>NC_088224.1:34117038-34457395 GCF_036934945.1 Oncorhynchus masou masou | reverse complement strand
GGAAACACTGACATAGGCAAAACTTCTACTGCAGATGTCTCTAGGGGCCAGCCTCTCAGTTTATTTTTTTACTTTTTACCCCCATAGAAAAATCTAAAATTTTCAGTGATTTTAACTATGTGTAAAAAGTTGATTCAAACTTTTGAAGGATAAATGGAGGAGTAACGGATTCTTCATGCATTTAATCCATGTCTGTGAATGTATGGACATGCTACGGTGCTGCCATCTAGTGGTAAGATAAGGGTGATACGGGTAGAAGAACATTTCAAACATGCCACTTGGCACTCACTGGTTGAATCAACGTTGTTTACATGTAATTTCAATGAAATTATGTTTAACCAACGTGGAATAGACGTTGATTTGACATTTGTGCCCAGTGGGATGTTTGCACGTTTAATTTCCTCCCCGCCACAGATTCCAGCATAAATCTACCATGATAACTGCTATCTGATGTTATCTTCATTTGGAAGCTATTGACAATAACTGGTAATTTGTAGAAATCACATTTATTTGTAGATACACTTAGAGAGTCCTCATACGTAGCCTACCGGAATTCTCCTTCATCACTTCATTGACCTCTCCTTCTTCTATCCCTCTATTTGTCTGTCCTTTATTTCATGTTTGAATTAGTTTCACTGTCCAAGTATTATCTTTTGTCAGTTAAAATCTTAACCTTTTACAGTCACTGTCACCATCTCAAACAGCCAATCCGTTCTTTCCAATCAGAATTCACAATGTGGGCGGGTGGGTCTGTCAATACTAGTCACGGTCAATCGAGACCAGTGGAGCCTCCTCAGAGGAGGAAGGGGAGGACCATACACCTCAGTGAATTTCTTAAAAATAAAATTGTAAAGCATAAAAAAATAGTTACTTTTAAGATAAAGCTATACTTCACCAAATAATTGATTAAAACACACTATTTTGTAAAGAAGGTCTACAGTAGCCCCAACAACACTCTGTAGGGTAGCACCATGGTGTAGCCGGAGGACAGCTATCTTCCATCCTCTTCTGGGTATATTGACTTCATTACAAAACATAGGAGGCTCATGGTTCTCACCCCCCTCAATAGACTTACACAGCTACTATGGCAACTTCCAGAAGATGTCCTCCAACCTATCAGAACTCTTGCAGCATGAACTGACATGTTGTCCACGCAATCAAAGTATCAGAGAATGAATCTAGTAGTGAAAGCATAAGCTACAGCTAGCTAGCACTGCAGTGCATAAATTGTGGTGAGTAAGTGACTCAAAGAGAGAGAAAGACAGTAGTTGAACAGTTTTGAACAAAATCATTTCTTCCAAAATGAAAGAGAAGGAAGAGAGAAGTAAGTGTCACTTACTTAGCTAACAAATGCAGTGAACGTTAGCTAGTTTATCCAACTGAAACACCCTGCTCAAACTGAGGGATGCTATGTTAACTAGCTGGCTATGACTTTCCAACACAACACTGGAACTCTACCAAGTCAAGGTAAGCTTTTGGTTTTACTAATTTGTAACTGCTTACTGACTGTACACTAACATTACTGCATGATTGTAGTGGGTTTACTAATGCCTTAGTTCTATTAGCTATGCTGACTATGGGGTGACTTTAGCTAATATGGTGACAACTATGTAGGCAGTGTGTAGCGATTTGGATTAGAACGTTTTCTTTTTCCTGGTCACATACAGCAGATGTGTTGTGCATTGAAGTCCACAAGAGAAGGGAAGAGATGAGAGGAGGAGAGCACATAGATGCGAGAAGGAATACAACATGGCTGCTATGAAAGTGAACTGTGTTTAGGCGTGAGATCAGGATGTATTCCTTCCACCGATTCTGGTGAAAAACATTTCTTAAAAACAGAAGCAAATGGGACAAAACAGGGGTAAACCTACCTGAATTTGTCCAATAGAAACTCATTAGACTAATGATTACACCCTCAATCAGCTAGATGCAGGCAAGAATGTGCAAGGCGGTATTGAAGGTCACTGTCTCTCACCTCAAATTTGTCTCTCGACCTGTATGCACCTACGTTGTAAACTGTCATTCATAGGATAGGTTGTAGCAACCTCATGATGGGTATAGGGACAATTTGAGTATCATATCGTATCCTAAACCTATCGCTGTTACATTGACAGTCATCCAATTTGAGGTAATAACGCCATGCTTATGAAAAACTAATTGTCCTCCCTCGTCTTAAACGGCACTGACAGCCACTGATCGAGACCCATCTATCCAGATGGTATGCAGTGTGCGGAATCATGTAGTAACCAAAAAAGTGTTAAACAAATCAAAATATATTTTATATTTGAGATTCTTCAAAGTAGCCACCCTCTGCCTTGATGACAGCTTTGTATTCTCTCAACCAGGTTCATTACATTACATTACATTTAAGTCATTTAGCAGACGCTCTTATCCAGAGCGACTTACAAATTGGTGAATTCACCTTCTGACATCCAGTGGAACAGCCACTTTACAATAGTGCATCTAAATCATTTAAGGGGGGTGAGAAGGATTACTTTATCCTATCCTAGGTATTCCTTGAAGAGGTGGGGTTTCAGGTGTCTCCGGAAGGTGGTGATTGACTCCGCTGTCCTGGCGTCGTGAGGGAGTTTGTTCCACCATTGGGGGGCCAGAGCAGCGAACAGTTTTGACTGGGCTGAGCGGGAACTGTACTTCCTCAGTGGTAGGGAGGCGAGCAGGCCAGAGGTGGATGAACGCAGTGCCCTTGTTTGGGTGTAGGGCCTGATCAGAGCCTGGAGATACTGCGGTGCCGTTCCCCTCACAGCTCCGTAGGCAAGCACCATGGTCTTGTAGCGGATGCGAGCTTCAACTGGAAGCCAGTGGAGAGAGCGGAGGAGCGGGGTGACGTGAGAGAACTTGGGAAGGTTGAACACCAGACGGGCTGCGGCGTTCTGGATGAGTTGTAGGGGTTTAATGGCACAGGCAGGGAGCCCAGCCAACAGCGAGTTGCAGTAATCCAGACGGGAGATGACAAGTGCCTGGATTAGGACCTGCGCCGCTTCCTGTGTGAGGCAGGGTCGTACTCTGCGGATGTTGTAGAGCATGAACCTACAGGAACGGGCCACTGCCATGATGTTAGTTGAGAACGACAGGGTGTTGTCCAGGATCACGCCAAGGTTCTTAGCGCTCTGGGAGGAGGACCAAATGGAGTTGTCAACCGTGATGGCGAGATCATGGAACGGGCAGTCCTTCCCCGGGAGGAAGAGCAGCTCCGTCTTGCCGAGGTTCAGCTTGAGGTGGTGATCCGTCATCCACACTGATATGTCTGCCAGACATGCAGAGATGCGATTCACCACCTGGTCATCAGAAGGGGGAAAGGAGAAGATTAATTGTGTGTCGTCTGCATAGCAATGATAGGAGAGACCATGTGAGGTTATGACAGAGCCAAGTGACTTGGTGTATAGCGAGAATAGGAGAGGGCCTAGAACAGAGCCCTGGGGGACACCAGTGGTGAGAGTGCGTGGCGAGGAGACAGATTCTCGCCACGCCACCTGGTAGGAGCGACCTGTCAGGTAGGACGCAATCCAAGCGTGGGCCGCGCCGGAGATGCCCAACTCGGAGAGGGTGGAGAGGAGGATCTGATGGTTCACAGTATCGAAGGCAGCCGATAGGTCTAGAAAGATGAGAGCAGAGGAGAGAGAGTTAGCTTTAGCAGTGCGGAGCGCCTCCGTGATACAGAGAAGAGCAGTCTCAGTTGAATGACTAGTCTTGAAACCTGACTGATTTGGATCAAGAAGGTCATTCTGAGAGAGATAGCGGGAGAGCTGGCCAAGGACGGCACGTTCAAGAGTTTTGGAGAGAAAAGAAAGAAGGGATACTGGTCTGTAGTTGTTGACATCGGAGGGGTCGAGTGTAGGTTTTTTCAGAAGGGGTGCAACTCTCGCTCTCTTGAAGACGGAAGGGACGTAGCCAGCGGTCAGGGATGAGTTGATGAGCGAGGTGAGGTAAGGGAGAAGGTCTCCGGAAATGGTCTGGAGAAGAGAGGAGGGGATAGGGTCAAGCGGGCAGGTTGTTGGGCGGCCGGCCGTCACAAGAAGCGAGATTTCATCTGGAGAGAGAGGGGAGAAAGAGGTCAGAGCACAGGGTAGGGCAGTGTGAGCAGAACCAGCGGTGTCGTTTGACTTAGCAAACGAGGATCGGATGTCGTCGACCTTCTTTTCAAAATGGTTGACGAAGTCATCTGCAGAGAGGGAGGAGGGGGGGGAGGGGGAGGAGGATTTAGGAGGGAGGAGAAGGTGGCAAAGAGCTTCCTAGGGTTAGAGGCAGATACTTGGAATTTAGAGTGGTAGAAAGTGGCTTTAGCAGCAGAGACAGAGGAGGAAAATGTAGAGAGGAGGTAGTGAAAGGATGCCAGGTCCGCAGGGAGGCGAGTTTTCCTCCATTTCCGCTCGGCTGCCCGGAGCACTGTTCTGTGAGCTCGCAATGAGTCGTCGCGCCACGGAGCGGGAGGGGAGGACCGAGCCGGCCTGGAGGATAGGGGACATAGAGAGTCAAAGGATGCAGAAAGGCAAGAGAGGAGGGTTGAGGAGGCAGAATCAGGAGATAGGTTGGAGAAGGTATGAGCAGAGGGAAGAGATGATAGGATGGAAGAGGAGAGAGTAGCGGGGGAGAGAGAGCGAAGGTTGGGACGGCGCGATACCATCCGAGTAGGGGCAGTGTGGGAAGTGTTGGATGAGAGCGAGAGGGAAAAGGATACAAGGTAGTGGTCGGAGACTTGGAGGGGAGTTGCAATGAGGTTAGTGGAAGAACAGCATCTAGTAAAGATGAGGTCGAGCGTATTGCCTGCCTTGTGAGTAGGGGGGAAGGTGAGAGGGTGAGGTCAAAAGAGGAGAGGAATGGAAAGAAGGAGGCAGAGAGGAATGAGTCAAAGGTAGACGTGGGGAGGTTAAAGTCGCCCAGGACTGTGAGAGGTGAGCCGTCCTCAGGAAAGGAGCTTATCAAGGCATCAAGCTCATTGATGAACTCTCCGAGGAACCTGGAGGGCGATAAATGATAAGGATGTTAAGCTTGAAAGGGCTGGTAACTGTGACAGCATGGAATTCAAAGGAGGCGATAGACAGATGGGTAAGGGGAGAAAGAGAGAATGACCACTTGGGAGAGATGAGGATCCCGGTGCCACCACCCCGCTGACCAGAAGCTCTCGGGGTGTGCGAGAACACGTGGGCGGACGAAGAGAGAGCAGTGGGAGTAGCAGTGTTATCTGTGGTGATCCATGTTTCCGTCAGTGCCAAGAAGTCGAGGGACTGGAGGGAGGCATAGGCTGAGATGAACTCTGCCTTGTTGGCCGCAGATCGGCAGTTCCAGAGGCTACCGGAGACCTGGAACTCCACGTGGGTCGTGCGCGCTGGGACCACCAGATTAGGGTGGCCGCGGCCACGCGGTGTGGAGCGTTTGTATGGTCTGTGCAGAGAGGAGAGAACAGGGATAGATAGACACATAGTTGACAGGCTACAGAAGAGGCTACGCTAATGCAAAGGAGATTGGAATGACAAGTGGACTACACGTCTCGAATGTTCAGAAAGTTAAGCTTACGTAGCAAGAATCTTATTGACTAAAATGATTGAAATGATACAGTACTGCTGGAGTAGGCTAGCTGGCAGTGGCTGCGTTGTTGACACTACACTAATCAAGTCATTCCGTCGAGTGTAATAGTTTCTACAGTGCTGCTATTCGGGGGCTAGCTGGCTAGCTAGCAGTGTTGATTACGTTACGTTACGTTAAAAGAACGACAATAGCTGGCTAGCTAACCTAGAAAATCGCTCTAGACTACACAATTGTCTTAGATACAAAGACGGCTATGTAGCTAGCTAGCTACGATCAAACAAATCAAACCGTTGTACTGTAATGAAGTGAAATGAAAATGTGATACTACCTGTGGAGCGAAGCGGAATGTTGACCGGGTTGTTGAAGTTAATTCGGTAGACGTTGGCTAGCTGTTGGCTAGCTAGCTAGCAGTATCTCTTACGTTAAGGACGACAAATAGCTGGCTAGCTAACCTCGGTAAATTAAGATAATCACTCTAAGTCTACACACTCTAAACTACACAATTATCTTGGATACGAAGACAGCAAAGACAACTATGTAGCTAGCTAACACTACACTAATCGAGTCGTTCAGTTGAGTGTAATAGTTTCTACAGTGCTAGTAGACGGTAGACGTTAGCTATCTGCTGGGCAGAGAGCAGTGTAGACTACGTTAGGACGACGAAATACGATAATTACGCAGTTATCTTTGATACAAAGACGGCTATGTAGCTAGCTAAGAAGAAATTGCTAAGATTAGACAAATCAAACCGTTGTACTATAATGAAATGTAATGGAAATGTAATGAAAAGTTATACTACCTGCGGACCGAAGTGTAGATGCGACCGCTCGCTCCAACCCGGAACCGGAAGGTTCATGAGGTAGTCACCTGGAATGCATTTCAATTAATAGTTGCGCCCTGTTAAAAGTTAATTTGTGGAATTTCCTTCCTAATGCATTTGAGCCAATCAAATGTTTTGTTACAAGGTAGGGGTGGAATACAGAAGATAGCCATTTTTGGTAAAAGACCAAGTCCATATTACTGCAAGAACAACTCAAATAAGCTAAGAGAAATGACAGTCCATCATTACTTTAAGACATGAAGGTCAGTCAATCCAGAAACTTTCAAGAAAATGGAAAGTTTCTTCAAGTGCAGTCCCCAAAACCATCAAGTGCTATGAAGAAGCTGGCTATCATAAGGACCGCCACAGGAAAGGAAGACCCAGAGTTACCTCTGCTGCAGAGGATAAGTTCATTAGGGTAACCAGCCTCAGAAATTGCAGACCAAATAAATGCTTCACAGAGTTCAAGCAACAGATACATCTCAACATCAACTGTTCAGATGAGACTGCGTGAATCAGGCCTTCATGGTCCAATTGCTGCAAAGAAACCACTACTAAAGGACACCAATAATAAGAAGAGACTTGCTTGGGCCAAGAAACACGAACAATGGACGAGCAGTTGGAAGTCTGTCCTTTGGTCTGATGAGTCCAAATTTGAGATGATTGGTTCCAACCGCTGTACCATAGTGAGATGCAGAGTAGGTGAACGGATGATCTCGGCATGTATGTTCCCCACCGTGAAGCATGGAGGAGGTGGTGTGATAGTGTGGGGGTGCTTTGCTGGTGACACTGTGATTTATTTAGAATTCAAGGCACACTTAACCAGCATGGCTACAACAACATGCTGCGATACGCCATCCCATCTGGTTTGCGCATCCCATCATTTGTTTTTCGACAGGACAATAACCCAACACACCTCCTGGCTGTGTAAGGTCTATTTGACCAAGGAGAGTGATGGAGTGCTGCATCAGATATATTTTGATTTGTTTAACACTTTTTTTGGTCACTACATTATTCCTTATGTGTTATTTCATAGTTTTGATGTCTTCACTATTATTCTACAATGTAGAGAATAGTACAAATAAAGAAAAACTCTTGAATGAGTTGGTGTGTGCAAACTTTTGCCTGGTGTTGTAGCTCTAAAGTAGTTCCACTTCCCGAGGAAGTAGGTTAAGCATACACATTGTGATTCTTGAGTTGATAACTATTCCCAACGACATGTTAGTGTGGAATGTTCCATTTCTCAACAGTAAAGGCAGGGTTATGTTATTGTAGACAGAAAGGTTATACTTACATTGACTTTTCCCGCAACTGGAGACCGGTTCCATTTGCTATATTACACAAATAACCTGAGGGAGCGTAGGCCAGGGTGACGGTTTGCTTGGGCAGAGAAGTGGGATTATTCAAATCAAATCTTCTGATGTAAAACACCTCGTCCTCTATCCAATCAAACTCCATGTCTGTAAGACTTCCTGCTTTGGTCCACAGCAATATTTCATAAGAACCGAGGGGTATAGCTAGTAATGGCATAGTCTCAGCACTGTCTGGTAACAATCCATAAATCCAACAATCTGATACATTCTGTAGTACAGAGACATGACAAGCTAATTGTTAGAAAGTGTTTGACCCAGGGAAAACCCATAATGTTCATGTCCTCCGCTTTCCACCAGACTCTGGGAGGCAAATTCGCCTTTCAGCAGGACAATAACCTAAAATATAAGGTCAAATATACATTGGAGTTTCTTATAAAGACGACATTCAATGTTCCTGTGTGTCCGAGTTAAATATTCTACTTAAATCGGCTTGAAAATCTATGGCAAGACTTGAAAATGGCTGTCTAGCAATGGTCAATAATAATTTTAACAGAGCTTGAAGAATTAAAAACATTATAATGTGCAAATATTGTACAATCCAGGTGTGCAAAGCTCTTAGAGACTTACCCAGAAAGACTCACATCTATAATCACTGCCAAAGGTGATTCTAACAAGTATTGACTCAGAGGGTTGAATACTTATGTATTTCTTTTAACACATGTTAGAATTAGAAATCCATTTTAATCCCAACTTGTAACACAACAAAATGTGGAAAAAGTCAAGGGGTGTGAATACTTTGTTAAAGCACTGCAGAAGCAGCAATTCTACTATTCAGCTTCCTTTACCTTCTCCTGGGACTGACAACCACTGTTGAGGGACATAAACCACTATGTAGGCGGGTCAAACTATGCATAATTTAAGATATAGCTGTTACAATATGTGGTTTATGATTTTTGTATTCTCAAATGTGATATACAGTAGACCTACCTTTGGAAACCGCAGACTTCATTTATCTGTGTGTGTGCGCCAGCGCGGTGCGTGTATTTGCATAAAATACATAGCATATCTGTCCTGCCTCATTGCTCCACATACTTTTAAGACCCCAGTGTTGATCAGTGACTGTTCACTTCTTTCAGAGCCACTGACACGCAGCACAATGATGATGTCACTGATTCTACTGCTGGGGACACTGGGGATCCTTGTTCAGGGTGAGAGACACTTTGACCAACTTGGATTCATGATTTGGCTGATTTGGCTTCAGAATTAAACTTAATTTGTGAATATTGAAGAAAATAATAAAAACAAATAATCTGGTTTTAATTCATCTGGTTTAAATTAATCATCTGGTTTTATCATGTTTCATGATAGAATGTGGAATATTTGCAATGTCTATTTGTTGTGATAACCTTATTAATCATTCCTTCTTCACTTATATTATATTTTTCAGACTCATCAGCAGATATAATAATGACAGTCTCCTAAATCTCAGTCTGTTAGTCCAGGAGAGACTGTCTCTATCAGCTGTACAGCCAGTTCAAGTACTGGTAATAATCTCCAGTGGTACCTGCAGAAATCTGAAGAAGCTCCTAAATTCCTGGTTTATTCTGGTACAAACGTCAGTCTGGGATTCCAGGTCGTTTCAGTGGCAGTGGATCTGGTAGTTCATTAACTCATTACACTCTGACCATCAGTGGAGTCCAGGCTGAAGATTCAGGAGATTACTACTGTCAGCAGGGTGCCAGCTATCCATTCACACAGTGTTAGAGCGTTGTACAAAACCCTCCCTCAGCTAAAGAGGAACTGCTCTGACTCAACAGCTGCAGATATACAGTCCCCCGTATTCTAAGGTATTCTAAACACCAATTCTTCACAATATGACTCTACAATACAATAATGTAGCTTATTGGCGAGACTTGCCTATAGACTATGATACTGTCCATACAATATCTCTCAATATATTCTGCAAAAATCTTTGTAAACACACTGGGACCAGTAATGATACAGAACTGTAGAAAATGCTTTCTTTTAAAGGACATGTTGAACAAAATTCAGAAAAGGTTTGTATATATATATTTTTTAAATATATGTATTTTCTTATTATAAAGAGCACCTGTTTCAGCACACAACAGAATGAATGTTGAACCTGTCCAAACACATCTTCCAAAATATTCATGCCCTACTTCTATACCCCCCAACTCTGAAAGTGAATACAGTCATATCGATTCCATTCAAGAAGTACCACTTTGATATCATTATTCTACATATATATCACAAATAATTGTAGTGTACATACTGTATACTGTATACACAGAGGGTTCTAAATGGAACCAAAAAAGGTTATCCTATGGGGACAGTTGAAGATTCATTTTGGAAGAAAAAAAAATAAGTGTAAAGTCTGCTTCCCCAGCCCATGTTCAGTTCTTTAGTCAGACACACAGCTGCCCCAGTCCTAGAGGTTTTGAGGCTGAGTGATTGTGAGCTCTGGTTGGGTTGAAACTCAGATTTACATGGGCAGGTTGACCACAACACTCCCAGAATACAGCAGTACCATGGCCAGATGTTCACCTGTTCCCAGAGAGTTCCACTGAGTTTCGAGCACATGTCTTCAGTATTAGAAACATCCAGAGACATATATTTAGAGAGTTAGCAGAAACCTCAATGTCCTAACTCTCTAAATACATGGCTCTGGTAACATCACAATGACCAATGATTTTACAGCACATGGCTTCAGTAGTAGTAGTACCATGATAAAGACGAGGGAGTTTAGAGCACATGGCTTCATTATTCATACCATGATAAAGAACAGTGAGTTTAGAGCACATGGGTTCAGTATTAGTACCATGAGAAAGACCAGTGATTGGATAACAACCGCAGACCCCGGACGCATTTATGCTTTCTGAAACCTAGCTCAAAAAAATCTATCACTGACAAAGACATTGGTTACAATGTTTTTCGGTCAGATCGCAAATCTAAGGGTGGTGGTGTTGCTGTATGTATAAAATACATGTTTTTATCAACCATTCTGGCTTCAGTTACCGAACCCAAGCAATTTGAATATCTGGCTTTGAATATAAATCTCTGTGCATCCTTGAATCCTGTAATTATAGACCCCCATCTGCTATTGCTGGCACTCTGGATGGTGTTTTTTAATTATTATCACAGATTGTCAAATCTGAATTTGTGCTTATGGGTAACCTGAACCTAGACTTGTTGACAACCAACTCTGATCAACTTAATACACTCTTACTCAGATTGTAAACAATGTAACAAGGTTGAATGCAAAGTGTCCTCTAAAATCCTCTTTGATTGGTCTTATTTTAACGAACACTCCACGTCGTTTTAATGCTTCTGGTGTTTTTGCAAATCATATAAGTGATTACTTGCCTAGTTAAATAAAGGTCAAAAATCAAATAAACCATTTTTTTAATTACTACGCTGTGGCCTGTGGAAGGGATGGTAAAACTCCTAAACTACATTATCTCCATGCATCACCACGAAAACGGAAACAGTTTGATGCACAGGGTTTGTTACATTACATTTTTAATATTGCCTGGAATAAAGTTGAATTCATCCCTGATGTTGAATTAGCTTTTCTTTACTTCCATAAAACCTTCCAGGATGTATGCAACAAGCATGCCCCTTTCAAACAATACAGAATTAAGGGCAGAGACAACTCTTGGTTCTCAGATGAACTAGCTGAAATCATAAGGATTGCTATGTAGGCTAAAGCAAGAAGGTCTGACTCAGTTGATTGTATGGCTTTTAAATGCCTTCAGATTCAGGGTGTGCCTATAACCTGAAAGCAGACGACTACCTCAAATCTACTGCTGATAATCAGAATAATCCTTCAATATTTTGGCATGTTGTGAAAGGTTTAGAGTGCCCCAAAAAATGCATAGCTCTCTAAACAACTGCTGGTTGACTCACAGGTGGTAACTGAGAGAACCTCTATTCTGAACTCTTTTAATCAACATTTTCTTGATGCAGGCTGATTATTTGATAGGGTTAAAGCTCAACATGAGCCCCCTGTGAAATTACCTGACACTCCCAAGCACTGTCTCAGAGATGCGTAGAACCCTGAAAGCAATTGATTGAAAAAAAAGAAAATCCCCTGGCCCTGATAATCTAGACCCCCTACAATTAGCTGCTACCCTCTTTTAAAATGCATCTTGAACCTCACTCTAGAATGTAATGAAATCTCCAGATTGTGAGAAATCATCATTTGTCCTACTTCTTTTGAAATTATGTGATCCCACTTTACTGAATAACCATCGCCCCATATCTAAATTGTCTATTCTGGCAAAGATATTGGAGTCCCTAGTCAATAAGCAGCTTAAGGCCTATCTCCAGGAAAACAATGTTTTGAGTGGTGTGCAATCAGGATTCAGGTCTGGCCACAGCACTGTCACAGCAAATTTGAAGGTTTTGAATGATGTTCACTGTGCCCTGGATAGGAAGCGGCATTGCGTATTTGTATTCATACACTTGTCAAAGGCGTTTGGCACTGTGGACCATACTGTCTTGGTGCAGAGATTGAACCACTCTGGGATATTCGGGACGGTAGCGTCCCACGTCAACAACTGCCAGTGAAAGTGCAGGGCTCCAAATTCAAAACAACAGAAATGTCATAATTAAAATTCCTCAAACATACAAGTATTTTACACCATTTTAAAGACTTGCTCCAGACCACTCAGGACCTTAGACTGGGGACGAAGGTTCACCTTCCAAGAGGACAACAACCCTTAGCACACAGCCAAGAAAATGCAGGAGTGGCTTCGGGACAAGTGTCTCAATGTCCTTGTGTGGCCCTGACAGAGCCCGACTTGAACCCGATCAGACATCTCTGGAGAGACCTGAAAATAGCTGTGCAGCGAGGCTCCCCATCCAACCTGACAGTGCTTGAGAGGATCTGCAGAGAAGAATGGGAGAAACTCCCCAAATACAGGTGTGCCAAGCTTGTGGCTTCTTATCCAAGAAGACTCTAGGCTGTAATCGCTGCCAAAGGTGCTTCAACGAAGTACTGAGTAAAGTGTCTGAATACTTACATAAATGTGATGTTTTTTAAAGATTTTTTTATACATTTGCAAAAACTGTTTTTGCTTTTTCATTATGAGGTATAGTGCGTAGATTGATGATGAAAAATAAAACAATTTAATACATTTTAGAATAAGGCTGTAACACAACAAATTGTGGAAAAAGTCAAGGGGTCCAAATACTATTCAAATGCACTGTACTTCCAAGATCCAGCCTAATTCCTCCACCAAAAGTATACCACAGTGATACAACGTCATTCAGCGGCCATACAAAAACCCCTCACACTGTAGAGACACAGATCTAGCTCTTTGAAAAGATTCATTTAGCCAAACCACTCTGAGTTCAACAACAACCATTGAAATGAACGCACTGTATAAGCACCTTTTGATATATTACATCTTTAATATACATTTTATTTTTAAGTGTACTATTCCAAAGGTAAATAAAGGCAATACAAATTTTCCCAAAATAAATGGAGCCTACATTTCGACTTTCGAAAGTTTGGTCCCTCCACCAAAAGTCCACCACAGTGATAGAGTCTGATTGACTGGCTGTACAAAAACCTCCAGACAGACACAGAGGGGAATGATAAGAGAGACATGGAACTGATGCCCCCTACTGGTACACTCTGGAACTCCAGAAAATTGGACACGTTCACGTTCCTTATTTTATTTTTTTATTTTATATTTCACCTTTATTTAACCGGGTAGGCTAGTTGAGAACACGTTCTCATTTGCAACTCTGACCTGGCCAAGATAAAGCAGTGTGACACAGACAACAACACAGAGTTAAAGATGGAGTAAACAATAAACAAGCCAATAACACAATAAACAAATCAACGACACAGTACAAAAAAGAAAGTCTATATACAGTGTGTGCAAAAGGCATGAGGAGGTAGGCAATAAATAGGCCATAGGAGCGAATAGTTACAATTTAGCAGATTAACACTGGAGTGATAAATGAGCAGATGATGATGTGCAAGTAGAGATACTGGTGTGCAAAAGAGCAGAAAAGTAAATAAAATAAAAACAGTATGGGGGATGAGGTATGTAGATTGGGTGGGCTATTTACAGATGGACTATGTACAGCTGCAGCGATCGATTAGCTCCTCAGATAGTTGATGTTTAAAGTTGGTAAGGGAAATAAAAGTCTCCAACGTCAGCGATTTTTGCAGTTTGTTCCAGTCACTGGCAGCAGAGAACTGGAAGGAAAGGCGGCCAAATGAGGTGTTGGCTTTGGGGATGATCAGTGAGATATACCTGCTGGAACGTGTGCTACGGGTGGGAGTTGTTATCGTGACCAGTGAACTGAGATAAGGCGGAGCTTTACCTCGCATAGACTTATAGATGACCTGGAGCCAGTGGGTCTGGCGACGAATATATTGCGAGAGCCAGCCGACTAGAGCATACAGGTTGCAGTGGTGGGTGGTATAAGGTGATTTGGTAACAAAATGGATGGCACTATGATAGACTGCATCTAGTTTGCAGAGTAGAGTGTTGAAAGCTATTTTGAAGATGGGTGTGTTTACAGCCTTGTGAGTTGAACACTTCATGACTGAGAGCTGTCCTTCCTGACAACAGAAACCCACGACAACATCTTTGACCACCATCTTTCAAGTGTTGTCTAAAAATCATGACAAAAAAACATGTAAACAGACAAGATGTATCTCTTTATGCAGAGAACTTCATAAGGATGTGGATTACCTCCTTGAAGTATCACATGTAAGCTCCTTTTCATGATTTGATTTGCTCAAGTGAGTTGGAACTGATATTCGTTGAATTGATATTGTTCCATTATAAAATACAACATGCTACAGATATCAACATAGCACTTTCGTAATGTTGAAAGTTCAACAGCAAACATGAACGTGGCCAGTCTGCCGGAGTTTCATACCAGCAGAGGGCATCAGTTATAAAGCAGCATTCGGTGAGCTGCTATTGTTGAGATCTGATTGGTTTGGCAAAATGTAGCTTTTCAAAGTGCAAGAGCAGTGTCTCTGTAGTGTTAGAGGGTTTTGCACCCTTTGAATGAGATTGTATCACTGTGGTTCACTTTTGGAGGCACTAGACTGGATGTTGGAAGTAAGTTCATCCACATCTTATTTCTAATTAGATCATTTGTTCTGACCATTTTGATATTTTCAACTTTTTGGAATATCGAATGTGGAGGTGTACTTTCTAATTTTCTTGTTGATTGAAAGATTTTCTGCATTTGCAGATGAATCTATGATATCGCAAAACAAGGGAAAATGCATTCTACAGTTTTTCGGTTATACATGATTTCATGTGTGATATTTCATATATTTGATGTCTTCCTTATTATTCTACAATGTAGATCACATTACAAATAAATAAAAATTCTGGAATGAGTAGGTGTTTCCAAACTCTTGACTGGTACTGTGTATATATATATTTATACAGTAGAAGTCGGAAGTTTACATACACCTAAGCCAAATACATTTAAACTCAGTTTTTCACAATTCCTGACATTTAATCCTTGTAAAAATTCCCTGTCTTAGTTCAGTTAGGATCACCACTTTGATTTAAGAATGTGAAATGACAGAATGATAGTAGAGAGAATGATTGATTTCAGCTTTAATTTCTTTCATCACATTCCCAGTGGGTTAGAAGTTACAATACACTCAATTAGTAATTGGTAGCATTGCTTTTAAAATGTTTAATTTGGGTCAAACGTTTCTGGGAGCCTTCCAAAAGCATCCATAATAAGTTGGGTGAATTTTGGCCCATTCCTCCTGACAGAGCTGGTGTAACTGAGTCAGGTTTGTAGGCCCCCTTGCTCGCAAATGCTTTTTCAGTTCTGCCCACAAATTTTCTACAGGATTGAGGGCAGGACTTTGTGATGGCCACTCCAATACCTTGACTTTGTTGTCCTTAAGCCATGTTGCCACAACTTTGGAAGTATGCTTGGGGTCCGTTTGGAAGACCCGTTTGCGACCAAAGCTTTAACTTCAGACCAGAGAACATTTCTCCAAAAAGTACGATCTTTGTTCCCATGTGCAGTTGCAAACCGTAGTCTGGCTTTTTTATGGCAGATTTGGAGCAGTGGCTTCTTCCTTGCTGAGATGCCTTTCAGGTTATATCGATATAGGTCTCATTTACAGTGGATATAGATACCTTTACACCTGTTTCCTCCAGTATCTTCACAAGGTCCTTTGCTGTTGTTCCGGGATTGATTTGCACTTTTCAAAGTACGTTCATCTCTAGGAGAGAGAACACATCTCGGGATGATGGCTGCATGGTCCCATGGTGCTTATACTTGCGTACTATTGTTTGTACAGATGAACGTGGTACTTTCAGGCGTTTGTAAACTGCTCCCAAAGATGAACCAGATATGTGGAGGTCTACATTTTTTTTCTGAAATATTGGCTAATTTCTTTATATTTTTTCCATGATGTCAAAAGCAAAGAGGCACTGAGTTTGAAGGTAGGCCTTGAATTACATCCACAGGTACACCTCCAATTGACTCAAATGACATCAATTAACCTATCAGAAGCTTCAAAAACCATGACATCTTTATCTGGAATTTTCCGAGCTGTTTAAAGGCACAGTTAACTTAGTGTATGTAAACTTCTGACCCACTGGAATTGTGATACAGTGAATTATAAGTGAAATAATCTGTCTGATAACAATTGTTGGGAAAATGATTTGTGTGAAGCACAAAGTAGATGCACTAAACAACTTGTAAAAACTACAGTTTGTTTACAAGACATTTGTTGAGTGGTTGAAAAAATAGTTTTAATGACTCCAACCTAAGTGTATGTAAACTTCCGACTTCAACTGTGTGTGTGTGTGTGTGTATATATATATATATATAACTCAGCAAATAAAGAAACGCCCCTCTTGCAGATAATTTGTAAATATCTAAATAACTTCACAGATCTTCATTGTAAAGGGTCTAACACTGTTTCCCATGCTTGTTCAATGAACCATGAACAATGAATGAACATGCACCTGTGGAACGGTCTTTAAGACACTAACAGCTTACAGACAGTAGGCAATTAAGGTCACAGTTATGAAACCTTAGGACACTAAAGAGGCCTTTCTACTGACTTCTAAAAACACCAAAAGAAAGATGCCCAGGGTCCCTGCTCATCTGCATGAATGTGCCTTAGGCATGCTGCAAGGAGGCATGAGGACTGCAGATGTGGCCAGGGCAATAAATTGCAATGCCCGTACTGTGAGACGACTAAGACATTGCTACAGCGAGACAGGATGGACAGCTGATCGTCCTCGCAGTGGCAGACCACGTGTAACAACACCTGCACAGGATTGGTACATCCGAACATCACACCTATGGGACAGGTACAGGATGGCAACAACAACTGCCAGAGTTACACCAGGAATGCATAATCCCTCCATCAGCGCTCCTACTGTTCGCAATAGACTGAGAGAGGCTGGACTGAAGGCTTGCAGGCCTGATGTCACCAGACATCACCGGCAGCAACATCGCCTATGGGCACAAATCCACCGTCACTGGACCTGACATAACTGGCAAAAAGTGGTCTTCACTGATGAGTAGTGGTTTTGATTCACCGGGGGTGATGGTCGGATTCGCATTTATCCTTGAAGGAATAAGCGTTGCACCGAGGTGGAGGGTCCGTCATGGTCTGGGGCGGTGTGTCACGGCATCATCAGACTGAGCTTGTTGTCATTTCAGGCAATCTCTATGCTGTGCGATACAGGGAAGACATCCTCCTCCCTCACGTGTACCCTTCCTGCAAGCTCATCCTGACATGACCCTCCAGCATGACAATGCCACCAGCCATACAGCTCGTTCTGTGCGTGATTTCCTGCAAGACAGGAATGTCAGAGTTCTGCCATGGTCAGCGAAGAGCCTGGATCTCAATCCCATTGAGCACATCTGGGGCCTGTTGGATCGGAGGGGGGGCTAGGGCCATTCCCCCCAGAAATGTCTTGGAACTTGCAGGTGCCTTGATGGAAGAGTGGGGTAACATCTCACAGCAAGAACTGGCAAATCTGGTGCAGTCCATGATGAGGAGATGCACTGCAGTGGCCACACCAGATACTGACTGTTACTTTTGATTTTGATCCCCCCCCCTGTTCAGGGATGCATTATTCCATTTCTGTTAGTCACATGTCTGTGGAACTTGTTCAGTATATGTCTCAGTTGTTTAATCTTTTTATGTTCATACCAATATCTACACATGTTGAGTTTGCTGAAAATAAACGCAGTTAAACAGTGAAAGGACATTTCTTTTTTTGCTGAGTTATATATAACTAATAATTAAAAGTTGAATTCTGATTTAAATCCCATTCCAAAAGGGGAGAAATAAAATGTAATTCAGTTTTGATGGCAGTTGAATGTACAGTGCCTTGCAAAAGTATTCACCCCCTTGGCGTTTTTCCTATTCTATTTCATTACAACCTGTAATGTAAATGTATTTCTATTTGGATGTCATGTAATGGACACAAAATAGTCCAAATTGGTGAAGTGATAAGAAAAACATTACATAAAAAAAAATTTTAACGGAAAAGTGGTGCGTGCATATGTATTCACCCCCTTTGCTATGAAGCCCCTAAATTAGATCTGGTGCAACCAATTACCTTCAGAAGTCACATAATTAGTTGAATAAAGTCCACCTGTGTGCAATCGAAGTGTCACATTATCTGTCACATGATCTCAGTATATATACACCTGCTCTGAAAGGCCCCAGATTCTGCAACACCACTAAGCAAGGTGCACCACTAAGCAAGCAGCACTATGAAGACCAAGGAACTCTCCAAACAGGTCAGGGAAAAGTTGTGGAGAAGTACAGATCAGGTTTATAAAAAATATCAGAAACTTTGAATGTCCCACGGAGCACCATTAAATCCATTATTTAAAAATGAAAAGAATATGACACCACAACAAACCTGCCAAGAGAGGGCCACCAACCAAAACTCACAGACCATGCAAGGTGAGGATTAATCAGAGAGGCAACAAAGAGACCAAAGATAACCCTGAAGGAGCTGCAAAGCCCCACAGCTAAGATCTGTGTATCTGTATCTGTCCATAGGACCACTTTAAGCAGTACACTTCACAGAGCTGGGCTTTACGGAAGAGTGGCCAGAAAAAAAGCCATTTCTTAAAGAAGAAAATAAGCAAACAAAAATTGCAAGCACGTTTGGTGTTTGCCAAAATGCATGTGGGAGACTCCCCAAACATATGGAAGAAGGTACTCTGGTCAGATGAGACTAAAATTGAGCTTTTCGGCCATCAAGGAAAATGCTATGTCTGGCGCAAACCCAACACCTCTCATCACCCCATCACAGATGTTTTTCATCGGCAGGGGCTGGGAAACTGGTCAGAATTGAAGGAATGATGAATGGCGCTCAATACAGGGCAATTCTTGAGGGAAACCAGTCTTCCAGAGGTTTGAGACTGGGACAGAGGTTCACCTTCCAGCAGGACAATGACCCTAAGCATACTGCTAAAGCAACACTCAAGTGGTTTAACGGGAAACATTTAAATGTCTTGGAATGGCCTCGTTAAAGCCCAGATCTCAATCCAATTGAGAATCTGTGGTATGACTTAAAGATTGCTGTACACCAGCGGAACCCATCCAACTTGAAGGATCTGGAGCAGTTTTGCCTTGAAGAATGGGCAAAAATCCCATTGGCTAGATGCGCCAAGCTTATAGAGACATACCCCAAGAGACTTGCAGCTGTAATTGCTGCAAGAGGTGGCTCTACAAAGTATTGACTTTGGGGGGGTGAATAGTTGTGCACACTCAAGTTTTTTTTTTTGTCTTATTTGTTGTTTGTTTCACAATAAAAAATATTTGGATCTTCAAATGTTGTGTAAATCAAATTATACAAACCCCCCAAAAATCATTTTTAATTCTAGGTTGTAAGGCAACAAAATAGGAAAAATGCCAGGGTGTGTGAATACTTTTGCAAACCACTGTATGTTCAGTCATCTAAAGGTGAATTATGTCGTTATGCTTCAGTAACTACTCAAAGAGAGGTAAAACTGAAAGATTTCAGGTGAAACAAAGATAAACTGTTTGAGGAACAGAAACTTACTGATGGAATAAACCCTTCATTTACAGTTAAGATGTAAAACTGCTGCATCATTATTGTCTTATCAGTCAACTCCCCTCGCTCTAACTTCCCACCTGTATTTTAGGTGAGATAATGTCCCACCTTGACAGCCCTGTCACCCTACAGTTCGGAGCTGCAGCAGGGGAAGGCCACTCTCATGACCAACAAGGGCTTCCCCTCAGAGTGGAGGCTGAGCTGGAAGCTGGATGATTGTATCAGCAGCAGAAGCACCTCATCAGTGTCTCTGCATGATGTCATCAGAAACACTTCTCTACATCTATCTTCTTGAGTAGAAAACATAGAAACCTGTTGGGTTAGTGCTGGAAAAGATGAATTTGATTTTGAAAAGGGTGGAATTTCCCTTTAACAAGAAACTGAGGCAACAAAGTGCCAATTCTAAATGGAGTTAAGGAGAATTTTGAGGTATTCCCCTTCAATGTGAAGTCAAAGTGAACTCTACTAGGACCTTTCCCACCCACCACCCACAGAGTTTTCCATTGTTGTCCAGGTTACAGCTCTTGCAGTGGTGATCAACCAGTTATGGGGCAAGACTTTCTTCTCTACTTGGCATTCAAAAGTGATGGATCTGCATTTTGCACTAGGTGTGAGATCTGTATAGAGCCCCACAGTGGATGTGTTATAATACCCATAAAACCTAGCGGTCAAACAGGGAAATGGTTCTAATTGTTTTTCCACCATTCATTTTTCCCATAGGGAATTTTAGAAACACTTAAAAGAAGGGCTGTGTTTCGTGTAGTTTTACCCCGGCGTGACCATGTAAACTCTCTCAGACAAGGTGACTTTTATGAATATATTCGGCTCTATTCACTCTTAGATTCAAAAAAGGTAATTGTTTGGACACGATGTGCGAAAAATACGAATAAAGACGATAGCATTTGAAAACAGTGCTAGGAAACTAAACCAATGCATGGCTTGCTGTCAATCACATCTTGTCCATAGATTGCTTACAGGGTAAGGAAACCAATATGTAATTTTGTATTTTGGGTGAACTCTCTCTTTAAATGGATAGTTCACCCAAATGACAAAATAACATATTGGTTTCCTTGCCACGTAAGCTATGGAGAAGGTATGACATCAATCCATGCTTTGGTTTAGTTTCCCTGTCACTTTCCAAATGTTAAAGTTTTAGGATTTTATGGCACAAATCCTATTCAAGTCCTGTTATCAATATTATTATTTTTCATGCATCCATGTTAAAATAATCTAGAATGATTTTGTTGAGCTTCACAATCAATTTTAAATACCTTTTGGACATGATGCGTGAAAAATGCTAATATCAGTACCAGGACTTTAATGGGATTTTTGCCACAAATGCTAAAACATTATCTTTTGAAAACAATGCCAGATAAATATCACCAAATGTTTTTTACATTTTTTAATTGAACCTTCATAAAGAATTGACTGCTGTCATATCCTGTCCATAGACTGCTTAAAGGATAAGGAAACAAAAGTATAATTTTGCAATTAGACATTTCCATTTCAGAATGAATAATGTTAGAACTAAATGATAGAGTATTTTACTCTTGATATGGTTGTTGTCTAAAAAACTAAAGTGAACTGAGAAATATGACACTCACTTCTTCAGAGTTTTAACTTTGATACTAGCAGAACAGAGATCTGGGTCACAATCACCCAGATGATCTTTGAATAAATAAAGCCAGTGTGTGTCTGTAATAGTGTGAACTCCCTAATACAATATTTTTCTAATGTTATGAGCAGATAAGCCAGCCAGTATATAGTTCAACCGGCTAGTGCATGGGTTATAGCTTCTGGTCAACAAACAGCCAACAATCTCAAAGTACTTTATAACACTGTAAAAAATATTTGTGACACCTGCTCTTTCCATGACATAGACTGACCGGGTGAATCCAGGTGAAAGCTACGATCCCATATTGATGTCACTTGTTAAATCCACTTCAATCAGTGTAGATGAAGGGGAAGGGACAGATTAAATAAGGATTTTTAAGCCTTGAGACATTGAGACAATAGAGACATGTATTGTGTATGTGTGCCATTCAGAGGGTGAATGGGCAAGACAAAATATTTAAGTGTCTTCGAATGAGGTATGGTAGTAGGTGCCAGACACACCGGTTTGAGTGTGTCAAGAACTGAAACGCTGCAAGGTTTTCCGATCTCAACAGTTTCCTATGTGTATCAAGTATGGTCCACCACCCAAAGGACATCCAGCCAATATGACACAACAGTGGGAAGCATTGGAGTCAACATGGGCCAGCATTCCTGTGGAACACGTTGTAGAGTCCTGTCCTGGCAAATTGAGGCTGTTCTGAGGGCATTAGGGAGTGCTACTCAATACTATGAAGGTGTTCCTAATGTTTTGTACATTCAGTGTATAAACACTGATTCATTAGTAAAAAGTAAGTACAGATGTTAATCTGTAGATCTTAATTTGAGCCAGTTTGCTACAGGAGGAAAAGAGTCCTGCAATGACAGGAAATGTGAATTATTATGTGGATTATAATTAATAGACATTTTTATAGGCAATACTTTTTTTGTTATAACAATCAAGTCTGAAATTTCAACATGGAAATTATTTTTTTTTTTAGATATCTTAAGAGGAATGCACTAACTTTAAGTCGCTCTGGATAAGATTGTGTGCTGAATGACTAAAATGTAAAAAATGTAAATGTATTGTGACAAGTCCTCAGGCTAGGAAAGTCAGAGGAGATAATTAAATAAACATGAGGACATATTACTCTTTTGAGTGATGATCACTTCCCCCATGGTCCCTTTTTTCAAAATTTTCCAAAGAGATTTGCCAATGAAAGATTATCCCTAAAGAACACTGTTCTGCATCCATGCAATCTTTCTTGTTCTCACAAAACTACCTTCCAGGGAAATGCATCTGGTTGGGCGATAAGGGGCTTCTGTTGGAGAGGAGCAACAGATCAAGTTTGGTTGATTACATATTGTGCCCCGATTCCAGGCATGTGTGCGTCAAGGTTGGTCTCAGTTAGAATTGAATTGAGAATGCCTCATACATTTTCATTACATTCAGGAATTTGAATTGGAATAGCAAACAGGATACAGGATTGCAAATCGAAGTGGAATGAAAAGAAATAGAATTGAATTCAGTGAAATTCAATGAAATTCAAATGCCTCTTCTATTCTATATTAACTTGAACAAAAATATGTAATGTGTTGGTCTCATTTTTCATCAGCTGAAATAAAACATCCCAGAAATGTTCCATATGCACAAAAAGCTTATTTATCTTCAATGTTGTGCACAAATTTGCTTACATCCATGTTAGTAAGCATTTCTCCTTTGCCAAGATAATCCATCCACCTGACAGGTGTGGCATATCAAGAAGCTGATTAAACAGCATGATCATGTTGTTTAATGTTAATCACTTACATTTTGTTCAATATGGGTAAAATACTACTTTTCCCAGAATGCATTAGCTTAACCCTCAAATTGACCCTTAGTCCTTCAAAAAGAAGCCAAAGAAATTATGTGGTTATTGGGAATATAAAGTACAGCAATTGGCTATTCTAAGCACTAAGGTTAAAAGAGGATATGCACATTGTTTCCAGAGAAAAGTGATATATTCTTTGGTATCTGGAAGTGTGAACTGTCAGACACAGTGAAACTCTCATGTTCTATGACTGAGTGGAATTTATTTGAATTGCACTGAATTCAATTCTACTTCCTGTCACTCAAACTCAAATTCTACATCCTGTGTGGTGTGACCAATTCAACCTAACCCCGCTGTGTGTGTGTGTTTCTGTCTGTGTGTGAGTGAGTGAGTGAGTGAGAGAGAGAGAGAGAGAGAGAGACAAAGAAAGAAAGACAGAGAGATGTGATGGGGGTTAGAGCTACTGCCCCTCCCCCAACGAGGACCAGCTTCCTCCATGCATCTTCAAAAAGCCCTGAACTTCCATGTGGGCATCCGTTGAAAATAAAAGTGAGACATGAAAAAATAAGACCAAATGTATCTAAACGAATATGCAAACTGACATGTTACATAACATTCAAAGAGTAACTACATTTCCTACGTTGCTACTGATTATGTAGGATTGATATCCAGATCTGTTGGGAAAAAGTGAGAAAACAAAACTGAAAAATATATGCACACATGCACCTAAACTGATGTACATGTATGACATGCTTACAAACCATTAGAGTTACTACACTATCTACATACTACTGATATTGTAGTAGATACATTAATGTACTCTCCATATGAGACTCAATGTAGTGTCAGATATACAGCTGCAAAACTACGCTCTACAACAGGGATGTAGGCACGGGTGGGCGCGTGCCCACCCAATCAGATTGAGAGAACAAAAAACGGACATTATTTGGGATATACATTCACCGACCAGTGTATTAGGTAAATTACCCACTTCACTAAAATGGATTGCTCATGCAGACAGTGAAGCACATGGCCAATGCTTGTTATATTAAGCAGGCAGACAGGCAATGAGGCATTAGGCTACTGTTCGATTGAAAGTTAGAATGGCCAAATGAGTGACCTAAGCAACTTTGTGCATGGTATGATCATCAGTTCCAGGCGCAACGGATCCAGTATCTCAGAAATGGCCGCACTACCAGGATTTTTATGCACATTGTTTGAAACAGCATGAAATGACAAAGCTTCCTAAGTCATACAACATAAAGGATGGATGAAGATAGTACGCTCTCGTTGGCTGGCCCTCGCTTCATACTCGTCGCCAAACCCACTGGCTACAGGTCATCTACAAGACCCTGCGAGGTAAAGTCCCCCCTTATCTCAGCTCGCTGGTCACCATAGCAGCACCCACCTGTAGCATGCGCTCCAGCAGGTATATCTCTCTGGTCACCCCCAAAACCAATTCCTCCTTTGGCCGCCTCTCCTTCCAGTTCTCTGCTGCCAATGACTGGAACGAACTACAAAAATCTCTGAAACTGGAAACACTTATCTCCCTCACTAGCTTTAAGCACAAGCTGTCAGAGCAGCTCACAGATTACTGCACCTGTACATAGCCCATCTATAATTTAGCCCAAACAACTACTTCATCCCCTACTGTATTTATTTATTTATTTTGCTCCTTTGCACCCCATTATTTTTATTTCTATTTTGCACATTCTTCCACTTCAAATCTACCATTCCAGTGTTTTACTTGCTATATTGTATTTACTTCGCCACCATGGCCTTTTTTTGCCTTTACCTCCCTTATCTCACCTCATTTGCTCACATTGTATATAGACTTATTTTTCCATTGTATTATTGACTGTATGTTTGTTTTACTCCATGAGTAAATCTGTTGTTGTATGTGTCGAACTGCTTTGCTTTATCTTGGCCAGGTCGCAATTGTAAATGAGAACTTGTTTTCAACTTGCCTACCTGGTTAAATAAAGGTGAAGTATTTTTTTATTTTTTTAAATACAGGGGAATATGACGGCCCACCGCTTACTGTGAGTGAGGCCTCCTCTTGTCCGGTGAGAGGCGACGGTCCATGGACCAAATACATCCAGGCCAACAGGGGTGAATGGAGGTTCGGTGGAGAGAGGATCAGCAGGAAGGCTGGCCATCTTCTGTGCCTGGGGAGGACCGCAAAGTCTCAGACAGGTGACACACTGGTGGATGATGCTGTACACACACCTTTTACCATCAACTATCCAAAGACCGGCTGTACGGATGGCTCCCTCTGTGAAAAGGCATCCCTGGTATTGGATCCATTTGTGGTAATGCCTCACCAGTAAAGTTGCAACGTGATGCTTCCCTGGGATGATCAGGGGGTTCTTCTCGTCATGTCTGACAGTAGTGCCAGCCCTTACAGTTGCTGTTTTTTTGTCACTGTAGTGTTGTTGAAGAGATGAGCAATCTGAACGAGGTGAGTGATGGCACAAGTCAGCGACTTCCACGTGGAGAACCTTGAAAAGCTTAAGGATCCAAGCTGCTTGGGTGAAGTTGTTGTCTTCAGTGTGGACACTTGGTGGCGAATGTCAGCATCTGAGGAGGGGTTGATGAGCTCAAAAGCATCCCTTTCAAGACTGAGAGACTGGCGTGTCAGAAACTCTGGGCCAGAGAGCCAGATTGTGTCTGAGAGGTAAGCAGCAGGGATGAATGTCGTCACATGATCTGCAGGGTTCTGATCTGTAGGTACATAGCTCCACTGTTCTGGATGAGGAGATCTCCTTATCCGATGGACTCGATTGCTGACATAGACGTAGAAACGTCGGATCTCGTTGTATATGTAGTCTAACACCCCCTTGCTGTCTGTGTGGAAGGTTGTATAATCAAGCTCGATGTCTATTTCTGAGGTGATGAGCTTGGCGAACTTGACTACCAAGACTGCTGTGCAGAGTTCGAACCTTGGAATCGTGTGTTCTGGGCATGGCGTCAGTTTTGCTTTACCCATAACTCAGCCCATGTGACTCAATCCTTTGATGTCTATCACTTTGAGGTAGGCAACTGCGGCTATTGCCTTTGTGGATGCATCTGGGAATATGCATAGTTCTCTTCGTCCTTAGTGAGACCTTAGTGTAGGCCCTAGGGATATGGAGGTTACATAGCTCTTTCAAAGACTCTCTCCATGGCTCCTCCATTTCTGCATTCTCCGTTGGCCATTGTGATCACCCTGAGAATAGACTTGCCTTGAATGGTGACAGGGGCCACAAATCCCAGTGGGTCATACAGACTGTTCACAGTTGATAGCACTCCTCGGCATGTGAAGGGCTTCTCATCTTCAGCTATTTTGAAGCTGAAAGTGTCAGTCCTGAGGTCCCAGTTGAGACCCAAGCTGTGCTGCATAGGCAGAGTGTCTGACCCTATGTTGAGATCTTTGAGGTCGTTTGCATGATCTTGAGATGGAAATACTTCCATTACCTCCTACTTGTTCGAGGCAATCTTGTGTAACCTCAGATTAGAGTTAGCAATAATCTCTTGTGTTCTCTTGAGCAGGGTGACTGCATCTTGGACTGCAGAAAATAACTTTAAGCCATCGTCGACAGAGAAGTCATGTTCCACAAACTGTCTGACATCAGGATCGTAGTTTGTTTGTCCTTGTTGAACAGACTGTCTGAGGCTGTAGATGGCCACTGCTAGAGAGGGACTGTTGCCAAAGACATGGACCTTCATGTGGTAGTCGATGATGTCTTTGGACAAGTCGTTGTCCTGGAACCACAGGAATCTCAGGAAGTTACTGTCTTCTTCCTTCACCAGAAAACAGTGGAACAGTTGTTGGATATCTGCTGTCACAGCGACAGATTGACTTACTGAAACGAGAAAGCACCCCAAGGCGTGTGTTGTTGAGGTCGGGCCCAGTCATGAGAACATCACTGAGGGATACTCCATCGTATTTGACACTAGAGTCAAAAACCACTCGGATTTGACCAGGCTTCTTTGGGTGATAGACATCAAATGTAGGTAGGTACCACCCTTCTTCTTCTTCTTTCATGGGCGGAGTCACTTCAGCATGACCATTCTCGATGGTGCCACCTAGCTGTTGCTGTCGTCCTTCCTTCATTATTTTCAGAAAAGAGCTGTCTTCAACAGAGAAGGCCACTTTATTGTTGCCTCTTATTTGCTGGAACACATTGCAGCCCAAGTGAATTTCCTCTTTGTCGCAAGGAAGACTTTTGTAGCAGCACAATGCATGTTGATCGGGAGCTTGGGCATTCTGGAAACTTTCTTTCTCCAAGAAGAGGTTGAGACATGGCTCGAAGAGAGTAGGGCGTCCTTTCTCCAAAGTGTTTGTGTAAAAAGTACTCACTGAGAGAGGCTTGTGAACGCTCCCCAGGCAGACATTGCCTATTATGACCCATCTGAGGTCAAGCTTCTGGGCATATGATGAGTCATTGGGCCCATTAACTTGCTTGAGCACCTTATGGACATTATCGGAGCATGATGGGAGCCTTGGGTTCGAGTTCTGGGATGAGGTGAGTAAGGGGCTTCAGGTGAGCATGGTAGAGTGCTGCCTCTGGAGTTGGGATCTCAGATCGGTTGTTCAGGATCTCATTACACTTGATGAAAGTTGGCAGCGGAAGACTGACTTGCCCATCCATAGATTCTACTTGGTAGCCATTGGCTCGTCTTCCTACTGTCTCCATCACCCTGACGCAGGTCTTAAGGGAGTAGGGAGAGTTGGGGCCTTGTACCCTGAAGATATAGAAGAAATCAGAACAAACCAATTGCTTTGCTCGTCGAAGATGATATAGAATTTCACTGCTCTATCTCGGTAGCCTGTTGGGTAGATTTAGACGAGGCAGATCTTAGTGCAAGACCTGTCGGTGATGTTCCCACCGCAGACTTGCGTGCACTGAGACGTTACGTCAAAAGGAGGTGTGAGCTCTTCCTCCCCACCATGCTCTGTAGGAGGGTCTGCTTTTTTGACCCAGAGGGTGGTCCTGGATGAAGGGAGGTGTTATGACTCTCGCTTTCACATTCTGAGCAGCTAACGCTTGACTTGCAGTTCTTGGCAATGTGAAAGGAGGATGAACAACATTTAAAGCATATGCCATTCTCTTTCAGCCTTGCGTTGGTCAAGTGGTTACTCGCGGAAGGCGCGGCACTTCCGTAAGGAGTGAGGCTACTTGTGGATAGGGCACTGCCGTTCAGAGTTCTCAGCTTTCTTGATAGGCTTGTCTGAGTCTGAGGGGGTAGTGGGGGATACCTCTGTTTTGTGAACTGAGACTTCAGTCTGTCTGCTTTGCTTCCAGGGAACTTTGTCTGCTTTAGCAGAAACATCGGCAACAAGGTTGAAACTGGGGTCGTTCATGATTCTGGCTTGCTGGATGACGAAGTCAACAAAGAAGGCAACAGGAGGGAACGGAACATGATATTGTTGCTTGTAGTTGGAACCAATGGAGATCCATTTATCTTGTAACCCGAAGGGCAGTTTCTGGACTATAGGGTTAACAACTCGAGCTCTATCAAGAAAAGCGAGACCACGGAGGTCTCCTTCGGACTTGGCGGACTGAAGCTCCATAAGCAGGTCGCCCAACTCCCTCAGCTTTGGGTAGTCCTTGTTGGAGATCTTGGGGAAACTGTTGATTTGTTTGGTGAGCTCACTTTCTATCATCTGTAGCATTCCTCAAGTCTATCCCAAACAATCCCCAGACCTTATTCTAAATGGTTTACATAAATGGCTCGGATTTGTTTTATATGTTCAGCAGACTCTCTTCCAAGTGAAGATCCATTTCTTCAGTATAGGTTAAGTCTAAGCCTCTGATGGCGTTGTGAAAGGAGCGCCACCAAGCCACCAAGCCCTGTAGCTTGGTATTTTGGTATTTTATTAGGATCCCCATTACTGTTGCAAAAGCAGCAGCTGCTCTTCCAAGGGTCCGCACAAAACATGAAACATAATACAGAATGACACAATACAGAACATCATTAGACAAGAACAGCTCAAGGACAGAACTACATACATTTTTAAAAAGGCACACGTAGCCTACATATCAATGTATACACACAAACTATCCAGGTCAAATAGGGGAGAGGCGTTCTGCCGCAAGGTGTTGCTTTATTTGTTTTTTGAAACCAAGTTTGAGGTCTATTTGAGCAAGAAAGTTCCATGCAATAAGGGCTCTATATAATACTTTACGTGTTCTTGATTTTTTTCTGGATTTGGGGACTTTGAAAAGACCCCTGGTGGCATGTCTGACGGGATAAGTGTGTGTGTCAGAGCTGTGTGTAAGTTGACTATGCAAACAATTTGGGACTTTCAACACATTAATATTTTGTATAAAAAGAAGAGGTGTAACGGTCGTCTGATGAGGAAGGATCGGACCAATGCGCAGCGTGGTAAGTGTTCATGATTTTTATTCAAACTGAACACTAGAACAAAATAACAAAGTGAGAAATGAAACTGAAACAGTCCTGTCAGGTGCAGAACACTAAACAGAAAACAACTACCCACAAAACACAGGTGGGAAAAAGCTACCTAAGTATGGTTCCCAATCAGAGACAACGATAGACAGCTGTCCCTGATTGAGAACCATACCCGGCCAAAGAATTACCAAAACATAGAAAAATTAACATAGAATGCCTACCCAAATCACACCCTGACCAAACCAAAGTAGAGACATAAAAATCTCTCTAAGGTCAGGGTGTGACAGTACCCCTCCCCCCCAAAGGTGCGGAATCCGTCCTCAAAACCTGAACCTATAGCGGAGGGTCTGGGTGGGCATTTATCTGCGGTGGCGGCTCTGGTGCGGGACATAGACCCCGCTCCACCTCTGGCTTGGCCCACTTTGGTGGCGCCACTAGTGCGGGGACCGTCACCGCCGACTCCGGACTGGGGACCCTCGTTGTGGGCCCTGGAATGGGCACTCTCGTAGCGGGCCCCAGACTGGGCAACCTCGTTGTTGCATCCCCCGGACTGGGCACCCTGGTTGCGGGCCCCGGACTGGGCACCCTCGTTGCGGGCCCCGGACTGGAGGGCGTCGCTGGAGGCTCCGGACTGGAGGGCGACTCTGGAGGGACGAGACGCAGAGACAGCCTGGTGCGTGGGGCTGCCACAGGGCATATATATCCCTGTCTTGTCTCATCATCAGAGGACATCTCTACTCCTGTGAATGGCTTGGGAGTGTAGTAGGATTTAGCTTGCTCCATGAGATACTCCTTAGTTCGCTGTGTGGGGACGAGTTGGGTGGAGTCGAGCTTGAGTCTGCAGCTACTTTTCTGACTGCCAAAATCAGCAGCGGCCTCTAGAGCCTCAGCTTCAGCCACTGCAGCAGCCTCTTCATTTTCCTCTTTCAGCACATCCATAGATGCTTCTAATTGTGTTTTTTTCTATGTTCATTCTCCTTTCTTTCTCCACAAAGGAGAGGCGAGCTTTTACAGCTTCTGCTTTTGCCCTTGCTATAGCGTCTGCAGCTCCAGTAGGTGAGCTGTTTGAATGGTAAGATGAGGCCTAGGCACAAGACCTGGTCTTGAAGGTGCATGCCTGCTCCTCGGCCATAGTGTGTTGGAAGTTGTCTGTACACTGTCGTAATTATCGTAGGCCTCTCTTGGCGCTGTGACGGGTTAGCGGTGTCTGTTGCTTGATCCAACTTGTGGTCCTGCCCACTAGAGTCCTGTCATTTCATGATAGGCCGATGGTTTATAATGTGTAGGTGTATTGTCCATATGCGTTACTGTGCATATTTTGACAGCAAGATAAACGCCTTCACATCAATAATCCTCAAAGCACGATCTCCATGTTCACAAGATTTATTGAGTTGAAACAGCGTGAAATGACAAGGCTTCCTAAGGCATACAACGTAAAGGATGGATGACGATTGAAAGCGGACAACTAAAACAGAGCACTCTCAGCTCTACATGAGTCAATAATGACCAACTTCCTCCTAACAGGTTACATGATGGGTCATTTTCTAGCTAAAGGAAAATCTCCAGCTCAACACTAGGGGGAGCCAAATTCAATGTAAGTAATATGGGTAAGTATTAGAACGAAAACAGAACAGTAGGTCTATGTGAGTTGCATTTTAAGTGTTACGTAGGCCTAAAAGTGTATTTGGTCTGTAATGCAAAATCACATGTTAGATGGTTTGTTGTGTGTGATCGATGACAGTAGGGTAGGCTTTTATGATAATTTAATAATAATCTGAGTTGCTACATTTTTTGCCCACATCTACATTTTTGCTGGCCCTACCATGAACAGATTTCTGCGTATGTCACTGCCTACCTCTACAAAAACATGGTTACTTGGAAGCATTTAAAGACATTTTGGGAATATTTGATGGTACGATAAAGTAATCGAAACCACTATTGATTATGGCCAATGTGTGATTCTTGTTATGTTGGACCCACTCCATGGGACCATGGGTAATGCTCCCAGCTATTTGCCCAGAGATTGGGGGGTGGCTGGTGGGGGAGAGATTATGTTTCTGTGGGGTAATTGGAGATTAGGGGATCGTGTGGCATGTCTTTTCAGACACACACACAAAACTGGAGCATTTGCTTAATGGTAGGGCGAGACAGCAGAGTAGGCTTTGTCCTGTTCAAGCGACAGCTGTTGCCCACATTGGTGAGATGATATACTCAAATCTGTACACTCCCAACTGACATGGCAACCTCAGAAGGTTTCATGGACATTCTAGTTGTTGTGGTGTGTTACTTTCATTATTGGATTGTAACTTTGTATTTAACATAATAGTTTCATACTCACATAGACAATTTTGTTTTGTTTCGTAAATCTAAGTTGGAACCAAATATGTCAATTTGAATGAATACAAGTAATATTGGACCAGATGGGTGAATCTTATTGTCTTCTCCTTGTCCATTTACACTGTTCAAATTGCCTTCTTTTGTGTTAGATTTGACATGCTAAGTGTTTGCCTCCTTTTACAAATTAATCTTAATAAAATAATATAATTCTACCTTGTGCTTTGTATTTATTTTCTAAACATTGAAATCAATGTTGCATCCGTGTTTGCACTTGTGACAATACAGTAGGAGAGAGATTTGAAGGCATTATTTGAGCAGCTAGTGGCAATAGTAGGTAGCCTACATAACATTTTTTATTTGACATTTTAGTCATTTAGCAGACGCTCTTATCCAGAGCAATTTACAATAATGAGTAGATACAGATGAATCTCTTGAGCGGTATGATTGGGAAAGTTATGTCGGTCTATTAAATAATGACATTTTATTGACACACTAGTTTGAAAAACATTTGGCTTGTATTGCCAACAATGGAAACCCACGAGTGTTCTCCTGTGAAATTCCATTCAGCCCACATAGGATTGCTGAGAGCTGTAATGAGGCTACGTGAGTCAGGGTAGCTAGCCTACTTTATTACACATCCAAAACAGAGATAACGTAACTATCAGCCACTGTGGAGGTGGCGTCACGCAGACATCTTCACTTTGAAGTATGCCATCGATGCACAGTCATCTACTCTGCCCTTAGGTTTTTAATAACATCAACAACGTACAGGTAAGAAGAGAACGATTATAGGCTGACATTACCTACATTTACAAGCGTTTTTATAAACGGTGATGGGTTCGCGGGTTATTTTACATAATTATTTGTTTATTTATTGGCGGTGGATGTCCGTGTAGAGGCAGTGTGGAGGGATTATTTAAACAGCGCATTCCATTGAAGAAATTAGATCAAATCTTGCCTAATTTTGTCATAAAATGTTTTTATACCTAGGTTACAGAAACTACGGTCTGGTGAAAGCTTAGGGCGGAGCTTAGCTCCTACTTTTTTGTTTTGATGCGTTTTTGTCTTGAAGCCTATTGCTTGTAACTGTCGAGTACTAAGCCGATTCTATTTCAAGGGTAGCGAGTCGAAACGGGACATGGAGACCATGATTAAACGACTCGCCTAAAATTTTGCACTTCGGGCATATTGAGCGCAGTAAGAAATCACGCCAGGAATTCATCTGGGAGCAGGAGGCTATAAACATATAATTGGAGGATTATCCCCGCTAAAATAATTGGACAACTTTTTAACGGATGTAGGCTACTGTCATCGCGTTTTTTTTTATTTATTCTAGTGTGTTAGGCTACTGGAGGACAGAACAAATTCGTTTAGCCCTTGATTATAGTCAGGTAAGGGACTTTTTTAACTTTAAAGATGGAAACAGACTCAAGTGATATTAGGTTATGCAACGAAAGTCCATATGCAAATATTTGCCATTGTTTTAATTATTGTTTTTCATGGTGTCCCCAAAAAGGTTGAGCACAAGTGCATTGTTCTGAAGAGGAGGGGATGAACCGTCCTTCAATGGTTAATTAATTCACAGTGCGAACTTGATGTTCAACAGGCAGCTTAGAAGGTTCTATAATATCTAGATCTATAATGTATATTGAAGACAACTTGACTTGATTATAGACAGCGTGTCATGTTTGACTTGACTCCACAAGATAACGAAAACAGGCTAGGCCTACTCTGCTGTCACACAATTGCTTATCCTTTTCACCATATATTTCTGCCTCTTTACATTCATAAGGCAGACTATTGGTGCTATCATTGTCAGTGCACATACACAAACTTGTGTTTGTGAGGGGCCCTAACAAGAAACAAGGCGCCTATTGTACAAGATCAGCAACAGATTACTAGAATTCTTTTTCTCTCCACTCGCTCAATGGCTTCTCAGTCTACTCCATCTGGACTGCCTAAAAACCCACACAGGCAACTTTAATATTTGAACGTCTTTGTCCTTCTTCAACTATTGCTGCTGTTTAACCTTCTCACCACAGTAAGGAGACCTATAACGAAAATATGGACAGTTTCTCTAAAGACAGTTAGACCGTCGCCATGTTGAGTTGTATTTCTGTATTGCAGGTAGGTATCCACACAGCATGCTGTAGAATAGTCAGCCATGTCCAGAGACACTAACACAACCCTTTCAAATCTAAGTCTTGTGATTAGGGAGAATTTACAAAACCTTCGGTCACCCAAGTAACAATGGCTTGGGTGACTTGCCTCCTGGATAGTCCTGCACTTTGAAAGAAAGCATAACAGTGTAGGCCTGATGCAGTGGACATAAAGCTTGGCAAAATAGGATGTGACATATAGTAATCTGATGATTAGAGGCCTGTAAAAGTAATGATGTGTGTGTATATAGATGGAGAAAGATGCCTGTAGATGGATCTGGATGGTTGAAAGACTGTCTGTCTTGTCTGTCTATCTCCAGGCCATCAGACTGTTAAACAGTCACCACAAGCCGGCCTCCGCCCAGTACCCTGCCCTGAACATAGTCACTGTTACTAGCTGACTACCACCCTGTACTCTACCCTGAACCTTAGAGACTCCTGCACTATGCACATAGTCATTGAACACTGGTCACTTTAGTAATGTTTACATACTGTTTTACCCCCTTCATGTGTATATCCTGTATTCTAGTCAAAGCTAATCCTATATAACTACTGCTGTACACACCTTTTCTATTCATATATTGTCCATAATGTCTATATACACCATCATGTATGTATGTGTGTATTTACATTTTTGGGATTTGTGTGAATTGTTAGGTATTGCTGCACTGTTGGAGCTAGAAACAAGTATTTCGCTGTACCTGTAATATTGGCAAAATATGTGTTCGAGACCAATAACATTTCATTTGATTTGACAGACATAAAGACAGACAGATATTTTTTTGTACAGACAGATGCAGACAGACAGATATTGTAGGTAGACAGGCAGACGGATACATAGGAGCTAGAGATAGATGGATGGGTAGATAATTATTTAAATAAACCCCCCCCCCCATACACACACCATCCCCCCGCGTGTGGCCAACATGTGGGGAGGTAATCCGGTGCTATTAGGGTAATCTTCTCAGCATGGCGATCAATCGGGAGTATGCTCAGCAACTATCAGGCAGGCAGAGTATTGCCGTCCCCCAAAAAATTAGGGGCAAGGAAAAATGATTTAATCATACAGATTAAGTGGGAGAGACGTGGCGGCTGGGGTGGGGTGGGGGCATGGCGGAGGGAGGTTGAGATTATTCAGTGATAGGGTTTATCTCGAGAGTTGTTTTGAAATCATGTGGATAGGTAGGATCTTGAAATCATTGCAGTTGTGTATTATTACCATGATGGGGGTATTCATGCCGCTTAGTGCTGCGGGTCAATGTATGGTACAGGACAACCTGCTTAAAAAAAAGATGACCTCATATAATCAATAGCCTAATAGTAATGGTTAACCCCCATCTAAGTCATTGTTATTATGCTGAATAGAAGTAGGATCCAATTTACAGCATTGTAGAAATTTACTGCACTTTACTGTAAGGTCAGTTTTCTGAATAACCTACCTCCTGTATCAGGCACAGGGTACAGTAGTGGCATCATTAGTAGTATGCAAATTCTCTGCTGTGCCACTGTGGACCACAAACTGAAAAACACCATTCATAGTCAAGAATGACAGTTTAGCATAACATCGTTGACATGTTTCAAACTCAGACCGTGAGGGTGCTTTTGCTTAAAGTTCTTTGTGCAATAATGTGTGTAAAGGCTGTAGAGAAAATAAGAGGGGTTTTGGTGTGTTATTTTTGCATGCTAATGACAGTGGGCAGTCAACATGTACTGTAGGTAAAAGAGAGAGAGAGAGAGCGAGAGAGAGAGAGCCGTGTGTGTGTGCGTGTGTGTGTGTGTGTGTGTGTGTGTGGAGAGAGCTCACTTGCGGCAGCTGTGTTTAGAACACACATGCTGGTGTCTGGTGAAGACCTTGGCTCTGGTCAGTTGGCAATGCCACAACTGAGAGCAATGTGGGCAAGGGACTTTGTTCTGGCATGGTGTGTGTTTTTTTTTGTGTGTGCTTGTGCATCCGTTAGTGTGTATGTGCATCAGAGAGATTATGCTGTAGGTGCATCTTCTCTTTGGATGTTGGTACTAAATAGAGTGACACAGGAGGATCGACTATCTAACCATAGAGGCTGTTCATGTGTCTGTCTTGGCAGCATTCAGGATGCTTACTGTTCCTGTTTTTGGCTAATTTTGGGATAATTTGAGCATTACCATGCTTCAAATGAAGTCCTGGTACAGTGCTTTCAATCAGGTTAAACAAATAACCAGATGGGTTTGAACAAAATGTATATACAGTACACAGTGGCACTTAAGGACCAATATTAGGCATCTTTAATTTTAAAAATCACTAAGGTCTCCCACTCTATACAGATGGGGAACATGTTGCCTGATTAGTGAATGGATATAGGTGCCAACATTTGTTATTCTACTTGCTATTCTGCAAATTAGGCCTAGTCAGTTAAGATAACTATATTGGGAGGTGTCATGTAGTTTTAAGCAACTGATTATTCATATGGTTTCATGCAAGTGGTTGCATTGTTACTTTTTAAATCTGCAAATTGCCTTGTGCTACTGCTAATACCAGGGGTGGGAAAACTACAGCCTGTGTTTTTTGTTTGTTTTTGTGGTAGATTTTTATTTTGGGTTAAAAAAAAACACTCCAGGCCACACTCAAATGTCTACAACTAGATAGAAAGCATGTAGAAATTATAATGGAACAATATAGTTCCAAAATAACTGCCCCTTTTCTGACCCTCATTGTTTTTGACAAATAAAATCGGTCCCCAAAAAAATCTGTGCAGCCCTCTGTTGAATTTCAAAATCCCGATGTGCCCCTCGAGCCAAAAGTTTGCCCACCCCTGACCTCTACGGTACATTGGATAGAGCCCCAAAAGTCTCTACAATCTGTATTGCTGAATCGTTACAGATTGCGCTATCGAAATGAAAGATAATTTCTGATTGAGTCTCCGCTAACGCTGGAACATTGCCTTTAAATTTCAATCACACTGTAATGCTGCGCTTCCGCAATACAGATTGAAAAAAAAACATTGTCACGAAGGCCGTTATTGTAGCTACACTTCATACGATGAAGTTAATATTCATATCTCTGACTTAATATAGCATTTAATGTATTATTCGTCCATTGCAAATGTGATTACAAACCATTCAGTTGAGTTGGTTCTGTTGTTTGGGTTGAAAACTGACATTGCGTTTACACAGACAAACTCCATCACCCTATTGATGCACGGTCTGCTATAACACTAGACTTGAATAAAAACCGATGTCCTCTGGAGTTGCTGAGCAACCTTTCTTTCTTTTTTTGTCCCATTTGAAATCAAGCTTATGTCACCTTTTCATATCTGAATTCCTGCCTGTTCTGTGTCAGTGCTTCATTCTTTTCTGTGTCTGATCATGCTTCCTTATGGTTGACGTTCAAATAGATGCATTACAGTTATGCAGACTTTCCAGCCATTCAATGATGACATTAATTGATCGATAAAATACTAAGGGAAGTCGATAAAGCAGTAAGACTGTGAGTTTACTCATTAAGGCAGCTCCGATCTATAGTGTTTCTCTTGGTCTGTCTGACTGTGGGTAAATACAAACTAACCAAGATTCATCAGCTGGGAAAACTCGTACTCCCATGGTTCTCCTCTCTCCTCCCACTATTGCTGTTGTATTGACCCCTTGGATTAATTTTCTTACGACAGGTGGCGTTACTTCTCCGCGACGCTCGTCCCTCAACCGACCTGTCTTGTAGGCCATGGAACTCATACTAACATTTTTGTATTCCCGAGCATCCGCCATTCAAAAATGAAAAAAATGTTCCTAATTTGAGATATCACCGCACTCTCGCATGACTCTCAATGAAATAACCAGAATAACTAGCTATATCATTGCAAACGCTGTGACAGTGATTTAATAGTTTGCAATTAAATAAAAACAAAGCAGAGCTATCTCCTGCAAAAGTTATGTACAAGGACGTCAGTCGCCAGTGCAGTGACTTGATCAGCGGCTTCGCTAACTATTGTAGCTAGGTTACAGACATATTTAGCTAGCTAGCTCTACATAAAAACCTTTTAACCTTTTAAAATTACCATGAAGTTGTAGACATGCAGGCCCAAACTTAAGAGGGACAGTTATCAGAAATCAGTCCGTTTCTCAGCAATCGCTAACGTTACGTTGTATCGTTGATTTAGCTGAGCACAGCAGTTTCATGAAAACTCAGTGTAAGCATTAGTACCACTACAGTATATTGCTAGCTAGCTTTTTTGGAAAGATTCAATATTGTGTATGGAGCACTAAATTGGTAGCTAGTTGGTTAGCAACATTGTTTCAGTGACTTGCTCAGCTAGCAAGCTAATGTTGGGCACATTTATGATAGCTTTCATGCCCATAGTCAAAATTCTGAAATACTTCCCATTGAAGTACAATAATCCTTAGCTACATGTAAAACTGGGTGACTTTCTACCCAAAAAACATTATTTACATATAAAAAACATTATTTACATATTCATTGTTTTAGCTTAGATCAACTGTTTTGAGGGAGACATGGGGATCAGCAGACAATGTTACCTACTGTAGGTAACAGTTTCAGATCTTATATAGCACATTGTAGCCAAACTCCTTTTGATCTATCCCATTACTCTTTGTGAGATACGAGACATATCACTGCAGGCGGAATCGTTGAGTTATCTGCCGTAAGACAATGCCCTTCGATTCTTATTTTCAGAATCACCATCCATTACAGCCAAAATAAAACATTTCAATGAGAAGACTTGAAGCCAAATTCTCTGAGGTAGGGGAGGGACACATATTGATTATGGGGCTGCCTTGTCTGTATTTCAATATACAGATGTAAAATCGTAATTTGATCATCTTGTTGCAGGAAAACTTTCCTGCATGTCAAGACATGTAAAACTTGTAGTGTATTTGAGGTTTACAGAGGCTTTTGAAGTTTGTAACTTCCACTTTGAAATTTCAGACTTGATTTTCAACCCCTACAAAAATGTCCATGAATTCTAATCCACATAATTCAAATGTCTTATTGCTGCAGGATTATTTTCCTGCTGTAGCAAACTGGCTCAAATTAAGATCTCACATCTGTAGGGAAAACACTGGTAATTTGTCCAGATGGGAGATGAGGAGGCGAGGCAGTCCCAGATCCCTTCTGTTCAGCCCTCTGAGACAGGGAGAAGAAGACAAGATTGGATGGGTGTCCGGTTACCTATACTATAGTCTTCCAATGAGGCGGTGTTGGAAAAGATGCTGCACCACCTCAGGGAACCTGATCCCGATGCAGCCAGCTGTAATTAAATGCACACATGAAATGAGGACCGATTTGGATACCACTTCATTAGAATGGTCCCCCACAAATGATGTTAAATGCTCAAACTGTACATTTTAAGCTCCAATGTGAAACGTTTTTGGGAGACCCAACCAAATTCACAGACATATCTGTAACGCACATTTCTTTCCCATTGAAAGCAAGTCTAAGAAGATGTAGATCTATTCTATGTGCGATATTTTTAGGCTTCCTGTTCTTAAGTTTTGCATCTTTTACTTTCGGTTTTATACACTAGCTGAAAATACAATATTTTTGGTTATTGAACATGTATTTCACAGCGGTTTTGATGGTACAATGATTCTCGACATTGCTTGTTTTGTCACATTAACTGAAATTAGGCTAACTATTATAATTTTGGCAACCAGGAAATGGTGGAGGGTGTTCTGCATATTGCACCTTTAAAAATGCAAGGAGGATCAAGGCACTCTCTAATTAAATTGCGTTGATTTGTATGGCATGTTGAAGGGAACAAGGATTAAAGACTGACACGTTTCGGCAGCATGGCCTTCATCAGGAAGTACACAGATGTACTTTGCACTTTGCACTTCTATTTACAAAAATACCTACTATTGTGTACCCTAGCAGTGATCCCACTCCTTCTTTCTACAAACTATTGGTTTTATTTAGTGACTGCAAGACTGCAAATGATTTAATAATACTGTTTTTAACAAGTAATTCAGCCTAACTATTGACCAACTAATATATATATATATATATATATATATATATTTTTTTTTTTTTTGTCTGTAAAAATGTTTCAGATATGGCATTTTATCATATTTGAAAAACTCCTGTCCTACATATTGACAATAGGATTTAATGATTTGGTTTATTTCAAGTAGAATTCACATTTGTTGACAACTCAATCCAATGCTAAACAAAATTGGTTGTTAATCTGTTGTCTTTGTGGGTAGTTACTTCCTGCTACATAAGAGTGATAGCTTAGATGTAGCCTATACAGCCTTAGGCTATATGTTTTACCGGCTTTAGACTGCAGTGCCTTTCATTTCATAATTATATAAGCTTTCCTTACTCTTTACTCTTACCATGACAGAGATGCATCTGAAAATGTTGTGCTTATTGCCAGGCTATACGATACTAGGATTATCACTATGTTTAGCACCATTTCAGCGTCAATTTCCACCAATTTCACCTACAATTTGATCAATCAGGAAATTGCCACGTATACTGTTATAAGTATACAATTAGCAAATTTACGCTCATTGTAATCTCTGTATAGTATTCTACAAAACATTAACCTGCCAGGCTGCCACTAATTAAATGTGAAAGATGTGCTGTCTGCGAAATCTGATGAATTGGATGAGATGGATCATATGTGTTGGGCCATAATACTTTAGATATTCTCATTTCGGTATTCGACCCTTGTAGCATTTCAAATGATTATATTCACTATGTTTGACAGAGAAACAGACAGAGGGTTGGATGGAGAGAGAGGGAGTCTGAGCTGACCTTACCATGATAATCTAATCCCTGTCGAGAGTGCTTTTTTTAGAGAGCAAGTTAATGCCACCAGATTATACTCCAGTGTCTCCCACACCGACCAATCGAGGCTGTAGAGATGGAGAGGTCTGTGCTGCACTGTCAGGCCCACCAGGAAAATACAGGAAACACCGGCTCATATACACAACATTCTGGAATTGCTCAAAATCTGGCTTTAAACTCACCTAGGGGAGCTATATGTGTGTGTGTCTGTGTGCATTTGCGTGCATTTTCTTCATTCCCTCAATCTCCATGCTCAAGATCCCTCCCTGGTTTACCTCCAGCACATTTCAGTGGTGTTGCAGGCCTGGAATGTTAAAAGGCAGCTCATTGAGCAGCTCATCACATGCTATCAAGAGTAATCCCTGTGTATTTGTTGTGTAACCGGGTGGAGCATTGCGCACACACACACACACACACACACACACACACACACACACACACACACACACACACACACACACACACACACACACACACACACACACACACACACACACACACACACACGCAGCAGCATAACCACACCAGCTGCTGGTTGCTTTAAGGGCCAGACATGCTGTGTGTTTGTACTAGTGCACATTTTTCACCTCTTATGCCATAATGTTAAAACAAAGAAGGAACATGAGACTTCATCATATATCTTACTCTTATTTTAACAATTACTTGAACCTTTTTGCTTTTCTGAGGGATATAGACTAGATCTTTTTGTTGATTTGGGGAAGCGGTGTTTCACTGTAGAATTAGGTTATAGTCGCAATGGGGACAAGACATACTTCCTAATTTCTGTTTAGCTTATAGAGATACTGTTTATAGATGTCAATCACACACATTTTGTGGACTACATCTATAAATGGTGTTTCTTACCCAGACATGCCGTTTCTTGTTTCCACACAATATTTGACACGTCTACTCAGTGGGCTGTGTTTCTGACACGTCTATAACACAGTGTTTCTGACACGTCTACAACACAGTGCTTCTCACACGTCTACAACACAGTGCTTCTCACACGTCTATAACACAGTGCTTCTCACACATCTATAACACAGTGCTTCTCACACGTCTATAACACAGTGCTACTGACACGTCTATAAAACCGTGCTTCTCACACGTCTATATAAATATAAATATATATATAAATAAATAAATAATATCCCATTTAGCAGACGCTTTTGTCCAAAGCGACTTACAAGTCGGCTGGGGCCACTACTTTTACATATGGGTGGCCCCAGCGGGAATCGAACCCACAACGCTTGGCGTTGCAAGCGCCATGCTCTACCGACTGAGCCACACAGGACTCGTGTCTATAAAACAGTGCTTCTCACACGTCTATAAAACAGTGCTTCTCACACGTCTATAAAACAGTGCTTCTCACACGTCTATAACACAGTGCTTCTCACACGTCTATAACACAGTGCTTCTCACACGTCTATAACACAGTGCTTCTCACACGTCTATAACACAGTGCTTCTCACACGTCTATAACACAGTGCTTCTCACACGTCTATAACACAGTGCTTCTCACACGTCTATAACACTGTGCTTCTCACACGTCTATAACACAGTGGGCCTCCAGGACGTGGATTAGGCAGACAGTGTAGAGCAGTGGTTCTTAACCTGGGTTCGATCGAACCCCAGGGGTTCGGTGAGTCAGTCTCAGTGGTTCGGCGGAGGTCAAGACACACATCCGATTCATATGATTCGTGATGACACGCCCAGCTTGGCCATCATTGGCTGCAGGTGATCACGCTACATCGCTTGGCCTATCTGTGCTGCAGGGAAATTGGTGCGCTCAGTAGTCGACTTGTGACTGTCGTGATGGTACGTCTTGTAATTTCTTTCTTAATATTTTAATCCCTTCATACTTACTATGTCGAGCAAAAAAAGAAAGTGGTCGGACGAATATGTACAATATGGATTCACATGTATAACGGAACGTGATGGGAGCCAGTGTCCTAACTGCATGATTTGCAATGCCAAGTTGAGCAATTCTAGTCTAGAACGTGCAAAACTAAGAGAACACTTCCTTAAGCTGCATGGAGATGGAAAATACAAGAACACAACGCTCGCAGAATTCGAGGTGAAGAGAGACAGATTCGATGAAAAGGCTACTCTGCCTGTTCTCGGCTTTGTACCCATCAACAAACCGATCCTCACAGCATCGTACGAAGTTGCTTACCTGATCGCAAAGCAGGGCAAACCACACACCATTGGTGAAACACTCATAAAACCAGCTGTGTTGAAGATGGTGAATATCATGCTGGGAAAAGAGGCTGCAGTTGAAGTTATCCCAAATTCCTCTTTCAAATGACACCATCAGCGACAGAATAGAGGACATGAGCAAAGACATCTTGACTCACGTAGTTGCAGATCTGATTTCAAGCCCGGCAAAATTCAGCCTTCAACTCGACAAGACCACAGACGTTTCCAATCTAAGCCAGCTTTCTGTATTCGTGCGCTATGTGAAAGACGACGTGATAAAGGAAGATTTTTTATTTTGTAAGCCTCTTACAACAACAACTAAGGCAGCCGATGTGAAGAAACTTGTGGATGACTTCTTCAAAGACTACAATCTTTCGTGGGATATGGTTTCTGCAGTTTGTTTGGACGGAGCTCCAGTCATGCTGGGAAGAAAGTCTGGTTTTGGTGCGCTAGTGAAAGCCGATGCACCACACATCATTGTTACGCATTGTATTCTGCACAGGCATGCGTTGGCAACAAAAACCTTGCCTCCAAAACTGGCAGAAGTATTACAAATTGTAGTGGAATGTGTGAACTATGTGCGAACTAGTGCTCTGCGGCATCCCATCTTCAGTGAGCTGTGTAAAGAAATGGGCTCTGAATTCGAGGTACTTCTGTACCATTCTAACGTTCGGTGGTTATCCCGGGGACAGGTACTGAATCGTGTTTTTGCCGTGCGTGTGGAATTAGCCCCGTTTTTGCAAGAGCACCAACATTGTCATGCAGATTGCTTCAAAATTTCTGAGTTCATTCTCATTTTAGCGTACATGGCCGATATCTTCGCAGCTCTCAATCATCTCAATCAAAAGATGCAGGGCGGTGGAGTCGACGTCATCGAAGCGGAGGAAAACCTGAAGGCTTTTCAAAAAAAGCTACCGTTATGGAAACGACGAACAGCGAACAATAACTTTGCAAACTTTCCCCTGCTGGACGACTGTGTAAGTAAGATCGAAGATGTATCTGGAATCTGAGACATTTCTGTAGCCGTGGAACTGAAGCAAGCAATTGCCACGCACTTAGATGAGCTTGCAAAGTCTTTCGACGGATACTTCCCTACAAGAGAGTCATATCCAGCATGGGTGAGACAGCCGTTCACATTTAGTGTTGAGACAACAGATGTCAATGATGAATTCCTCGATGAAATCATTGAAATTCAGCAGAGCCAGGTTCAACAGCAACTCTTCAGAACAACAACGCTTTCAACGTTTTGGTGTCAACAAATGGTAACGTACCCTGTTATTGCTGAGAAAGCTCTGGAGATTTTCATACCGTTTGTTACAACATATCTTTGCGAGCAATACTTTTCGCGGATGCTGGACATAAAAACGAAGAAAAGGAACAGACTTTGTTGCGAAAATGACATGAGAGTGGCACTTGCCAAGGTGAAGCCGCGCATTTCTGAACTGGTCTCTGAAAGACAACAGCAGAAGTCACACTGATTTGCAGTAAATATTAATTATTATGTTCTTGTTTTTGTGTGAAAATCATGTTTTGATGATATTGTTCTTTGAACACAGTGATGTTGATGCACGGTTCATTTTGTGCACCAGTCAAATATATACCTATGTTTTGAATTTGAAAAAATCATTTTATTTTTCCAATTAAGAAGGGTTCGGTGAATGCGCATATGAAACTGGTGGGGTTCAGTACCTCCAACAAGGTTAAGAACCACTGGTGTAGAGGGTGTTAGTCAGTGTGGCGGACGCTGGAGCTGCCGCGCGGCCTGGTAAACAATGCCTCGTTTAAAGGGCCTCTACACTGTAACCTCACCACGACAGACGGCTGTCATCCCCGTCGCCTCTCACACCTCTGTCTGTCTCTTTTTAGCTGGACATTGTAGCGGACCCTCTGTGGCCAAAATAGGGACACTTTGGGACCAAAGAGCATCCCTTTGTGATCAAAGTGGAGGCGTCTCCCTGCCTATCTCAATTGCTCAATTTACTATGGTTCTCGTTGTGTTTTATGTTGTCTTGGTCTCTTGTTTTGTATGCTGTCTTATGTATTTAAAAAAAAAAATCTTCCACCTACAAATGATCAAGGTGAAACACTGGGATAATTTCACCCAATCCCTAATTGACCCATAGTCTTTATGCATCTGAATTAATTGGATAGTTGTAAGCAATATCATAATAGCTGCACCTTGCCCTTTGATAAACTCACAGGAATTGTGTACTCCAATCCTTACAGATCTAGGAGGGAGTAGGGTCTAGAGGTTGATTTGGGATTGGGCAAGACACACATTTGGATCACTGACAGAACACACTGTATAGCATAACATTAGCATAAGGACTGTCACATGCTAGCACTAGTGGCTATGTTGGCACAACTTGCAGTTGGTTGAGAGAGCATATGTGGGTGACTTAATCATCACACACAGACAACACACTCACATACTCAGACACAGGTTCACTGGTGCGTGCACGCATAGCCACACACATGCATGTATTCACATACTGTCTCTCTCACACACACAGGCTCTTAGCTCAGCACCAGAGCCCTGGCCATGGGGAGTTTATGCTGAGCTGGTTTGGACGTCAGGCTGAATAAATGTGCGGACAGCTGACTGGACATGGCTATTCATCTGCCAAAGAAAAGAGAGCGGGAGAGAGGGACTGTACAGAAAAAGTCAGCTCATAGCAATATGTTTGGCTATCTGCGCCTGTGTGTATCATTCATCGACGTGTCCTGTTTTTTGTTTGTGTGTGTGTGTGTATCTTGAAGTCAATGTCACATCTCTGTTTTCATTGAATGTGTTATCTAGCTAGGCTAAAAGCCTATATCAGGGCTCTCCAACCCTGTTCCTGGAGAGCTACCCTCTTGTAGGCTTTCGCTACAACCCCAGTTGTAACTAACCTGATTCAGTTGATCAATCAGCTAATTATTACAAATCAGGTGTGCTAGATTAGGGTTGGAGTGAAAACCGACAGGTAGAGCTACCGATGGTAGCTCTCCGGGAACAGGGATGGAAACCCCTGGCCTATATTATGTATTGTTTTCCTTTTTGTAGATCATCTGAGAGAACACTGCCCCTCTCATCTTCAATAGAGCTTACCCTCTTTGTAAAGTTCAACGTAGAGCAAATACATCTTTAAAGGCACACTCTTACATTTGTTTTGAATTGTAAATATTGCAGACTGTACCTTTTTTTTCAAATCTCCTCATTTTGCTCTTTGTTTCTATTGCTGTGTTGTCTATTGCACAAATCGAGGATCATTCAAGATCATGGTCTTCTCTATTAGGCCCATTTCTGTTTAGTTTGGACTTTCGAAGAACACAGAGATTTATACGAACAGAGACATAATAAAGGAACAGCCAGAGGTTAGAGAGATCGGAACACACAGCATACTGTCAGACATCTTCTCACTCCACTAAATGACACAGCATGTGTTTAAACCCTCTCATAGAAATACTCTTTTTGGTTTGTTTTTGTGTGTGTTTTCAATTCAGGAAAGTTTGTTGTCCACGGACAACATAATTATGTTGAGACTCAGATTTTTTACTTTAAAATCTATGTCAAACAAAAACCAATGATTGCAAAGTTCAACAAACCATACAACTCTATGCACAAGGGCAACTTGGAAGAATTTCCAGAAAATTTTACAAAAACACATTTTCTTGAACAGTATAGATGCAAAAGTTTGGTAACAGAATGCCGGCACAAGCAGTCATTCTGATACCAAACTTTGCATCTGCATTGTACTTCAAGTAAATGTGTTTTTTCATTGTTAAGTCTGACCATGGAATTGTTCATGTCTGTCAAACATTTTGTGAGAGTTTTTATAAAAGATGGTGTTGCTGCCTATTAGGATAGGTTGCTGTATGGCATTTTAAGACCCCAAACCTAACAATGACCTGGTTGGTACCTAGTTGGAAACACTTCATACCCTCCAAAAAACTTTACCGGGGATGCCTCATTTAGTCTGCTTATAAGACACACACACACAGGCCTGATGGCCCTCCACTACCATCTGTTGCCTCCTTTCGCTCTGACATCATCCCACCATCCCCCATTGTGTTAACCCATCATCACCCGGGCCCGGCCGTCACCTTAACCCCTTAATTTCCACTAACCACCCCCTTCCCTGTCTCTCCCCCCCCCCCCCCCATACAGAGCCAATGTGCCACTCGGTCTGTACGCTAATCCCTCAGCGTCTGCCCTCTTAACACCTGCCACCACACTCGTCTAACTCAACTCCCATTCTGGAGCCCATGCCAGTGTCTTGGCTGTTTCGCTGGAAGAGCACACACAGTGAAAAGCCCATAGCAGAACGCACACACACACACAGACATGCTGGGGCGCGCGCACACACACGCATGGCTCAGAGTGGCCTGAAACGGGACAGATAGGTCTCTTTTGTCATTCCCCCCCCCCGCCACTGCTCTCTCACCCCTAGACATCTTTTGCAGGCCCCATTGCCCAACAATGGCCACTGTAGGACCCCCTGGTAATGGTTGGAGGGCTAGACGTGACGAAATGTGACAGTTCTGGTGCAGCTGACACAATGGTGTTCCTTTCCCGCGGCTGCCTGTACTGCGTTGGCTCTAAGAGAGCCTGGGCACTTTGCGCACCGTTATAGTTTTTGAGAAGGAAGGCACCATCTTCTGCTGTGGTCTGGGAAACCATCCCCCTGCCGCCAATTACTTGGCCCGTGAAGGATGTGTGTGTATCATCCACAAAAAAACACAAAAAAAAACACAACTTGGAACAGATGCCCCTTTACAAAGATACATCTTTTTCTTAGACGTAAATAATAAACACATTGTTTGTTTGATATAGGAACAGCTCACATTTTCTTTTACTTTAGGGTATCTATAGTGCAGGAGGAGTTGAAAATGAAAATATGTATCATATTCTTCTCTTAACGATGCTGATGCCACCTGCCCCATTGCTATAATTATTTGATCTGTGCTTTTCTCAGTGTCTCTTGTATGAGTGAGGTTAACTACTGTTCGTTTATGACATTACATTTCCCTTCATATTAATAACCACTCAATGTGACCTTGAGGTTCACTGTTAATATTGCGAGTGTGTGTGTGTCTGTCTGCGCGTGTGTGACTGTCTCAGCCTGTTTGTTTGTCTGCGAGATAAAGAAATGTAGTTTGTTGATAATGGCGTATTGATGCGGTTTGGAGTGGACTGGCCCTGAGGCCTCATCCTGACTGGTCAGGACTGAATGCACCTCTTCATGCTTCAGTACACACATGCAATTAAGGCATGGGGAACAGAGGACACTCACACGCACACACATACACACTTTCAGTGTACGCTTCCTTTAAGGATAACCATCAATCATCCTGTTGTTGTGGACAATAGCCATTCAAAAGTGAGTGTAATGCAAATTCTCTCCCTCTCCTCTCGAACACACGCCGTTGCATTTATAAAACTTAAATACGCACAGATGTAACACTCTCTTACGTTGTGACAGTGAAACATACACATTCAAAAACCGACCTTATGTGGACATGATGATTTGTTAGTAATAGTAGTCCTATGTAAACTCTTTACACTTGGGCCCAATGCGAGAAGCTCTTTTCAAAATGTATGCAAACTTAAGCTGTGGATGAAATCATTTTAAATGTACCAGGGAATGGGATGTGTATTTTCGACTTATTTGCAACCATCATTGTATAGAGGCTAGTCCTTTAGACAAAGTTGTTGGTGCTCTTTGTATGGTCATAGCGTTGTTTTGTTTTTTTGATGACTGCAGCACGATAGCATTTCCCCTCTGTTTGACCTCCTGGTGACTGTCAAATCAAATTCAATTGTATTTGTCACATGCGCCGAATACGACAGGTACAACCTTACAGTGAAATGCATACTTACAAGCCCTTAACCAACAATGCGATTTTTAAGGAGAATATGTGTTAAGTAAATCATAGATATGTAAAAGAAAATAAGAAATTAAAGTAACGAATAATTAATGAGCAGTAGTAAGTTAACTGTCGCGAGGCTATATACAGGGGGTACCGGTACAGAGTCAATGTGCAGGGGAACCGGTTAGTAATTGAGGCAATATGTACATGTAGGTAGAGTTAAAGTGACTATGCATAGATAATAAACAGAGAGTAGCATCAGCGTAAAAGGGGGGGCAATGCAAATATTCTGGATAGCCATTTGATTAGCTGTTCAGAAGTCTTATGGCTTGGGGGAAGAAGCTGTTAAGATGCCTTTTGGACTTAGATGCTCTGGTACCACTTGCCCTGCGGCAGCAGAGAGAACAGTCCATGACTGACAATTTTTAGGGCCTTCCTTTGACACCGCCTGGTATAGAGGTCCTGGATGGCAGGAAGCTTGGCCCAAGTGATGTACTGGGCCATACGCACTACCCTCTGTAGTGCCTTGCAGTCAGAGGCCGAGCAGTTGCCATACCGGGCAGTGATGCAACCAGTCAGGATGCTTTCGATGGTGCAGCTGTAGAAGCTCTGTCCGAGAACTGTGTTCGCTCTGTCCCTGTCTGTCCCTGTCTGCATGCATCTGTCTCTGGGTTGTAAATATAGCCTAATAGATGTCAGTTATTGTATTGGTTGCGTGGTTATAATAAAACCTATTATTAGATTTATAATATGGCCTAATTGTTTTTTCTTGTTTTTTTAGGTGTTTTTAATGATAATCTCTCCAGTGTTAATGATTGCTAAAGAAAATCCAACATCTACAGACCTATCCCTCATCACTATGAGAACCTTATGACTTTGGAACGCACAAGTCAGTTTTCTTCATCGGGGATCAACAGACACTTGAGCTGCCCATGGAGGTGGTGTCGAAGCAGGAGCGGGCGGACCAAATCAAGGCCGACGCTGTCAAGTGTGACCAGGAGGGGGACAATGCGATGGCCTCTGGCCACACCTGTGGTCTCTGCGGACGGAGCTTCCCTCTCCTTAGCTCGCTGTCCCAGCACATGCGCAGGCACACTGGAGAGAAGCCGTACAAGTGTCCTTACTGCGAACACCGGGCGGCCCAGAAGGGCAGCCTGAAAGTCCACATCCGCAGCCACAAGCTGGGCCTGTTCAGCCGAAGCCTAGGCAAGAAAGAAGAAGAGGGCAAGAAAAGGGAGGGGGAAGTGGAGGAGGATGGGGACCAAGGACAAACACAGAGAGACCCCCAACAACTGCTTAGTCCCGACAACAACCTTGCCAAAGGCACCTCGGCCAAGAAGCACAAAGTCAATGGCAAGACAAAAAAGAAAAGCTCCAAGAAGAAAGACGACGACGCAGTGATCCAGGATGACGGCAAGGAGGACAAATCACAAACCACGGCTGAGGGCAACTCCTTTCCGGGAGGGACCAACTGGATGGATGAAAGGGTCGAGGAGGCCAGTGCTGGCTCCTTCCCCTGCGGGTCTTGCAGCCAAGTCTTTTCCCAGGCCCTGCTTCTCAAGGCCCACATGAAGAAGCACCGCGGCTCCCTAGACCATGGCTGCCGCATCTGCGGCCGGCGCTTCCGCCAGGCCTGGTTCCTCCAGAGCCACATGCGGATTCATCGGGCCAAAAGCCAGCTGCGGGCTGGGGGTGGTGACAGCGGCGAGTCCCCGACCACCCTCAACGGGGTCCCCCGGGAGCCGGCGTCCCTGGTGAACGATGACTGTCTCTACGAGCTGTGTGCCGGCTGCGGCAACTTCTTTTACGACCGCAAGACCCTCCGGCTGCACGAGAGGGTCCACAAGCTGAGCCATACCCCCAACAAGCCACTGCAGCAAGACCCCGAAAACGGCTCGTCATCACCCGCTGCCAAGAGTCGCTTCCTGGAATGCCTTAACCTCAGGGCAGCCGGGGCTGGAGAGGCAACTATAGAGGGGAATCTTGGAAGACGGATCCCTGAGCTGGACCCGGTATGCAGTTACCAGGCCTGGCAGTTGGTCACCAGAGGGCATGTGGTTGAGGTGACAGATAAAAGTCTAGGCTGGGAGGAGAGGCTGGCGGATGCCGACGTGGTGTTTGACCAGGAGAAAGGCGAGTATGTGCCGCTGAAACAGGAGAAGCGGAAGAGGCAGCTTGACTCCTCCCAAAGCAGGAAGAAGAAAGGTTCCCAGGATGTTGTCGTTAATGGTGGTTGTGGTGGGATCTCCCACCAGCATGGTGACAGTAGAAATAGCCGCACCTTGTTGAATGGACTCAGCCCAGAGACGTTTGGAATATTGCAGAAAAAGGTGAAAGATGGTCATCAAGCCAGCAAGCAAGCCACCAAATCAAACTCTTCCAGTCAGCCCATCACACCAAGACAAGAACATTCTCTGTCTGCCTCTTCCATAAAGAGGAATAATATCAGGGACCCAACATATGAAGGTAAGACAAAACCACACTATCACCTAGATTAGCAACAATAGTTTGATTCGACCAAGGCATCTTGGTTGTATTCACACTTCAAATCCTGATTGAAAAGGGAACATTTCTGGAAAAAAAGTAATCCTCAAAAGGAGCATTTGTCTTGGCGCAGCAGTCTAAGGCACTGCATCTCCGTGCTACAGGCGTCACTACAGACAAGGGGTTCGATCACAGGTTGTGTCGCAGCCAGCCGTGACCGGGAGACCCATGAGGTGACGCACAATTGCCTCAGCGTTGTCTGGGTTAGGGGAGGGTTTGGCTGGCCGGGATGTCCTTGTCCCATCGCGCTTTAGCGACTCCTTGTGGTGGGCTGGGCACAAGCACGCTAACTTCGGTCGCCAGCTGAAAAGTGTTTCCTCTGACACATTGGTGCACATCTGGCTACCGGGTCAAGAATCAGTGCGGCTTGGCGGTGTCATGTTTCAGAGGACTCATGACTCTCGACCTTCGCCTCTCCCGAGTCTGTACTGTAACTACCACTTGGATATCACAAAAAGGGTAAAAAAAAATCAGAAAAAAACAAAACAATTTTCCTTACTCTCACAGCAATAATAATGAAATAATCCCCCCAAAAATTCAGACATTACCATATTTCGCTGGTCATTCCCAAAGCCAACGCCTACTTTGGCCGCCTTCCAGTTCTCTGCTGCCAATGGCTGGAACGAATTGCAAAAATCACTGAAGCTGGAGACTTATATCTCCTTCTCCAACTTTAAGCATCAGGGCAGTTTACCGATCACTGTACCTGTACACAGCCCATCTGTAAATAGCACACCCAACTACCTCATCCCCATATTGTTATTTTGTTTTTGCTCTTTTGCACCCCAGTATCTCTACTTGCACACCGTCATCTGCACATCTATCACTCCAGTGTTAATGCTAAATTATAATTATTTCACCTCTATGGCCTATTTATTGCCTTACCTCCCTAATCTTACTACATTTGCACACACTGTACATAGACCTTTTCTATTGTGTTATTGACTGTACGTTTGTTTATGTTTATCCCATGTGTAACTCTGTTTTGTTTTTGTCGCACTGCTATGCTTTATCTTGGCCCAGTTCGCAGTTGAGAACTTGTTCTGGCCTACCTGGTTAAATAAAGGTGAAATAATACAAATAAAACATGGTTACATGGTAAATATGCCCATAACTAGCAACTCTTGTAATGTTTGAAATTACACTCATGACATTGACAAGCAAAATGTGATGGATATATTTATTATTCTGTAGCACTTTTCTCACATTTCGAAGTAGTATGGAAGTGGATGTCTTCGTTCAGTTTTCCAGTTCGAAGCAGTTGTCATGGAGCAGTACTCATACAGGTCAAACGGGTGTTCAACAGTTGCCTTTAGGGTGCCACTGCAAATTATATGGCTTTATGGCGCCATCGTGTGGCATGGATTGTCCATTCCACCCCTCATCCTACATAAAGGAATATGAAAGGCCCTTACATCTGGTACTGTGAGGCATAAACCTTTCTGTACCATTCATATAGCTTGACATTTGTTTGAATGTTTTCTGGAATATACTTAAGGGTTCATAAAGGCTTCATTCAACAGTAAAAGTTAAGTTGTACGTGAACACGGTTGAATTTAGCATGTATTGAAAATAGTTGAGTTGTTAGGCTAAATGACTAAAAAGGACTGATCAAAAGTAGCATTACAATGTCCTTCTCTCTCATCCACATGTTTGTGAAAGCTTAGTAAATCTTCACACCTTCCTGAAGCTCATTTTCTTAAAATGTCTGTTTTTCAATGTGAGCTTAGTCTACCTGTACTCTGCTATCCACAGATACCAAGCCATACTTCTGCGAGCACTGTGACTTCCACACCAGCGACCCTTCTTGCCTCACGTTCCACATGCACAAGCTGCACAAGCACATCAAGGATGCACGTCATCACATACTGGAAGCAGTTATAGAAGACCCGAGCCACGGCACTCCCAAAGTCTCAGGTTACATGGAATATCTCCGGCTGAAGAGCACACTGCTCAGCCAGCCCTACTGGAATCCTCCTGGCCAGGAGAGGGCGGCATCGAGCGGACAGTCTGAAAATTCGAGGAGCCTAAAGGTCAAAGGGCAATCCTCTCAGGAATCTATCATCAACGCCAGCCTCCTCAACCTGTCTGCCCCGCCCGAGGGCCAGCAGGAGGATAGTGGTGCAAACCCTGTGGCAGCGCTGTCTGAGGGTAAGCTAGTCAGACACCGGTGTCCGTTCTGCACCCACACCACCCATTACCTGGAGGTGCTGTGGATCCACCAGCGTGTGGCCCACAGGGTGGATAGTGGCAGCTCCCTGGCCCCCAAGTGGGCCCCCTACGTCACCTGTTTCAAAGGCTCCAAGGCTGCTGGACGACGCACGGGGCCCCCGCCTTTCCTGGAAGGAAAAGACTGCCCAGCGCTCCCAGTGCCCCGGTCCCAGCGCACCAAAGCCCCAGGTTCCACTGCCACGCAACCTTCAGGTGGAGGCACCAAGAGGCCAAAGACCCACACAAGCACCACAACTACTACTGTCCAGTCCAACACCAGCCAGGCCATGGTGTCAGGGTCGCGTACCTCCACAAGGTCACCCACTGGTGGTGGGAAGTCGCTCCTACCTCAAAAGAAGAAGTTGTCAAGCCTCCCAAACCATACGGGGGAGGTGGCAAATAAGAGCGCCCGATCTAAAACAGAAGCCCACCCTAAAGTTCCTGCCGCCACCACCACCGCCGCCTCAACCAGCATCCGAGGATTCTCCCAGCAGTCGACAAGCAGACCCAAATCTGGAAGCCATCATCGGGCTGCTGCCGGGAGAAGCCTGCTTCCGCAAGAGGGCCTTGGCTTTATTCTCGCCAGGAACCATGGCAGGGCCGACCACACATCCCATCTTACCCCAGACAGAACTCACTTACAGCCCCCGCCCCGTCCACACCCACACAGCCATCCACAGGATCCCCCTGCAGCCCTGAAAGGTCAAGACCTTTGGTCAGTCACAAACATGTTTGGGGCGCAGGGCAGCAGTGGGTACCTGGCACCCACCACTGTCTTCGGCCATGGGAAGAGGGAGTTGACTGCTGGGGACAGCAGAGACACCCCGATGGACATGGACATCCTGGGTCTGTTGAAGAACTACAACCCCCATGACCTGGCAGCTCTCTACCAGCACTGGGGCTTTGTAGATCCCAGGCTTGACCAACAAGGTAAGGGGTAGTCCTTTTTTTCTACCTTTTATTTAACTAGGCAAGTCAGTTAAGAACATATTCTTAGTTACAATGACAGCACAGTGGGTTAACTGCCTTGTTCAAGGGAAGAATGACAGATGTTTTACCTTGTCAGCTTAGGGATTTGATCTCGCAACCTTTCCGTTACTGGCCATACGCTCTAACCACTAGGCTGCATGCGGCCCCAATGCCATTAATGACAATGGCATTGATTTTGTATTTTTAATATCGTTCAAAACAGCCCTACATAATTCAGCATGTTGAAGAAGAGAAATATGCATTCACAAAACTGACCATGTACTGTACACTCAGGTCACTTTGTGAGAGTAGCAGCTCTAACCTGCAGCCTGTCGTCGTAGATCCCATCATCATCCTCTTTAGCCCTTTGAGTCACATGTAATAACGTGACCTTTTGTAGTATGAGTTTTTCATTTCATTTGTCCGCCGCCTTTTCTGTTTTTCTACGAGTGTTTTGGCATGAATGCTAATAGCTTGGGGGAAACATGTTTACCAAGGCCGACAGAAGGACATTGCATGTTTCTGCCGGTGATAGTACCAGTCAAGGAATAGGTCTCTCTGTCTGCTGTCGACCTGTGTGTGTGTGTGTGTGTGTGTGTGTGTGTGTGTCACAGTGGACAGGGAGGACGGCTCATAATAATGGCTGGAACAGAGTATTTTGGCTGGAATGGAGTGATTGGAATGGTATCAAACACATGAATGTGTTTAATAGCATTACATTCACTCCATTCCAGCCATTATTATGAGCCGTCTTCCCCTCAGTAACCTCCACTGGTGCACCAGTATGTGTGTGCATGGATCACAGTGACACAGATGGGCAGTGGGCACCCAGTACTGTGTGACAAGGATAAGGGTGTGTGTGTCTGAGCGAGAGAAAGGGAGAATGAAAGAGGTGGCATCGAGGCTTCAGACACACACACACACACACACACACAGTAAATTCCACTCCCAGAACATCAGAGACCTGACACAATTGGGGTGACAGCAGGAGAAAGAGCAGTGAGCAAGTACAGGGAAAGAGAGGGAGAAACAACAAGGAGCGAAAGAGTGACCTAGTGAGAGGGATATGCAGACATAGAGAGAGAAAAAGAGCAAGAGGAGGACATCTGACATGTGACACGGGAGCGCTGGCCAAAGGCACATCAGAGGCCAGGCAGTTTAATTTGCGGTAATATATGCGTTACTTCCCAGGCAGCCAGGGGCTGTGTCAGGGCTGTCAGATTTGGTACGAAAGTTGTCATCCACTGCTCTGAATGAAGCCCAACCCTCCCCCATCTTTATGGCACATCGGAAGTACTAATGAGCCCAATACTCTGTGGCTTAGGTGTTCTAGCGGTTAGCGTCACTGCCTCCAGCACACATGTATACCTGTGTCTGCATGAGTTAAAATCTAACCCACAGCCCTTTGTCACTCTCCTATTCTTTACACGCTATCACTCTGACTTTATTCTGTTCAATAAAAAAAATCTGAAAGAAAAACCCAATGGGCTAACTAGCTAACTACTGTTTCTGCATAATACGTGCCTGCTGCACAGCGCCAGTAAAAAGATTGGATAAGTTAATATTGCGTGAGATAAACAATTTATCAATGGAACAGGTTCCAACACTGCAATTAGAGCTAGCTGGCTAGCTAACGCTAGCATACTTTAGCAGGTCAGCTGCAATGGTAGATAGCTAGCTAACATATACTCCATGAACAAAGCAAACTATCTAGCTCGAACAATAGAGGAAAGAGTGTGGTGTTAATGATTTTTTAAAAACTGGTACCAAACGGAGTATGTTCGTTAGATAATCCATCTGGTCCGACGGTGTTCGGCATTGTTTCCTATGCATTCTTGTGTTCAGACTTTTGATGGTAACAACCCAGAATTGGATTGCTGCAAGCAGAGGCTGAATGGATTGGTGCAAGAGCAGATTTGCACGCACAAAAACACATACCCACACACACACAAAGTGTGTTGTGCCTGTGAATGCCAGTCTGCCTGTGTGTGTGCTTTTGTCCTTGGATGGCAGTCCCTCAACTTTGAACAAACACATTTGCTTGTGACACTGACCTGTGAAAATGTTTATACATGATTCATCAGTTGTCAGTTATAGGGGATGTACAGTAATTGGTGTGTGTGCATGCTAATGAGATGCCTGACCACCAGCACAGTGACCATTGGTCCTCTGTAGCTCAGTTGGTAGAGCATGGGGCATGCAAAGCCAGGATAGTGGTTTTGATTCCCTGGACCACACATAAGTCAAATGTATGCACTTATAACTGACTAAGTTGCTTTTGATAAAAGTGTCAGCTAAATTTTTAATATATATATATATATATATCACACACACACACACACACACACAAACACAGACACACACACACACACACACACACACACACACACAAACACAGACACACACACACACACACACACACACACACACACACACACACACACACACACACACACACACACACACACACACACACACACACACACACACACACACACAGTACCAGTCAAAAGTTTGGACACACCTACTCATTCAAGGGTTTTCTTTTTTTTAATTAGAAAAAAACAACTATTTTCTACATTGTAGAGTAATAGTGTAGACATCAAAACTATGAAATAACACATATGGAATCATGTAGTAACATAAAGTGTTTAGCAAATCAAAATATATTTTAGATTTTAGATTCTTTAAAGTAGCCACCCTTTGCCTTTTATGACAGCTTTGCACACTCTTGGCATTCTCTCACCCGACCTAGAATTATTTTCCAACAGTCTTGAATGACTTCCCACATATGCTGAGCATTTGTTGGCTGCTTTTCCTTCACTCTGAGGTGCAACTCATCCCAAACCATCTCAATTGGTTTGAGGTGCAAGTTCTCCCACTTAAAAAGATGAGAGGGGCCTGTAATTTTCATCATATGTACACTTAAACTATGACAGACAAAATGAGAAAAAAAATCCAGAAAATCACATTGTACGATTTTTAATGAATTTATTTGCAAATTATGGTGGAAAATAAGTAAGACACATGCACATTTGTGGCCTGCTGGAGGTCATTTTGCAGTGCTCTGGCAGTGCTCCTCCTACTCCTCCTTGCACAAAGGCGGAGGTAGCGGTCCTGCTGCTGGGTTGTTGCCCTCCTACGGCCTCCACCTCATCTCCTGATGTACTGGCCTGTCTCCTGGTAGCGCCTCCATGCTCTGTACACTACGCTGACAGACACAGCAAACCTTCTTGCCACTGCTCGCACTGATGTTCCATCCTGGATGAGCTGCACTACCTGAGCCATTTGTGTGGGTTGTAGACTCCGTCTCATGCTACCACTAGAGTGAACGCACTGCCAGCATTCAAAAGTGACCAAAACATCAGCCAGGAAGCATAGGAACTGAGAAGTGATCTGTGGTCCCCACGTGCAGAACCACTCCTTTATTGGGGGTGTCTTGCTAATTGCCTATAATTTCCACCTGTTGTCTAAGTGGACAGTTTGATTTAGTGTATATATTTGTGTGTGTATATATATATATATATATATATATATATATATAGCCCACAAATCAATTGAAAACCAAAAACAAGCCATCGCTTTTTCCCGCTTGTCACTCCAAGGCAATATTACCCTGAAATCTAAACGGAATATTTCCCTAAAAATAAAACAGATACCTTAACTTACTGTGATATATTTTCATTTTTTTTCTTCTAACTTTTCATTGTGAAGGTCTTGGGATTCTGAAGTGTTGCTCTGTCTCTCTTGTTTCTACAGCGATACTGCAGTACAATGGACATTTTGGAAATGAAGTCCATTCCTCCACGGAGGCCTCCAAACAAGTATGCTACTTTCCATGTTTGGGTTTTGTTTAGCTAGAAATAGAATCAGTCTCCTTACTGTGTGCCCTTCCATGTATATCTCCCTCTGCATTCCCCCTATCCCGTCAATAACAAAATACTAATAATATTTAGACCTTTAAAAAAATCCCTCACCACTCTTTTCTGCTCCCAGCTCTGAGAATCCAAAAGAGAAATCAGTGTTTGAAACACTAAAGGCGAGGCAGTGATACTTGAGCGTCTGTGTCAGACTGCTGTCTCCCTCTTTCTCTGTTTGGTACGAGGAGCTGACAGGAACACAAAAAAATAAAAAAGCCTTGACATCCCCCCTTGGGGTAAACAATCGTGCGTCTCCATATGGCATGTCAACATCCTGCCAATCATGACCACACGCAGGCCCTCCTGGACTCTCTCTACCTACCTGTCTGTTGTTCTCTTCTTATTTTCTTCCTCTTCTGTTGCCTTTGTAATACATGAGACGTGAGGACACACTGACACACACCGAAAGATTAACTCACACACACTCACACAAACTGACATTTTTGCATAATCCGAAACACACATTCAGACACAGAAGCATACTTGCACACACACAAATACACTCATAGAAAGACAACTGACACTCAGCAACACAAACATGTCTTGGTGTGATCTGTGATCTGACTCCGCTTTGCCCCTTGTCTCTGTCCTCTACAGGTGAGCGGCCGTTCCTCTACTTCCACAACCTCTCTTAGGAAGGGGACATGAAAACTCTGCATGCCACATGCCCTGAAAACTCGACTTCCCAAAATGCACTGCTGCAAGATGAGAAGCCTGCAGTCCCTCACAGGAACCAAGCCATGACTACAGGAGAACAGTGACTCTTCACTTGAGGGGCCCAATTGTCTCAAGGGACACTCTTTGTCTACAACTAACTAACCCTCCCGGACTGATAAAGCTACCATTACATGTGGACGTGACAGAGTGGAAATTCTTCCCCAACTGGGGTGTGAACTCACAACCCTCTACACTGTAACTCAACATACTCAAGAAGCACCGTCAATACCTCGGACACAGAAAGGACAAGGCATTTCTGCATCCAGAGTGGCAGAACTTCTCAGGAATGCAGTAGCGATGCACTTAACCATCTGCTACATCACACACGGGGCTTAGATGTTTATGTGGTGACAGGATACTGACCTAGAGATGGTGTAGTTGTTTAGCTCATGGTGATTGAGTTCAGGCTGGGTTAGTGATAACTGATTCTAAAACAGTTGTTAAAGGGCAGAAAACCAGGATCCCCCAGGGTGTTTTATGTAACCTTCAATGCAAACCCGTTTAATCCATGTCAGAGCAAAAAGACAAGCAAAGACTGAAACATTCATATTATATCCCTCCAGAGAATTGATAGAACATTTTGAAGTAATCGGATTGGTATGTGTGTTTACTGTGAATGTGTGTGTTAGTGTGTTAGTCATCTGTTTATTTGAGCTTTTGACACTTTTTTTGTGTGTTATTTGGAAACTGTTTGGATTGGTCAGCCAGCTCACACAAGCAAAGTTACCATCCACCTTGAAAGCTGGAATCTTTAATAGTAAAACTGCCATGTCCATTTGTGATATTACAACAAGAAACAAATTACTGCAAACAACAAACACATTTTTTTCTCTCGGACATCATAGAACAGCAGCATATATTCATTATTCTTAAAACAAACAAAAAATTATACCTTATATTATACAACACTCCCCACCTCTGCTTCGTCCAACAAACAAAATCAATAACAATGGCCATGGGGTGGACAGTGGTATGGTTTCCCCCAATGAGGAGTTTCTCCCATCTTTAAGCAACAATAATGAGGCGGCTGTTTGTGGCTTTACCGTCTATCTCCAGCCATGTTTACATGAACAACAACGATGCTAGACTCTGCTGACCAAGGATATAGTGGAGGGTAAACACACAAAATGCTGGCAAGTAGCCTCGAGGTTGGAGCGTTGGGCCAGTACCTGAAAGGAATACGAATACTGGAGCCAACCATGTGTCGGGTGTGCCCTTGAGCAAGGCACTTAACCCTAATTGCTCCAGGGGCGCTGTACAACGGCAACCCTGGTCGTGACCCAACTCCCTGCGAGTGACTTGAGGAGTTGGGATATGCAAAGAAATATATATATAATCCATTATAAACGTATGATTTACTCACCTTTTGTCATTTGTGAAATGACGTTTACCCACTTATTATTGCGTTCCCAGCGTAGATCAAAGCTCAGAACGCAAATTTTCTTGATGAGTTCTACCCCGCCTTCCTTCTTTTAGCGAACAGCTAAACTCTGCCCTCTCGCGAATGGCAGCACAGACCGAGGGCCAGTGAATCAAACTACCCCAGCAGACCAACGGCAAGTGGCTATAAAAGTAGGCAACTAGAGACGCCGCTGACAGACTAGTGGGTTTGCGAGATGCCGTACATAATTGTATTATTTTTTCCTAAACGTACGCGACTCCAGCCGTGTCTACAGACATCCCTCAAACAAACAAAAAACCTGACTTTTGGAGAATGAGTGTACAACTGGCAAATAGTTGCGTATAGATATGTCAGTCAGGTGGCAGAGACTTCTAGTATTGCTATAACATTTTAAATTATTAAAGGGCTCTGGCTAGTGTTAGCCAGCTAGCTAGCTGGATGAAGAAAGAAGCTAATGTTAAATGGCGCTTGACCAGAGCAGGGGCAAAATATAGGCTACTAAGTTCTCATCATAAATTTGCTTTACAGAGAGTACTGAAATGTTTATAACTAACCCAAGATAGACCAGAGCCTGTCGTTTCCAGTGGGAGCAAATGAATCATAGTGGGCAGAATAACTAAGGAGGTGGGCAGAGCCAAGCACAAGTTAGTTGGATCCTACTGGAGCGTTCTAGCATTTATTTGCATATGTCCTTTAGGGAACGCCTACACTTACCCTCCTACTAAATAACACAACTTTGGGAAAGGGTAAAGTCTACAAAACACAGTCCACTGTTACAGATTCTAGTTTTGGAAACAGAAAACTGTATGGAGATCAAATGTTTAATCAATTATTTATTTTTGCGGAATGTTGGCCAAAATCCATCTCGCTCTATCTTCTTCCACTGCCGGCAACAATGCTTCCTCTCATCACCATATTTGGTAGTGGGTGGAAATGCCAACCGGATGCTTCACATTTATACATCAGGTGAAATATCTGGCTCATTGTTCTATCTGTGGGACTAGTCAGACAGACGATGGCGAGGCTGCGGCAGGCTGCAAAGCATGCAGGAGGTGGCAGAGGAGACCCAGAGAGAGGGGAAGCAAGCAGAGAGCGAGAGGTTAGTACAGTGGTTCCCAAACTTGGGGTCGGGGCACCCTGTGGGGTCCCCTGAGAAAATCTGTACTAATCTTTTTAGACATTTCAATATCCCCCCATATCCTACCTTCCCTATAGGCCTGCAGTAAACTGCAAACAATACAGATATAACAATGTAACACGTCTTCCTGTATTTCGTTAGTCTTCTCTTGATCGCCCACTGGACTTTATAGTTTACCCACCCATTGTTTTACCACTATGTCAATGCTGCTGACTATGTATGTTCTGTCGCGTTAAGCTGTATATCCACTCAAGTGGTTATCCCAACATTGGAAGACTGACTTCCGTTGCTAGGGAGCACTGACCATGTGGAACATTTCAAACATGGTGTTTCTCAGACCTCAGAAAGTTGTCTTCTGTTGAGGTAAGTCCACGTCCCGGGCTATGTGATCCAGACGGAATGGAAAATGAATCCAAAACAAATGCATGGAAAAGGAAAGCACTATGTAACTTACAGATTTGCAGTGCTTCATGCATATAGCTGGATCTATACAACCAATGGTGTTGTGGACTTGGAACAGATGGCCACTTTTGAGGTCTGAGAACAGAAAATGTCCCTTAGATGGTAATGTGCAGTTTGACTCCATGAAAATGACTACTCTTCAATGAGGAGGATTGTGGGTCAGTCTTGGATTGTTTGTTTTGAAAAACACTGTTCTTTAGTTCCTTTTTGCTGTGTTTTACTTTTTGTGTTTTGCTGGATCACTGGATATCTGTCTTAGAAATGGCTTCTGCAGTTTTTTTCCCCAAGTTATTTTAGCTGCGCACAAGGAAAGAAAGCCATCCATGTTAAGGAAGTACCAATCTTATGTTATTACTACATTATTTATTGAATATTATATGATAGTTATCCACCTTGAATGATTGTCGTATGTTAAAAAAAAGGTTTAAAAAAGGTCTAATGAATTGAAGTCAGAATTATATAGATCGTAAAACGATAGACGTTTGTAATAAGAAAAGGTTGGGGCTTAGATGGACATGTGTCAATCACAACGCTTCATGATGATTTGCAATGTTCACTCAGTGCTGAGATATTCTGTGACTTTTAGGACTGTAGATGACGAGGCTGTATTTTCAAAGTATTTATATTGCATAATACCTGTTAGTACAAATAAAACTTGATATATTTACATGGGCTTGATATTGGTCATTTACTTATTCAAGAGGCTCTTTCATCAGCCTTTGAGGTGGTATGTTTATGACAATCACACACATGAACATATAAATGGTTGTGATTATGTTACGTGAAAAGTTCATACAATCACAGGTATTTGTAATCGGCTTAATTTATCTCTCATAATTGTTAAAAAAGTGCTTGGTAAAGCTCTTACACCAATTATTCTAGCTCATATAGTTATATTAGAAGGTAAAAAGTGTTACAAAGCCATATGGAAGGATTTTGACATTCATTTTCTGAGAGGATGAATATACAACGAGTGTAGAAAACATTAGCAACACCTTCCTCTTATTGAGTTTCACCCTCTTTTGCCCTCAGAACAGCCTCAATTTGTCAGGCATGGACTTTACAAAGTGTCAAGTGTTCCACAGGGATGCTTGGTTGGCCCATGTTAAATATCCTTCTTTAACATGTCTCCTCGCCTTCATCTACACTAACTTCAGTGTATATTTGGCCTTACGTTTCAGGTATTATCCTGCTGAAAAGTGGATTTGTCTCCCAGTGTCTGTTGGAAAGCAGAATGAACCAGGTTTTCCTCTAAGACTTTGCCTGTGCTTTGCTCTACTCCTTTTTATTTGTATCCTAAAAAAAACTCCCTAGTCCTTGCCGATTACAAGAATTACTGATAACATGATTCAGCCACCATCGTGCTTGAAAATATGAAGAGTGGTACTCAGTGATCAGTTTCGTGTTGGATTCGCTCCGAACGCTACGCTTTGTATTGTTTTGGATGCATGTTTTGAAATATTTGTATTCTGTACAGGCTTCCTTTTTTTCCCCCACTGTCATTTAGGTTAATATTGTAGAGTAGCAACAATGCTGTTGATCCATCCTTAGTTTTCTCCTATCCCAGCCATGTAACATTGTAATTGGTTTAAAATCACCATTGGTGAAATCCCTGAGTGGTTTCCTTCATGTCCTGCAACTGAGTTAGGAAGGTCGCCTGTAACTTTGGAGTGACTGGGTGTGTTGATGCACCATCCAAAGTGTAATTAGTAACTTTGCCATGCTCAAAGGGATATTCCATGTCTGCTTTTGTTCTCTCTCTCTTTTTTACCTATCTACCAATAGATGCCCTTCTTTGCGAAGCATTGGAAAACCTCTGGTGTTTGTCCTTGAATCTGTGCTTGAAATTCACTGCTCGACTAAGGGACATTACGGGTAATTTTATGTGTGGGGCACAGAGATGGGGTAGTGATTTAAAAAATAAAGTTAAACACCGTTATTTCACACGTAGTCCGTGCAATTTATTATCTGACTTGTTAAGCACATGTTTACTCTGGAAACGTATTCAGGCTTGACATAACAAATACTTATTGAATCAAGACGTTTTAGCTTTTATTAATTTGTAAACATTTCGAAAAACCATAATTCCACTTTGATATTATGGAGTATTGTGTGTGTAGATCAGTGACACAAATCTTAAATGTAATCCATTTCATATTCAGGCTGTAACACAGCAAAACGTGGGAAAAGTCCAGTGGTGTGAATACTTTCTGAAGGCTCTGTATGTTGTTCCAAGATAAACCATGTTCAAATGAAAATGTTAAGTTAGAATCATAAACATGAACATAATTCAAATAATTTTGCTCAAAGAATCGAAAAGCATAGGCAATAAAATCTCAATGTGTGTAACAATCTTCTTCTTCATCGGATGAGGAGTAGGAAGGATCGAACCAAAACGCAGCGTGGTAAGTGTCCATGATTATTTATTATACCAGAACACGAAAAATACAAAATAACAAAGTGAATGTAAGAAATGAAAATCGAAACAGTCTTGAAAGGTGAAAACACAAAACAGGAAACAACTACCCACAAACACCAGGTGGGAAAAGGCTACCTAAGTATGGTTCTCAATCGGAGACGACGATAGACAGCTGCCTCTGATTGGGAACCATACCAGGCCAAACACATAGAAAAGAAAACATAGAACAACAACATAGAATGCCCACCCACATCACACCCTGACCAAACAAAAAATAGAAACATACAAAGCAATCTACGGTCAGGGCGTGACAATGTGGCGTTCAGCAAGGATCTAACCTTTTCCACAGGTCACACCACATTCCCTGCCATTGTGCCCTGGAGGTTGTGCCAACTGACAAGGTCCCTGGCTTAAAGCTGGAGCAAAACATTGATTTATTTTACCTTTATTTAACTAGGCAAGTCAGTTAAGAATAAATTCTTATTTACAATGACTGCCTACCCCGGCTAAACCCTAACGACGCTGGGCCAATTGTGCACTGCCCTATGGGACTCCCAATCACGGCCAGCTGTGATACAACCTGGAATCTAACCATGGTCCGTAGTGATGCCTCTAGCACTGAGATGCAGTGCCTTAGACTGCTGCGCCACTCAGGATGTATAAGAAAAAAACTGAAATGTCACATTTACATAACTATTCAGACCCTTTACTCAGTACTTTATTGAAGCACCTTTGGTAGTGATTACAGCCTTGAGTCTTCTTGGGATAACGTTACAAGCTTGGCACAAATGTATTTGGGGAGTATCTCCCATTCTTCTCTGCAGATCATCTCAAGCTCTATCAGGTTGGATGGGGAGTGTCGCTCTACAGCTATTTTCAGGTCTCTCCAGAGTTGTTCGATCGGGTTCAAGTCTGGGCTCTGGCTAGGCCACTCAAGGACATTAAGAAACTGGTCCCAAAGCCACTCCTGCATTGTCTTGGCTCTGTGCTTAGGGTCGTTGTCCTGTTGGAAGGTGAACCTTCGCCCCCAGTCTGAGGTACCTGATCTCTCTGTACTTTGTGCTGTGCATCTTCCCCTTGATTCTAGGGTTGATGCCGCTGAAAAACATCCCCAGAGCATGTTGCTGCCACCACCATGCTTCACTGGCTTCTGTCTAGCCACTCTACCATAAAGGCCTGATTGGTGGAGTGCTGACGAGGTTGTCCTTCTGGTTGTCCTTCTGGAAAGTTCTCCCATCTCCACAGAGGAACTCTGGAACTTTATCAGAGTGACCATTGGGTTCTTGGTCACCACCCTGACCAAGGCCCGTCTCCCCATATTTGCTCAGTTTGGCCTAGGAAGAGTCTCGGTGGTACCAAACTCCTCCATTTAAGAATAATGGAGGCCACTGTGCTCTTGGGGACCATCAATGCTGCAGAAATGTTTTTGTACCCTTCGGGCAGATCTGTGCCTTGACACAATCCTGTCTCGGAGCGCTATGGACAAAACCTTCAACCTCGTGGCTTGGTTTCTCCTCTTACATGCACTGTCAACTGTGGGACCTTATATAGACAGGAGTGTGCCTTTCCAAATCATGTCCAATAAATTGAATTTACCACAGGTGGACTCCAATCAAGTTGTAGAAATATCTCAAGAATGATAAATGGAAACATTCAAAGATTTTTCTTTATTTTTTGCTATTTTCTACCTTGTAGAATAATAATGAAGACGTAAAAACTATGAAATAACACACATGGAATCATGTCGTTACCAAAAAAGTGTTAAACAAATGAAAATATATGTTAGATTTTGCTGTCATCAAGGCACATGGTGGCCTGATTTGTTTAACAGTTTTTTGGTAATGACATGATTCCATGTGTGTTATTTCATCGTTTTTATGTCTTCACTATTGAAACACACATTGAAAACCTGTGGTCTGAATGGAAGAGTGCAGTCCATTAACACAGACGGAGGATCTGGAAGGATTATGTATGGAATAACTTTCTAAGATCCCTCACAATGTGTTTTCCAACTCCTCTTAGAACAGTTGAGAAAAAGGCTCAGTGCTGTTATCCTCGTGGTATTGAAAGATATTGAAAACTTATTTTTAGTATACATACATTTTTGCTCATCTTTATCAAGGGTGTCAATAATTTCAGACCCCACTTTTCTCATTGATTCTTGAAGAACTTAACTTATAAATGTCTCATGAGCTTAATTAATTAACCCAACTTTCGTGCCACAGCAGAACCCAAAATATAAACTTGTTTTACTCAAATGAATGTCAATAAACACTTTAGAGCCTCAAAACATGGTTAAAACTATAATGTTGATATCATGGATGGTCAGTCCTTGCATCCCTTGCTTTGTCTATGAATTTGAGATTTCGTACAATTCTCCAGGCCCATCCTTCAGCTTTCACCAAAACAGAAGGCGGTTGGCCCTACCCTAACCTTAACTTTATGTCCACATCTCAACTCAACCCTAAGCCTAAGCCTAACCCTAGCCTAAACCCTAACTTCATATCCACATCCCAGTTCAACCCTAACGCTAGCCTCAACCCTAACTTCATATCCATATCCACATCCCAGTTCAACCCTAACCTTAGCCTCAGTCCTAACTTCACATCACCATCCCAGTTCAACCCTAACCCCAGCATCAAGCCTAACTTCATATCCATATCCACATCCCAGTTCACCCCTAACCCTAGCCTCAATCCTAAGTTCATATCCATATCCACATCCCAGTTCAACACTAACCCTAGCCTCAACCCTAACTTCATATCCACATCCCAGTTCAACCCTAACCCTAGCCTCAACCCTAACTTCACACCCCAGTTCAGCCCTAACCCTAGCCTCAACCCTAACTTCACACCCCAGTTCAGCCCTAACCCTAGCCTCAACCCTAACTTCACACCCCAGTTCAGCCCTAATCCTAGTCTCAACCCTAACTTGACATCCCAGTTCAACCCTAACCCTAGCCTCAACCCTAACTTCATATCCTTATCCACATCCCAGTTCAATCCTAACCCTAGACTCAACCCTAACTTCACATCCCAGTTCACCCCTAACCCTAGCCTCAACCCTAACTTCATATCCCTATCCACATCCCAGTTCAACCCTAACCCTAGCCTCAACCCTAACTTCACATCCCAGTTCAACTCTAATCCTAGCCTCAACCCTAACTTCACATCCATATCCACATCCCAGTTCAACTCTAACCCTAGCCTCAACCCTAACTTCACATCCCAGTTCAACTCTAATCCTAGCCTCAACCCTAACTTCATATCCATATCCACATCCCCAGTTCAACCCTAACCCTAGCCTCAACCCTAACTTGACATCCCAGTTCAACTCTAACCCTAGCCTCAACCCTAACTTCACATCCCAGTTCAACCCTAACCCTAGCCTCAACCCTAACTTCATATCCCTATCCACATCCCAGTTCAACCCTAACCCTAGCCTCAACCCTAACTTCACATCCCAGTTCAACTCTAATCCTAGCCTCAACCCTAACTTCATATCCATATCCACATCCCAGTTCAACTCTAACCCTAGCCTCAACCCTAACTTCACATCCCAGTTCAACTCTAATCCTAGCCTCAACCCTAACTTCATATCCATATCCACATCCCAGTTCAACTCTAACCCTAGCCTCAACCCTAACTTCATATCCATATCCACATCCCAGTTCAACTCTAACCCTAGCCTCAACCCTAACTTCATATCCATATCCACATCCCAGTTCAACCCTAACCCTAGCCTCAACCCTAACTTCACATCCCAGTTCAACTCTAATCCTAGCCTCAACCCTAACTTCATATCCATATCCACATCCCAGTTCAACTCTAATCCTAGCCTCAACCCTAACTTCATATCCATATCCACATCCCAGTTCAACCCTAACCCTAGCCTCAACCCTAACTTGACATCCCAGTTCAACCCTAACCCTAGCCTCAACCCTAACTTCATATCCTTATCCACATCCCAGTTCAACCCTAACCCTAGACTCAACCCTAACTTCACATCCCAGTTCACCCCTAACCCTAGCCTCAACCCTAACTTCATATCCCTATCCACATCCCAGTTCAACCCTAACCCTAGCCTCAACCCTAACTTCACATCCCAGTTCAACTCTAATCCTAGCCTCAACCCTAACTTCATATCCATATCCACATCCCAGTTCAACTCTAACCCTAGCCTCATCCCTAACTTCATATCCATATCCACATCCCCAGTTCAACCCTAACCCTAGCCTCAACCCTAACTTGACATCCCAGTTCAACTCTAACCCTAGCCTCAACCCTAACTTCACATCCCAGTTCAACCCTAACCCTAGCCTCAACCCTAACTTCATATCCCTATCCACATCCCAGTTCAACCCTAACCCTAGCCTCAACCCTAACTTCACATCCCAGTTCAACTCTAATCCTAGCCTCAACCCTAACTTCATATCCATATCCACATCCCAGTTCAACTCTAACCCTAGCCTCAACCCTAACTTCACATCCCAGTTCAACTCTAATCCTAGCCTCAACCCTAACTTCATATCCATATCCACATCCCAGTTCAACTCTAACCCTAGCCTCAACCCTAACTTCACATCGCAGTTCAACTCTAATCCTAGCCTCAACCCTAACTTCATATCCATATCCACATCCCAGTTCAACTCTATCCCTAGCCTCAACCCTAACTTCATATCCATATCCACATCCCAGTTCAACCCTAACCCTAGCCCCAACCCTAACTTCATATCCACATCCCAGTTCAACCCTAACCCTAGCCTCAAACCTAACTTCAAATCCACATCCCAGTTCAACCCTAACCCTAGCCCCAACCCTAACTTCAAATCCACATCCCAGTTCAACCCTAACCCTAGCCTCAACCCTAACTTCACATCCCAGTTCAACCCTAACCCTAGCCTCAACCCTAACTTCATATCCTTATCCACATCCCAGTTCAATCCTAACCCTAGACTCAACCCTAACTTCACATCCCAGTTCACCCCTAACCCTAGCCTCAACCCTAACTTCATATCCCTATCCACATCCCAGTTCAACCCTAACCCTAGCCTCAACCCTAACTTCACATCCCAGTTCAACTCTAATCCTAGCCTCAACCCTAACTTCATATCCAAATCCACATCCCAGTTCAACCCTAACCCTAGCCCCAACGCTAAACCCCTAAATGTAGGTATGGTGTAAGTACAATTTCTATCAGGAGATGGCGCACAATACCAAGGATTGGGTGGAGAAGAGTTCAGCTGCAAAGGATGAAAGGCATAAAATAATATTACTGTCCATTCAGGATAAACTATGGCTCATTTATAGACAAACGTTAGAAAACGTCACGCACATCACATAATACAAGGAATAATAATGCCATAGCAACATTATTAAATATATATAGTTGTGTGTGGATTGTCAAAAGACAGTAACAACCCTCTGTATAGCCATCCGCTAAAACAATGGGCATACATTGGGCAGCTAAGCCCAGATCCATTATCAGTTTTGCTCTTTTAATCAAAACGATTGGGATTGGGTTTAAGCTGAGGTAAACTGGCCCCACTCAGGTGTGAAACTCCAGGTGAAAAATGTTTGTTTACCAAGCACAAAACATCTTAAATCTAAATCAACAGTTTCCGTCCATGCCTCAAATCCTTACATCCTTTCTGTTCCGTCGCATCTGCTGGCAACACCTCGGTGAACTCCTTCCGATGCTTTTTGAACACACACACACACACTAACACAGCAGCATGCACCTATCACATCCTGTTTGTCAATGGGACCACATCATCTCTAGGCGTAGTGACAGTGTCAGTCATCCGCCTAAAATACACAGATCGTGGCTAGAGGAACGAGCAGAGGACCAGTGAGTTTTGTGTTGGCCATAGGGCCCAGAGAGTAGATCATGTCACCAGTCAGTCTGGGAGAGGGAGAAGGACATGGGTTGGCATATGTTCTTTGATGGGAAACTGCCTCGCTTTAGTTCAGCCCTCTTACAGGCAAGAGGAGAGACGGACTGGTGGCTGATTGGAGTGACAGGCGTCTCCTATCCTTTCGGTCCTTGTGAGGAGGATCTCTCTCTCTCTCTCTCTCTCTCTCTCATATGCACACAGCTCGATTACTGCAGAGAGAAGCGGTCTATTGTGGGAGGTAATATCACATGTGCGCGCACACACACACCCTTAAGGTAGTCCATGTTGTGTATATAGACATTATGGACAGTATATGAATAGAAAAGGTGTGTACTGCAGTAGAATACAGTATATACACATGAAACTCTCTTCAATAGCCATCCAAAGGAGGATGGGCCTGGATATCTGGATATCCTGGTCAATGATGCAATCTCCCAAGAGTATACTTCCAAGATATTTAACGTGTGGCAAGTGAGGAGAGATGGAGAGTGCAGTTGTTTCAAGTGGAGGATCAGATGACCACTGATATGTGGGGCGGCAGGGTAGCCTAGTGGTTAGAGCATTGGACTAGTAATCGAAAGGTTGCAAGTTCGAATCCCCGAGCTGACAAGGTACACATCTGTCGTTCTGCCCCTGAACAGGCAGTTAACCCACTGTTCCTAGGCCGTTATTGAAAATAAGAATTTGTTCTTAACTGTCTTGCGTGGTTAAATAAAGGTTAAATAAATATAGGACCTCTGTTTTTGGGATGTTAACAGACAGCCCCATTCTGCTCTGTGCCCTCACAGTTGCTGTGAAGTTGGCTTGCAGAGCTTCTGGGGTATGGGCCACAAGAGTACAATCATCTGCGTACTGGTGCTCGTTCAGATTTGAGCTTTGCGGCAGCTTGGAGCCTCCTAATGTTGAAGAGGTTGCCAGTTAATCTGAAGTCCAGTGTCACCCCACTCTCTGTTTTCATGTCCTTGTGCAGGAATGTTGTGACACTCAGGAGGAAGAAATTGAATTGGACCGGCGCTAGCACACACCCTTGCCTCACACCAGTGCCAACTCCAAAGGGTTCAGACTGCTGACTGCCAACTGTAACTCAGGCCACCATCCCCTCATGGAACTGATGCAGGATGTTCACACATTTCCCAGGGCAACCATGCTGCAGGAGGACCTTCCAAAGGAGTTCACGGTGTACTGTGTCAAAGGCTTTGGAGAGGTCCACAAAGGCCATGAATAGGTCTTGTTTCTGTTCAAGGCACTATTCCTGCAGTTCGTGTGCACTGAAGATCATGTCCACTGGGCTTCTGTTCTTTCTGAAGCCCACACTGGGACTCAGTTATCAGGTCCTCAGTGACGGTGCCGATGAGTCTGCGGAGCATGACCTTTGCCAAGACTTTGCCAGCAACTGCAAGGAGGGATATGCCCCTGCTGTTGCCGCAGATGGATTTGTCCCCCTTGCTTTTGCATATGGTGACAATGTTTGCGTCCCTCCATTGATGGGGGATGCTCTCTTGTCTCCATATCTCAGAGATGAACAGGTGAACTCCTCTGGTACAGAGATATATCCTCTGTTTTAGGATCTCAGCAGGGATGGGGTCAGGTCCAGAAGTTTTGTTGTTCTTCAGTGACCTGATGGTGGCGCAGACCTCAGAAAAGGTTGGTGGGAGGTCAAGACTCTGGATGGTGGTCAGGGTTGGGAGCTCATCCAGGACTGAGTCGTCAACTGGGTTTGTCTGGTTAAGGGTGCTTCAAAGTGTTCACACCACCTCTGACCTACCTTAGTTTGGTCTTTTATGAGAGTGGACCCATCGATATTTCTGAGAGAGCAACTTCTTTGGCTGTGGGGTGGTCTTCAGTAGATCATAAAAGTTGTGCATGTCATATCTGTCCGCACAAGATTGGAATTCTTATGCTTTGGAGATCCACCCCTCATTTTGTAGTTGTCGTAGAATACTCGGTGCCTCCTTCCGCTGCTCTTGCCATTGCTTTTTTTAAGGGCCTCAGAAAGATTGTTGATTTTTCGTCTAACATGCCTGATGTTTCTTGCTGCTGTAGCTGATGGAGTGGGCTGCTGACTCAGTGATGTGCTTAGGGAGGCCCACTTGCCTTCAATCGCAGCCTCCGCTTTCAGGAGAGTCCTTCTTGTTCATTCGTTTTTCTGCTAGAGAGCGACGTAGGTTGTTACATGCTTCTGTTTCCTGAAGTCGAGCAGAGTGCAGCCTTTTTTGGTTGACCTCTCGAGGCGGATGTCTGGGCGAACATTCATTCTGACCCTGGTTAATTAAGCTCATTCAACGATCTGTCCAGCATTCCGCTCCTCTCAATGCTCGCGTAATGAGGACACCTCTGATATCAAGAGCTCCTGACAATCATGTAGTCTATAATGTGCCAGTGCTTTGATCGTGGGTGCATCCAGGATTTGTATTTGTTTTTCATTTGGAACATGGTGCTGTTAATGGTCTTTTGCATCATCTTCTGATGGTAGAGTTGGTGCATAAGCACGCTGGTTTTCAACGAGGAGAATGCGGAGTGACATTAGACTTTTGCTTATGCCAGTTGGTGTTTCTGTGAGATTTGGGAGGAGGCAATTCTTCACGACAATGCCCATGCCATGCAGATGCTGCTTTTCTGAGAGGTATCCCTTCCAGAAGAATGTGTAGCCCGCTCCAGCCTCCCTGAGCGACCCTTCACCCAGGAGTCTGGTCTCACTGAGAGCAGCGATGTCAATGTTATATCGCTTTAGCTGCTGCGATGAGTGCAGTCCTTTGTTCGGGCCTGTTGGTGAGACTCCTTATGTTCCATGTTGCAAGTCAAAAGAGGACATATTTCTTATTATTTTGTTTTCTATCGCTGAAACGGAAAGTCCTGGTAGGTGCAGCAGCCTATCCAGGAGAGTTAGAGTGAGTAATGTTTAGGTCACCTTTTCCAGGCCTTTCCCCAGCCGGGGTGAACAGTGTGGTTCCTAAATAGGGCTGCTCAGATGTATAGGGTTCTGCCGGGAGCAGCTCCCTCTCAAATTCCAGCTGCTGACGACCAATAGCCCTGTGCTTCTACCGTGCAGGGACCTGGCTAGGAGCTTTCAGGCCTGCCCCCGTTACCAAGCACCTCGTCGCCAGTAGACTTTAATGGTGCAGCTGGGACTTGCTGAACACACACACACACACTAACACACACACACACACACACACACACACACACACACACACACACACACACACACACACACACACACACACACACACACACACACACACACACACACACACACACACACACACACACACACACACACACACACACACCTGATAAATGCACAACTTCTTCAATACAACGACATAACCATCTCCCATGTGATTGACACAGCATGGTGACTGGTAGACACAGTCATTTACGGGAGCTGTATTCATTTCAGGAAACAACGTTTCTCTCAGACCCTGTTTATGAATCATTAGTTAAAACCACTTAACACACAAGGTTAATGATGCTCGTACTGCTACATTACCTGCAGAGCTAGAGCACCGTTGTGTGTGTCATGAACAGCCCATAGTCTATTCTACTATGGATTTGAAGGGTCTGACTGGGGAAACACCAAATACGATCTGCCCACACAAAGTTGGGGAATTGTATATATTTATTTCCAATTCAAGTGCCATTTTATTTTCAACCAGGGCCTTTGAATTTAAGGATATCATGTTTTGTGATGAGCAACAGGATCCGTTACAGAGTCCGTATTGGGACAGACTCAGAGAAAGTGTCAGGCTGCCTCACAGTCTGAGGCCGTCCTAATATGGACATAGAAGTTGTATAGCTTTACTGTACATTATGTGCTTGTTATGCTCTGGCACGTGCAGCATGTGTAAATTGTCTGTCCTTTGTCTCATCTCAGGAGAGCAATGGGGACAGGTGGCCATCTTGACAATAACAGATGCTGAACCAACAACACGTTGATGAAATTGTGTGGAAAGTAAGACAAGGGGTGTGAAAATCAAGTCAGCACTTTTTTTTCTTTTGGTGTGGGTGGTGGTGGGGGGGTGCTCCTCCTCAAGGCAGGGTCCTCCATTTTATTAAGCGTGTAAGCAGTTTATTCCCCCGTGACAAAGAACCAAACAACAGCATCCGTGTCGTCTTATGAATCGGTCGCCTTTTGAAATAGAAACAGGTGACGATGGGTTATAAATCCAGCCTAAAGTCCACAGATAATTTACAGAATAATGTGGCTTCTTCGTGTGAACAGTACTGCGTACTCATTGTTCAACAAACAACTATGGAAGTCGAGGAACAATATGCGTAGAACAATGGAACAAAGTGGGCCTTTGTTTGTTTTTGCTGAGGGGTACAATTGTGTTCTGGCATTATGGCTGTGTACAGTTAGTGTAGCATCCAATTTAGGGTGTAAAAGTCTCCTCGTTCTGGAAAGCTTAGCTTCATTGTGTGTGTGTGTGTGTGTGTGTGTGTGTGTGTGTGTGTGTGTGTGTGTGTGTGTGTGTGTGTGTGTGTGTGTGTGTGTGTGTGCGACTAGTTTATTTTAGAGTCTTGAGAATTCACAACAAATTCTTTCCTATTCCACCCACAATGTGCAGACACACTATAAGAACCCCCAGTTACCTCAACGGACGTAGCAAACCTCTATCCAGAAGAGAACCAGTCAGTCCATTCATGCTTTAGAGAGCGTTTAGATACACCCTGAACTTGAACGTGAGGTCAGTCAAGGATCAGTTCGACCTCAACTCAAGACATTTCAGTGGATTGACAAAACATTTAAGAATGATCCACTGTGGTTTCCATCAGGGCTGTTAATTTATGGAACAAATCAAATGTGTTGAATTAACAAAGTGAATTCCAGAATGGATCCAAACCCTGATTTTGGCCATTTAATTGAGCTGTAAAACTTGTTATAATACCTTTTTTTGCTACTGTGTGCTCTACTGAACATGACACAGGTCTTGGTCTTGAGGACCAGGATTGAAGAGCACTGTACTTTCTTTATATATTTGTTGCTCTCTTTAATGGTCCCATCATTATGCTGTGTGGTTCGTTGTAGAAACTTAGTAAATGTAGCTAACTCAATTGAGATTCCAAAGCTGCATCATACAAAGAGTATGAATCCTTCTGGCAAATGTCATAAATGTAAAATAGATTTTGCTATCTAACCACTGCAATTTAGTTAGACAGTGTAAAGGAGTACTTTGCATCTTGACTTGTTTTACATTCATGGAGAAGACCAGTCATGAATGGTTCATGTTACAGTTGTGAAGGCCTTATGACTTACCATTTAACTGAAGTGTAATGTCTCATTTGAAACCCCTTTCAAAATATTTGTTTTCCTATTTGTGGCCGTTCCTGGACCATTTCAGTACCTATACACTCTCTCTTGCTTTTTCATTATTTTTCTCCCTCCCTCCCTCCCTCCCTCCCTCCCTCCCTCCCTCCCTCCCTCCCCCTCCCTCCCTCCCTCCCTCCCTCCCTCCCTCCCTCTCTCTCTCTCTCTCTCTCTCTCTCTCTCTCTCTCTCTCTCTCTCTCTCTCTCTCTCTCTCTCTCTCTCTCTCTCTCTCTCTCTCTCTCTCTCTCTCTCTCTCTCTCTCTCTCTCTCTCTCTCTCTCTCTCTCACACACACACACACACACACACACACACACACACACACACACACACACACACACACACACACACACACACACACACCTCCCCCTCGGGAGTGCAGAGAAGTGATGGATGGACATGTGTCTGCATCACAAAAGCACCTATCCACGCTCCGGTGTCAGCTCGCCTTTATCAAACAGCGGCCTGGGTATATTCTGCTGTGATGCCTCATTACCCAGTGCCACTGGGGCGTCGTGCCTGAAATGTTTGAGCTGCTCCCGTCGCTTCCTCAACACCTTCACCCCTCCTCCCTCCTTATTGTCCTCTCCTTATTGTCCTCTCTTTCTCAAAGAGATCTCTCCTATTCTCTTCTCCACTCTTCTTTTCTCCATCTGTGTTCAGTATTTTCTCTTACACAGGCCTCACCCTTCCCTCCATTCTCTCCCTTCCTCCCTTTCTTCCTCCCTTTCAATCCCCTCTACTCCCCCTATTCTCTGTCAGGGGACTTTGTCACACCTCTTGAGGTATGGACGACAATCAGTGGCAGCCATTACGGGGCACAGCAGCGGCAGTTGCAGCGCTCTCGCTGGGCCGAGTGATGGATCTCATGGCGACTGACGCCGTCTCTCCGGCTCAAGCACTCAGTGATCGCCTTGCTAATGAGGGCGCCATCACTTTAGCCCCAACCGGGGTGAAGGATGGCCATCGGCGGCCGTTGGTATTGGAAAACGATTGACGGCGACAGGGTGATTAGAGGACCCCTGAAAGCCCCCTTACCCCATGACCCCTCTTTAGAGCACTCTCCCGCCCCCTCACTCACTGTCACTGACCGCTGTTTGACATCCCACGATAGGAAATTGAAGTGGGTTTGGGGACGGGACAGAGAACGATGGTTCGAGGTAAAATCACCTGTACACCTGGGCCATGTTCCTTAGCGCATGGACAGTTTGGCAGCATTGTGATCTAATATTTTTATGGCAAGACATTTCAGTTACTACAACTTGTGTGATGTCGAACCATCAATCCCATCGAAATAGTTGCCATTTCCCAAGAAATGGGCTGTGTTCATTAGGTTCAAAACGGGTGACAAAAAAAATACAGAAACACATTTTTCTTTGTGTGCCCGACCCTGTTCTACGCTGTGATGCGTCACCCCAGAGCAAAGTGGCATCCATTTTGAGCCACTGTAATTGGTCCGCTTTGCCAACGTTTCCAGGGGAAGGAAATAAAGAGAGCGAAGGAGAGAGGAGGGAAAGGAAATGTAAAAACTCATCTTGTTAGAGAAAAACAAACAGCCTTGGGTCTCCTGGTTAGCAGTGCAGCACTATTACTCTCCTGATAAAGAGCCATCACCACACCAGGCGGGGAGAACACTCCATCTTTATAGAGGGGAAAAGGCTGCCTTTTCAGCTTGCTTACTGTATCTGTTATTCTACTGAAGTCCAGGGACCGCAAGAAGCCCAAACGGACATAATGTTCGACTAAAACATCATCATTTCAAACCCTGCGTACATTTGTACACGGTCTCTCTATTGTGCCTGGGAATACTTGGGAACAGATTTCTTAAATTAAAATCACTTGGGGGTGATTTCCTAGTGTTTTTGTTTTTTGAAATGATTATTGATTTATTACAATTTTGGTGGGGGGGCACCCAAAACCCCCCGCAGGCCTGCCAGTTTGGGGACCCTGCCATATACTATGACACAGACTGGTTAGCTGACAACGTCGGAAAACCATGCACGCACTGAAGGATGTATGTCGTTACGGTTCTGGATGGCCAGATAGCTAGCAGCATTGACAAGAAGCTGCCATGTGGTGAATCGTAAGTGGCTCATTTCAGCTCATTTGATCTTGTTTGTTGCATTGTGCAACTTTATTTATGTTTTCAATCAACTTTGGAGACAAAATATTGTTTACATTTTATCAACAATCTAAGCCAACCCTGTCTGTTTTGCCCCATAGTTGCGCACGCTTCGGTTTTGTTGCTAAACATCCAACCCATCTATATTACATTCTTAAACATATGACTGAAGCCATACTCATATCAGTGCTGCCGCTACAGGATCGGTGTGTCCCCCAACCCCCGCTGGACAGTTGAGCTAACGCAGGCTAATGTGATTAGCATGAGGTAAGTAACAAGAACATTTCCCAGGACATAGACATTCCTGATATAGGCAGAAAGCTTAAATTGTTGTAATTCTAACTTCACTGTTCAATTTACAGTAGCTATTACAGTGAAATAATCTAGTGGCCAAAATCGAAATTGTGCACAAACTGCAATAATACATTGTGACCTTTCTCTTGCATTTCAAAGATGATGATTTATAAACGCATAAATACATGTTTTTTTCTTTGTATTATCTTTTACCAGATCACTCCTACAGTTTACTTTCTGCTTATTTGCACATAGTATTTCTACTTGCACGTCATCATCTGCACATCTTACACTCCAGTGTGAATTTTCTAAATTGCAATTACTTTGCTACTGTGGCCTAATTTATTGCCTTACCTCCTTATGCCATTGTATATAGACTTTTTCTATTGTGTTATTGACTGTACGTTTGTTTATTCCATGTGTAACTCTGTGTTGTTGTTTGTGTCGCACTGCTTTGCTTTATCTTGGCCAGGTCGCAGTTGTAAATGAGAACTTGTTCTCAATTGGCCTACCTGGTTAAATAAAAGGTTGAAATAAAAAAACAACAAGATTAATTTCACATTTCCACAAATTTCAAAGTGTTTCCGTTCAAATAGTATCAATGTCCTTGCTTCATGTCCTGAGCTACAGGTAATTAGACTTGGGTATGTCATTTTAGGCGAAAATTGAGAAAAAAGGTTCCAGTCCTTATTGAACCACTAAGGTTTGCATCTACAACAGCAGCCCCACTTAACTCTTTGAAAGTACTCGCTTCAAACCCAAGAGGTGTGGTTTGGTTTGTGTGTTTAAATTTACCGTACATTTTTGTTCCATGTATTGTACGATTATGGGTTTGTAACATGTAAAAAAGCAGGAAGAAGTATCCCACTTGGCAAAAACTGGTTGAATCAATGTTGTTCTCATGTCATTTCAATATACAAATTCAATGTGATGACGTTTAATCAACGCGGAAAACTGATGGGATTTGAAAAATGTAATGAACATTAACCTCTTACATCTATGGGGGCGCTATTTCATTTTTGGATGAAAAACGTTCCCGTTTTAAACAAGATATTTTGTCACAAAAAGATGCTCGACTACGCATATAATTGATACCATTCGAAAGAAAACACTCTGACGTGTCCAGAAATACCAAGATATTCTCTGTGCGTGCCCTAGAACGTGAGCTTCAGGCAAAACCAAGATGAGATGGCATCCAGGAAATGACAAGGATTTTTGAGGCTCTGTTTTCCATTGTCTCCTTATATGGCTGTGAATGCGAGAGGAATGAGCCTGCCCTTTCTGTCGTTTCCCCAAGGTGTCTGCAGCATTGTGACGTATTTGTAGGCAGATCATTGGAAGATTGACCATAAGAGACCACATTTACCAGGTGTCCGCCCGGTGTCCTGCGCCGAAATTGGTGCGCAAAAGTCACCTGCCAGTATTTTTCCATGCGATACAGAGAGGAAAGCAAGCTTCCACGAACTGCATATCAATGAAGAGATATGTGAAAAAACACCTTGAGGATTGATTCCAAACAACGTTTGCCATGTTTCGGTCGATATTATGTAGTTAATCCGGAAAAAGTTTTACGTTGTAGGTGACTGAATTTTCGGTTCGTTTCGGTAGCCAGACGCAATGTAGAAAACGGAACGATTTCTCCCACACACAGACGCTTTCAGGAAAAACTGCGCATTTGGTATGTAACTGAGAGTCTCCTCATTGAAAACATCAGAAGCTCTTCAAAGGTAAATTATTTTATTTATTTGGTTATCTGGTTTTTGTGAAAATGTTGCGTGCTAAATGCTACTCAAAATGCTATGCTAGCTTTGCATACTCTTACACAAATTAGTCAATTTCTATGGTTCAAAAGCATATTTTGAAAATCTGAGATGACAGTGTTGTTAAGAAAAGGCTAAGCTTGAGAGCAGACGCATTATTTTCATTTTATTTGCGATTTTCAGAAATCGTTAACGTTGCGTTATGCTAATGAGCCTGAGGCTTTAGTCACAAACCCAGATCCGGGATGGGGAGTTTCAAGAAGTTAAGGGAATTTGGTCTTTGTTTCACCAAACTTTTAGTCTAAATCCAGTGCCATGAAGCTTTTCGTTGATTTCACATTGAATTCACGTTAGTTGACAACTCAACCAAACTAGACGTTGAACTGAAGTCTGCCCAGTGGCATGAAATATGTATGAAGAATTCTGCTAAAGTCACAGAATTGTGATTATATGACAGGTGGCATGTTGTCAGCTGGTTCAACCACGTGGCTATTGTTGGCCAAACGAGGGGACCCATATGCAAATATAGTATATTCAATGTTAGTGTTTCATCTCATCAGAATCCTATCGAATCAAATGTAGCCACTGACTTCAATCCAAACTCCTCTCTCTCTCAACATTTGAGTGCCTATCGTCAACCTCAGGGCCATGTTTATTTAGGTATCAAACAGAAGCAAACTGGGTCAAACAGAGTTACTACTTGTACTTGTTTCAATTAGAAACATGTTCCATTGCAGAAAGCTGTAAAATGTTTTCCCTTGTGTGCCCTAATGAACACAACCTGGATACATGCAATGGCTTGGGACTAACTAAATCATGCAGATACGGAGCAGGGAAGAAATAATGGATTTGGGACTGCGGCACTGCTGAAATTCTTAACTTGAGATTATAAACAACAGTACGGTAGGGCACTGTGAAAAGCAAATCCATTATTGGTTATTGATAATAGTAATTGGACTTTGAAAAGGCTAATTACATTTGAGCAAAACAGTTTGTACCAGTAACCAATTGTGTTGAATTTGTTGGAAGTATTAGAGTACCAATATTGTCGTGTGTGTGTGTGTGTGTGTGTGTGTGTGTGTGTATGTGTGTGTGTGTGTGTGTGTGTGTGTGTGTGTGTGTGTGTGTGTGTGTGTGTGTGTGTGTGTGTGTGTGTGTGTGTGTGTGTGTGTGTGTGTGTGTGTGTGTGTGTGTGTGTGTGTGTGTGTGTGTGTGTGTGTGTTAGAGAGAGAAAGAGACTGAGGGCTGAGTTAGGTAATGGACAGCCATAAATACTGCACAAATGCGATTTGTACTGAGCCATTGTTATGAAACTGTGTTCCCGAGACTAAGAGAGATGGAGAGAGAGACGGAGCGAGCCAGCTAAGAGACACAGAAGAGAAATAAGACATATCAATCAAATTAACACATGGGCGACTTGATTGTTATCTCCCCCAACTCTATTGTAGCCAGCCGCGGTCATGGCCGAGCCCCAGGCCAGGGTGATTTATCAATGCAAAGCTAATAGCATCAATATGAATCTAACTAAAAATCTATATTTCATTACCAAATTGTTAGCAGGAATGAAGAGGGATGAGCGGGAGCCGACTCCGTTCTCCCGGGTGGGAGCATCTGGAGTTCACGGAGAAAGCATGAGTGATGGGCGACTTCAGGGTCGTGGGGAAGGACACTGTGAGGACATGAAGCTTGGCATACAGTGGCCTGAACCTGAACACTTCCTTTCTGGTACAACTAAACACAACACACAGACCATTTTCATCTGATGTAGCCTAGCTTGTAGTATTGTGTCAGATGTCTGACGTAGCTTTGTACTGTATGTCCTAATGTAGGTTTGTGGTGACTGAACCGATAACAGCACACAGGCAGGTCCTGAAGTACACTGAATATTCCCCCATGTGCTCTATTTCAGTTGAACTGTAAGGTACAGGCTGAGTACCTTCCAGACCACAGTGGCCTGAACATTCTGTTGTCTCCCACTCTATTTAAGCATTCACTCTTTTGGTTTCTCTTAGACAGAACACTGCATTCTGCATTCTCATCTCCATAATACATTCTGTCTTTCTTTGCATTGCTCTGATCCCCATCTGCTCTTTGCTCCTCTCCTTTCACCATAGACCCCCTCCAGTTCCGAATAGCTCAAACACCTTCCACCTTTTTTTGGACTCCATCCCAACCAGAGGTTGATGGCACCTAAATTGCGGAGGACGGGCTTGTGGTAATGGCTGGAGTGGAGTTAGTGGAATGGTATCAAATACAGGCTTTTCTCTTTTTACTCCCTGTGTCGATTTTGAGTGCAATTTAAACAAACAACTACGTCTGAATCACCTTCATCCAGTATGCACGACTGCACGTCTTTGGTCTTCAAACCAATGGCAAAACATTTAGATTTTACTCACAACTGAAACGGCGTTTTATTTTACTTCCCTAAGTGAGCTTTTGATGAGCACAGATCGAAGTCCCCCCTTTGTTTATGAAGCCCCGGGCATAAGCTCCGGAGTTACAGTAAAACTAACAGACTTTTCTCCGGATGTCGGGAAACATCATTTGATCTAAGAGAAGCAGCTCCAGTGGTATATGATGATATGATTGCGCTGACTGACTTCAGGAAGAAAGCAATAGATTATGAGTCCCTAAGGTGGTCTCTGGGAGTGGCTTGCCAGTGTGCATCCTTCAGAGTCTGAGATAATTTCTTCCTTTGGTTGGACGGTAATTGGGTGCACATAAGGCCGTCAAGATATCTTACATGAACATTGCATGGCACACATGTTCACTACGGTTTCCACAGGAAAATAGATGCACTTCAACTTTCATTACAAAATACTTTCAGGTTTGTGTTCAGTGGAAATTACCAGGTGTATTAGAATCACATTCCTTAAAAACAAGGCATTTTAAGGTTAGTTTTAAAAAGCAAATATTTCCATCACAACCATCTTAATTTGTATTTCCTTTTATGTTAAGCTAGTTATGACACACAGGACATTACACAGCATCTACAGTTGAAGTCGGAAGTTTACATACACCTTAGCCAAATACATTTAAACTCAGTTTTACACAATTCCTGACATTTAATCCTAGTAAAAATCCCCTGTCTTACGTCAGTTAGGATCACCAATTTATTTTAAGAATGTGAAATGTCAGAATGAGAGTAGAAAGAATGATTTATGTCACATTTTATTTCATCACATTCCCAGTGGGTCAGAAGTTTACAAACACTCAATTAGTATTTGGTAGCATTGCATTTACATTGTTTAACTTGGGTCAAACATTTTGTGTAGCCTTCCACAAGCTTCCCACAATAAATTGGGTGCATTTTGGCCCATTCCTCCTGGCAGAGCTGGTGTAACTGAGTCAGGTTTATAGGCCTCCTTGCTCGCACATGCTTTTTCAGTTCTGCCCACAGATTTTCTATTGGATTGAGGTCAGGGCTTTGTGATGGTCACTCCAATACCTTGACTATTTTTGTCCTTAAGCCATTTTGCCACAACTTTGGAAGTATGCTTGGGGTCATTGTCCACTTGGAAGACCAATTTGTGACCAAGCTTTAACTTCCTAACGTATGTCTTGAGATGTTGCTTCAATATATCCACATAATGTTCCTGCCTCATGATGCCATCTATTTTGTGAACTGCACCAGTCCCTCCTGCAGCAAAATACCCCCACAACATGATAATGCTACACCCATGCTTCACGGTTGGGTTGGTGTTCTTCGGCTTGCAAGCCTCCCACTTTTTCCTCCAAACATAACGATGATCATTATGACCAAACAGTTCTATTTTTGTTTCATCAGACCAAAGGACATTTCTCCAAAAAGTACGATCTTTGTCCCCATGTGCAGTTGCAAACCATAGTCTGGCTTTTTTATGGTGGTTTTGGAGCAGTGGCTTCATTTTTGCTCTATGGCATTTCAGGTTAGGTCGAAATAGGACTCGTTTTACTGTAGATATTTTTGAACCTGTTTCCTCCAGCATCTTCACAAGGTCCTTTGCTGTTGTTCTGGGATTGATTTGCACTTTTCGCACCAAAGTACGTTCATCTCTAGGCGACAGAACTCGTCTCCTTCCTGAGCGGTATGACGGCTGCGTGGTCCCTTGGTGTTTATACTTGCTTACTATTTTTTTGTACAGATGACCGTGGTACTTTCAGGCATTTAGAAATTGCTCCCAAGGATGAACCAGACAGAGGTCTACAATTTTTCTGAGGTTTTGGCTGATTTCTTTTGATTTCCCCATGATGTCATGCAAAGAGGCACTGAGTTTGAAGGTAGGCCTTGAAATACATGCACAGGTACACCTCCAATTGACTCAAATGATGTCAATTTGCCTGTCAGAAGCTTCAAAAGCCATGACATAATTTTGTGGAATATTCCAAGCTGTTTAAAGGCACAGTCAACTTAGTGTATGTAAACTTCTGACCTACTGGAATTGTGATACAATGGATTATAAGTGAAATAATCTGTCTGTAAACAATTGTTGGAAAAATGACTTGTGTCATGCACAAAGTAGATGTCCTAACCGACTTGCCAAAACTATAGTTTGTTAACAAGAAATTTGTGGAGTGGTTGAAAAACGAGTTTTAATGACTCCAACCTAAGTATATGTAAACCTTCGTCTTCTGTATGTTACGTGTCATATTTGACAACATGATTCCAACTGATTCTTGAATGAAATCTGGACCCTAAACCATCTACAGAAATGGGCTTTTTCTCATGTTGTCTTTCTTCAATTCCCTCGGTTCTCCTCTCCTTCCCGCTTTCTCAAACTGCATTGGAGGAGAACACCTAAGGTCTGTCCCCTTGCACCTTCTCCTCCAATGTGTTTGAAGAAGGAGGTGAAGAGAGAGGACTTGAGGAAACATGAAAGAAAGAGCCCAACTCTTCTACCGCATCTCAGGGAATGTGGTTATTCCAGAAGGTATCGAATCGAACTCGTTCTACCCAGAGACGACCAAAACCACCTATGCTGGTGAGTATAATTTAGTAGCTCCGAACCAACTCATCTTGAACACTATTAGAGTGGGAATAAGAAGTGCTCCAATTGTAATTGTCAAAGGAGAGGAGAAACAGGTGTTTAAGCTCTCTGAGACTGAAGGAAAAGTGGATTTGTGGGGAACAGCTCTGTGAACAAAGCCAAGAGAGAGAACCAAGAGAGAACAGCAGTGTTCCAATGTTCTTCAACAATCGTGTCCCATCCCTCGTTTAACTTTCATTCGTGACCAATGATATAAAAACAATCAGTAGGTAATGCAATAGTTTCCTTGGCCATCATCCATTTTGTTTTCACCTGCATGTCGTCCCTTAATATCATTGTTCATAATGACAAGAAGATTAATTTAAGGAATAGCCAAAATGGAGATTGAGACACACATGCAAAACAAAGATAAATTTAACAATGGCGTGTTTAAGAAAACTACATTGACGCTATTTCGATCCAATTTGCAGCTTTTTTCCCCTCAATGTCCCTTGACTGTCACGCTTGCTGTGCATGTGATTATAGTGGTGAGGATCTGTTAAGAAGGAACAGTGTGGAGGGAGGTCCCTTGAGTATCCTGGCAGATGTTTGCATTCAGGAGGACGGTATGTGAGGCTTGGGCATTTTACCCCCTGGAGGAAAAGCCTGTTCTGACTACTCAGGTGTTGGAATAGCTGGAACGGAGGCTGTTTTAGTACAATACAAGACACTTTTGTTACTAGCCCCGTAGAGAGTAAAATAAGTCACTATGGGAGACAGGGCAGATTGCTGGGTATGTGGCTGTTGATCTGTCTTTCACTTTACACACATTTGGTGTCTCCAAAAAGATGGCCAGATTAAATTGACATACCGTTGCCAAGAAAACAAACGATTGGGTTTGTTCCACAAAAAGGTTGTTTGGTTTACTATGCCTATTCAGTTCCTTCTATAACCATCACTTTCCATATCTAAGTGTCTGTTCTTGTTGCCAATACCCAGGTAACATCCATGGTGCATTCATTCCCCTGATTCTGTTGACAAAAATGTTTCTTAAGCAAACGGAGCAAACGGAACATAAACGGGGATAAACATAGCTGACTGTTGGACTAATGATTACACCCTATATCAGCTAGATGTAGGCGAGAGTGTGCAAGGCAGAATTTAATGTCACTGCCTGTCACCTCAAATGTGTCTCTCGACCTGTGTGCACCTACGTTGCAAACTTTCACTCATAGGCTAGGTTGTAGCAACCTCATGATGGGTATAGGGAACATGTTTGTATCATATAGTAGCTTAAACCTAGCGATATTACATTGAACTGGGTGAATGGAATATGAATGAGAGTCATCCAATATGCTGTAATAGAAATAAGGACATGGTTAGGAAAAATAATCGTCCTCCCTCATCTTAAACGGCACTGACCGCCACTGCACTATTCTGTGTAAATTATCATGAATTGAAATGTTTTCATAGCGATTTCTTTATTCGCAGAGCATTATCCTATCAAGCCAAACTTATAATTTGGTTCAGGGCAAGAAGTTTGAGTAGAATCTTTGACCGACTCTGTGTCACCACCCCTGTCGTTAGTTACCCTTCCCGGGCATCCCAAGAGAACAAGTCCTCACCCTATAGTGTTACATGCACACTCCTGTGCCCACATTCGCAATCTCTAACCTTGGCCCACCTGCTTGTGTGTCACTGCTGTCAAGAGGGACTGTGAATCTGGCCTAGTGGGGGCGGGGCCTTGACCAAGGGGTGACCGTTTCAATGGCGATACACACACTATCCCCTCAGGGTTACCCCTTCATCCCTATAGCGAAAGGATATGCACTCTCTCACCTCACCACCTATGTTTTTTTCATTTCTGTTTTTGATGTGTGGAACAGAGGTTAGGAGCAAATGAACAGCAGGATCAGCACACTGGTTGGCCAGGGACCAGCTATATGGAAACGTGCTACTCTACATCTAACTGGTGAACTCTTAAACCTCTACGACCCAACACACACAAACAGACACCCTGAGAGATGATTTGTATCGATGTTGATGTCCTCTTGCGAAACTTCTTTGAAACGGTTGACATTTGTTATTCTATTTCAGCGTTGATGTAACAGTACAGAGTCTGCTCTACATTCAGTGGATGGTTCTACATGTCCACATGTCGTCCCGCTCAATTATTATTTGGTTCCATGCATTAATACACTCTTAGACAAAAGGACAGGTAGGGGTTTGGGGTCGGGTTCTATGTAGAACCTTTTATAGAATAAAAAGTGTTTTCCTACAGGGACAAGCCTAAGGGCCCTTTCAGGTTATAGCACTAAGAGTGTATAGATGAAACACAATAGCATTCAACAAAAATGACATTTCTCAGAACAGCGTACAAGTAAGAGGACATAATGCGTGTTTTTCACCTCCGCTGCCAACTCTCACATCACTCCTCTCACGAGGATGGAGAGATGGATAGCACGTCCTCCACTCTTCTGTGGTGAGAGGAGAGGAGAGGAGGTGAGAGCTACATATTGGATCAGTGTTTCCAAACACAATCAATCTTTGTTTGAACAAATGTTTAGCAGATGGCTCTGAGTTTTTGACAAGGGGCCTCCCACGTAGCTCATTGACTCTCTGTCATATCTCTACAATGGATTGTTATGAGTCGAGATCTATTGAGAGAAGACAAAGCTGTGTGCAGTTAAAAAAAGGAATGGTTACTGTGTTATGGGCATCATTATTATCTAAAACCTGAGATACTTGCAGTTTAACAACAGCTAGTTATTCACCTGTCAGTCATAGAAATACAATGAATAGTGTGTAAAAAAACAGTATAAGCGTAACATTGGCATGCTCTATATGACCAGCGTATAAAGTTCATGAGCCACAAAACATTTTGTAATTCACATAGATGTGAGAAGAAATTCAGGGTGGGAGGGACCGAAAGTAAGTCAGAGGAGAGATATAAGATGGCAATCTCTATCAATTCTCTCCATCAGTTATTAACTGTCCTCAGCTGGATATCCTCCAAACTGCTTTGCCACTCAGTCATATGTGGCTCTGAAATCTCCTTATCGCCAGTGTCCACCTGTCTGGCTCAGCAGTCTGTCTTTGGCCCGCTGTCCAACCATTACTGGCACAGTAGGGTCTGTTAAGCAGGTTCGAGCGACAGCCACCTCTACTGCTCTGGCAAAACTTTGAAAAAGGCAACAATGGTAACAACTACCACATACTGTAACTCCCATTTTGGTTCGAGGTAGACTTGGCTCGAGTTGAAAAGGTGGGAAAGCAAACAGTGGAGGCAAATAACACATTGGTATAATGGAGGAATGTCTTGCCTCTTTTGGTCAGACTTTGATGATATTCAGTACCATCTCAGGCATGAATACCTGAAAAAAATGACACTTACAAAATCATCCTACCTAGGTCATTTTTTGTTTAAATAGTCTGACTATAACCCTGCGTTAGTGGTTCCAGATTTAATAGAACTTTGTAAGCAAATATCACCCAAAATGTGATTTATTTAACCCCCACATTCAATTGTGAGGCCAATATTTACTTGCCCTCTCTGTAAGTGTAACAGCTACTGTTCCCCCCTCAGGACAAGGCTGGCATGCAAGTGGCAAACACTGCCACCACGTCGCCACCCGTTAAGGCAGCTTCTCACACATCTTCTCGGATTGACTCGGCAAATTAAACTTGTTTACCCGGATTCCTCCTGTCCTCCCTCCGATGTATCCCTCCGAACAGAATGAGGTCAGACGTGCATTAGGAGACATACAGGGGGAGATCAGCAAGATTAGATTAGTTGAAGCGCTTCGCAAGGCCACTGTTTTGACAATGCATATCCCCGAGCCACCCGGTGATGGCTACTCGGTTTGCTGCTCCCGACGTTGCCGAAACAATGTGTTGATTTGAATTTCCTGTTGCTGGACGCTCTGTGTCCATACAGTTTATGGAAATAAACGTGTCATTGCGTTGGGGTTAAATTCATTCCGGCCCCCACTATTTTAGATGAAGTCAAAAGAGGGAAAGGCAGAAAAACATGGCGATGACCTCTAAGCTTAGGCCTCTGCGGTTCATGTACGTAGCACCAAGTTCAAGTCACTAATGCGTGTCACTAATGTGGATGTGGCGGCGTTCAATTCTATTGTCGGTTTCACTCTGGAACATTCTGCATTTGGAAAAGGAACACAATGATAGTTTGACCTGGGAGGTGTCGGAAAAAATAAGTGCTCTCTTATGTTACCATGAAACACAGCCAAAAGGAATGAACTGTATTGCACTCTATCACTATGCTTGTGTAACCTTTGAACCCTTTAACATGTGTGATTACAGCAAAGTGATGTGGGGTGTGGGTGTGGGTGTGTGTGTAGCTATGGGAATGCGTAGCCAGATCTCATGTCCTTTGCACAACCAACTTGGCTTTCCTACCCAGGAAAAACTTGCTTTGCATCCGTTGCATCCTTCCCTTCTTTTGTTGTTTTCCTCTAAAGAGAGATTTGTCAGGGCCTTTTGTCTTCCTATCCCATCTCTTTTTGTTCTCTACCCCCCTTTTGATTCCTTGGGATCGAGGAGGAAAACCATGATTGTATAGCCTCAGGTAAAGATTTGGTAGGTTTACATATCAAAGCTGCTCATTTTTTTCTCTCTCCCTGTCTTTCAGTTTCACAGAAGATTGTTTGCCTTACCGCACGAGAAGAGCAAATCCGCCGAAACAAAAGGGATTATCCACGCTCTGACGGCGTTGTCTTATTTATCTGTTTTAACTCCTTGCCAGGGTGACATGTCAGTGTCATGACAACCCTACACGATGCACACAAGGTAAACATGTGAACAAAACAGGGTATTTGCAAGTGGCAAAGCAAGTGAATGCTCTCTCAACTGATTGTCTTGTGGGTTCCGTTTGGAGTTCACTCGGTTTCCTAATATTTCTATTGAGTAAGAAGTTTGCCTTCAATAAAATATATCTCATATCGGAGAAAGGATTTGTATCTAAGGCTGCAAACTACTGACATATCCTTAACTTAAGTTATGTGTCGCAGTTGACAAACAACATTTCGTTTTTTGGGACGAATTAACTTGATATTCTCACAGAAATGATTGAATTTTAAATGTTTTCCATTGAGTGCTGTAATGAACATGACCCTGGAGGTTGAATTTACTCTGTTAGGAGAGGGGAGGTCAAGGCAGAGACAATGCTACTGATGGGGGCCATCCGCGAGAACATGTTGCAATCTGGAGCAGCATCACTGAGGGAACTAAATGGACATGACAGTTATTGAATACAGTCATCATGCGCTTCTACCCTGATGCTCCGTAATGCACAGCATCTTTTAGTATTGTTGCCCGTAACTCGGGGAGAGCAGAAGGCTATAGAAGAAGGGATGTGAAAAGGAGGAGTCCGACTGTAAGAATCGGGAAGAGAGATAGAGGGTAAGCAAATGTAGCATGATGGGGACAGACGAAAGGAGGATAACTGTTGAATCGGAACTGTATATCTACTGTCCGATGTCTTAAAAATACTATACTGTTATACATATACATGCTGAACATATACTGTATGTTTCTAGATATATGTATGTATACATCAAATACTGTATATTGAAAAGGCAACAAAGTTCCTCACCCTTGTGCCATCCTCTTGATCATCAACCTCCGACTTATATATGGACTTTTTCTTGAAATGATCCTCATCAGAAGTTGAAGCCCACACCTACTCTGTCAACACTTGACACTTACATGTGACTTCTGCTATCCAAATATGAAGATCACATTGAAAAGACAGGTCGGATTGTATTCAGATCTGACTGACCACTTCAGGTGGTGGTCAGGGACGTATTGTGTTTGGATTTCTCCTCGATCTGGATGCAATCAGGCTACTGAAAGTGCATACAGTGAGCGACGTTATCAGCACTCTGACCACAAGTCTCCATGAAACTTGTGTCTTGGGAGCGAGGGGCAGCTTTTTTTAACTAAACATTGGAGGAAATATGTTCCTTGCCTGTGAGTAACATTTTTTCTGTCTTCATAAATGGTTTTGAGCTTATTTAGAAAGAAAGAGTTAGGCTAACCTGTTGGCAATCCCCTTAGTTTTACTAGCTAGCTTGCTTGCTAGTTTTCTCCAGTAGTTAGCTACTGCCCTCAATAGTTGTTGGCTACTGCCATGTTGTTCTGTTATTATCAGATTTAGCCTCTTTCACCGTTTGCAGAATGCATACTGGCATTTGAATAGAGTGCTGGAAAAGGGAACCGGACACAATGTGGACATGGTAGATATTTAAATGTAGGTGTAGACACATGATGTGTCCGGAATTCCATCATCAGAACTTCACGTTCAGAATACAAAAGCTGCATTAACTGTCAAGTCTAGACATAGCCATTGAGTATTCCATGGGACCTGTCACCTCTCTTTCCATCAAAACACAGCGACTAGAGAGAGAGAGAGAGAGAGCGCACGAGCGATGTGGGAGAATTAGAGGGAGCATACTTAAGCTCACACAGGACACAAGATAAGACAGGATAATTACACCAGATAGGACAGCTTGACCCTAGAACCCCTACACACAGACTATTGTAGCATAGATACTGGAGAATAAGATGGGGGGGGGGCTCAGCCCCTATACCACTAGAGGAATATCAAGAGACCACCAACTTACAAGGCTGAGAATAGCCCACAAAGATCTCCCCTATCGCACAAGCCCGAGGGAGCGCAAAACCGGACAGTAAGATCACCTTAGTGCCTCAACCCACTCAAGTTGATTATAGCAAAAAAAGCCTGGCATGACCTGACACAACCCTGCTAGGGACGGCATGGGAGAGCACTAGTAAACCAGTAACTAAACCCCTGTAATAGGGTCAGAGGCAGAGAATCCCAGTGGAGAGAGGGGAGCTGGCCAAGCAGAGACAGCGAGGGTGGTTCGTCCCTCCAGTGCCTTGCCGTTCACCTTCGCACCCCTGGTCCAGACTACACGCTATCATAGGACCTACTGAAGAGATGAATCTTCAGTGAAGCCTTAAAGGTTGAGAGTGAGTCTGTGTCTTTTCCATGGATAGGCAGACCATTCCATAAAAATGGAGCTCTATAGGAGAAAGCCATATCCCCAGCTGTTTGCTTAGAAATTCTAGGGAAACAAAGGAGGCCTGAAGAGTTTTGTATACATTATTTGTCCTTAGGAAGCCAGTCCTTTTTATAAATGTTGAGAGGAATGAGAGATTCGATAGAGGTCAATAGTTTTTTTTTAAGGTTTGGCTTTTATTTACCTTTGTACACATCTGGAGGATAGTTAGCTGTTTATTATGTTCATAGGAAGGTCAAGCACAGGAAGTATCTCTTTCAAGGCGAGACCCAAATGCAGACACAGGAGGCCGATGTTTGAGCTCCGATATTTATTATACCATAAGGGGTGGGCAAAAGGCAGGTGGGGGACAACCAGGACAACCAATACCAGACGATAGGCAGGCTCGAGGTCAGAACAGGTAAGGGTTCAGTGATCAGGTCCGAGTCCAAACAGTACAGGGGGAAAGGCAGGCTCGAGGTCAGAACAGGCAGAGTTGTCAGGCAGGCAGATACAGCGTCAGGACAGGCAAGGGTCAAAACCAGGAGGGCCAGGAGAAAACTGAGACTGGGAAAAATAGAAGCTAGGAGAACCGCTACCTCTACCCTACCTGACACCCTAGACCCACTTCAATTTGCATACCTCCCCAATAGATCCACAGACGATGCAATCGCCATCGCACTGCACACTGCCCTATCCCATCTGGACAAGAGGAATACCTATGTAAGAATGCTGTTCATTGACAATAGCCCAGCCTTCAACACCATAGTACCCTCCAAGCTCATCATCAAGCTTGGGGTCCTGGGTCTGAACCTCGCCCTGTACAACTGGGTCCTGGACTTGCTGACGGTCCCTGTTCACCCATGACTGCCAACAAGTTTGCAGATTACACAACAGTAGTAGGCCTGATTACCAAAAATGACGAGACAGCCTACAGAGAGGTGGTGAAGGCCCTGGAGGAGTGGTGCCAGGAAAATAACCTCTACCTCAACGTCAACAAAACGAAGGACCTGATAGTGAACTTCAGGAAACAGCAGAGGGAGCACGCCACCATCCACATCGACGGGACCGCAGTGGAGAATGCGAAAGCTTCAAGTTCCCCGGCGTACACAACACTGAAAATCTGAAATGGTTCACCTCAGGAGGCTGAAGAAATTAGGCTTGGCCCCTTAGACCCTCACAAACTTTTACAGATGCACAATTGACAGAGTCCTGTTGGGCTGTATCACTGCCTGTTACGGCATCTGTACCGCCCGCAACCATAGGGCTCACCAGGGGGTGGTGCGGTCTGCCCAACCCATCACCGGGGGCACACTGCCTGCCCTCCAAGACACCTACAGCACCCGATGTCACAGAAAGGCCAAAAAGATCATCAAGGACATCAAACACCCGAGTCACGCCCTGTTTACCCCGCTACCATCCGGAAGGCGAGGTCAGTACAGGTGAATCAAAGCTGGGACCGAGGGACTGAAAAACAGCTTCTTTCTCAAGCGATTAGGGTTACTTAACCCTCCACCTTAGACATGAAATCACCGGTAATTTTAATAATGGAACACTAGACACTTTAATAATGTTAACACAATGCTTTACTCATTTCATATGTATATACAGTGCCTTGTGAAAGTAATCGGCCCCCTTGAACTTTGCAACCTTTTGCCACATTTCAGGCTTCAAACATAAAGATATAAAACTGTATTGTTTTGTGACGAATCAACAACAAGTGGGACACAATCATGAAGTGGAACGACATTTATTGGATATTTCAAACTTTTTTAACAAATCAAAAACTGAAAAATTGGGCGTGCAAAATTATTCAGCCCCCTTAAGTTAATACTTTGTAGCGCCACCTTTTGCTGCGATTACAGCTGTAAGTCGCTTGGCGTATGTCTCTATCAGTTTTGCACATCGAGAGACTGAAATGTTTCCCCATTCCTCCTTGCAAAACAGCTCGAGCTCAGTGAGGTTGGATGGAGAGCATTTGTGAACAGCAGTTTTCAGTTCTTTCCACAGATTCTCGATTGGATTCAGGTCTGGACTTTGATTTGACCATTGTAACACCTGGATATGTTTATTTTTGAACCATTCCATTGTAGATTTTGCTTTATGTTTTGGATCATTGTCTTTTTGGAAGACAAATCTCCGTCCCAGTCTCAGGTCTTTTGCAGACTCCATCAGATTTTCTTCCAGAATGGTCCTGTATTTGGCTCCATCCATCTTCCCATCAATTCTAACCATCTTCCCTGTCCCTGCTGAAGAAAAGCAGGCCCAAACCATGATGCTGCCACCACCATGTTTGACAGTGGGTATGGTGTGTTCAGGGTGATGAGCTGTGTTGCTTTTACGCCAAACATAAGGTTTGCATTGTTGCCAAAAAGTTCAATTTTGGTTTCATCTGACCAGAGCACCTTCTTCCACATGTTTGGTGTGTCTCCCAGGTGGCTTGTGGCAAACTTTAAACAACACTTTTTATGGATATCTTTAAGAAATGGCTTTCTTGCCACTCTTCCATAAAGGCCAGATTTGTGCAATATATGACTGATTGTTGTCCTATGGACAGAGTCTCCCACCTCAGCTGTAGATCTCTGCAGTTCATCCAGAGTGATCATGGGCCTCTTGGCTGCATCTCTGATCAGTCTTCTCCTTGTATGAGCTGAAAGTTTAGAGGGACGGCCAGGTCTTGGTAGATTTGCAGTGGTCTGATACTCCTTCCATTTCAATATTATCGCTTGCACAGTGCTCATTGGGATGTTTAAAGCTTGGGAAATCATTTTGTATCCAAATCCGGCTTTAAACTTCTTCACAACAGTATCTCGGACCTGCCTGGTGTGTTCCTTGTTCTTCATGATGCTCTCTGCGCTTTTAACGGACCTCTGAGACTATCACAGTGCAGGTGCATTTATACGGAGACTTGATTACACACAGGTGGATTGTATTTATCATCATTAGTCATTTAGGTCAACATTGGATCATTCAGAGATCCTCACTGAACTTCTGGAGAGAGTTTGCTGCACTGAAAGTAAAGGGGCTGAATAATTTTGCACGCCCAATTTTTCAGTTTTTGAATTGTTAAAAAAGTTTGAAATATCCAATAAATGTCGTTCCACTTCATGATTGTGTCCCACTTGTTGTTGATTCTTCACAAAAAAATACAGTTTTATATCTTTATGTTTGAAGCCTGAAATGTGGCAAAAGGTTGCAAAGTTCAAGGGGGCCGAATACTTTCGCAAGGCACTGTATTGTATTATATTCTACTGTATTTTAGTCAATACCACTCTGAAATTGTTGGTCCTAACATTTCTATATTTCACAATTCCATTCTTTTACTTTTGGATCTGTGTGTATTATTGTGAATTATTAGATACTACTGTACTGTTGGAGCTAGGAACACAAGCATTTCGCTACACCCACAATAACATCTGTTAAATACAGTATGTGTATTTGAGTCACATACATAATGTGACCAATACATTTTGATTTGGATAGGGTCACTCGTGTAACCAGGAGGAGAGGCCTCTAAACACAGTAAATGTATTTTGCTTGTGCCATGTTTCAGTCAGGCCAATCACATCAAGTTTATGATCAGTGACTAGTGCATTGACTATGACTGCCTTGAAAGTGAGGGATCTAATATGAAATAGTCATTTTCTGAGATGTGAGGTATTATCACAATCCCTTTCAATAGGAAACGTGCTCTTATTCCAGTGGGATTGCAAAAGCGAACACAGCCATGTTTAGTTTCCCCCTACCTATATTGAGGCACAGACACGTCTCAATGGGGTAATCTGAGCTGAGTACACTGACTGTGCTAGGAGAAGACTCCACTAAGCTGGCTGCCTGGCCTGCACCGTGCTGCCTGGCCTGTTCCCTATCTCATTGTAAAGCTAGAAGAGTTAGAGCCCTGTCTATGTGTCACGCCCTGACCTTAGAGATCCTTTATTTTCTCTATTTGGTAGGTCAGAGTGTGACAAGGGTGGGAAATCTATGTTTATATATTCCTTGTTGGCCGAGTATGGTTCCCAATCAGAGGCAGCTGTCTATCGTTGTCTCTGATTGGGGATCATACTTAGGCAGCCCTTTTTCCCACCTTCAGTTGTGGGATCTTGTCTTTGTCTGTTGCATGTGTTGCACTCCTAGCTTTACGTTTGTTGAGTTGCTTATTGTTTACTTTGGTGGAACATTTCAAATTAAAGAAAACGTATGCCTATCACGCTGCACCTTGGTCTTCATTTAACGACGGACGTTACACTATGTTGATAGATATGATGAGAGCATCCCTCCAGCTAGGATGGAGTCTGTCACTCCTCAGCAGACCAGGCTTGGTCCGGTTTGTGGAGGATTCCCGGAAAGAGGGCCAGTTATCTACAAATTCTACCTTTTGGGAGTGGCAGAAACCAGCAATTCAGCTGTACGAGTCTGCTGTAGAGCTCACCACTCCCACTAAATGGGAGAGGGCCATAAACAATTATCTTTCTAGCTAAGTTACATGCTGAAGTTATATTTCACTTGGTGACCTCTGACTGTTTCATCATAACATTCTTGGTGCCAATATGGATAACAATATCCCTATACAGTGCATTCAGAAAGTATTCAGACTCCTAGACTTTTTCCACATTTTGTTACGTTACAGCCTTATTCTAAAGTTGATTAAATAATGTTATTCCTCGTCAGTCTACACACAATACCCCTTAATGATGAAGTGAAAACAGGTTTTTGGGCATTCTTGGAAATGTATTAAAAAAACAAATACCTTATTTACATACAGTTGAAGTCTGAAGTTTACATACACTTAGGTTGGAGTTTTTGGCAAGTCGGTTAGGACATCTACTTGTGCATGACACAAGTAATTTTTCCAACAAATGTTTACAGACAGATTTTTCACCAATAATTCACTGTATCACAATTCCAGTGGGTCAGAAGTTTACATACACTAAATTGACTGTGCCTTTAAACAGCTTGGAAAATTCCACAAAATTATGTCATGGCTTTAGAAGCTTCTGATGGGCAAATTGAAATAATTTGAGTCAATTGGAGGGGTACCTGTGGATGTATTTCAAGGCCTACCTTCAAACTCAGTGCCTTTTTGCTTGACATCATGGGAAAATCAGCCAAGACCTCTGAAAAATAAATCAGCCAAGACCTCAGAAAAAAATTGTAGACCTCCACAAGTCTAGGTTCATCCTTGGGAGCAATTTCCAAATGTCTGAAAGTACAAAGTTCAGCCTACAAAAAAAGTATGCAAGTTTAAAGCAGTAGCCATCATACCGCTCAGGAAGGAGACGCATTCAGGCTCCTAGAGATGAACGTACTTTGGTGTGAAAAGTGCAAATCAATCCCAGAACAACAGCAAAGAACCTTGTGAAGATGCTGGCAGAAACAGGTACAAAAGTATCTATATCCACAGTAAATTGAGTCCTATGTCGACATAACCTGAAAGGCCATTCAGCAAGGAAGAAGCCACTGCTCCAAAACCGCCATAAAAAAGACAGATACAGTTTGCATCTGCACATGGGGACAAAGATCGTACTTTTTGGAGAAATGTCCTTTGGTCTGATGAAGCAAAAATATAACTGTTTGGCCATAATGACCATCGTTATGTTTGGAGGAAAAAGGGGGACGCTTGCAAGCCGAAGAACACCATCCCAACCGTTAAGCACAGGGGTGGCATTATCATGTTGTGGCGGTGTTTTGCTGCAGGAGGGACTGGTGCAGTTCACAAAATAGATGGCATCATGAGGCCAGAACATTATGTGGATATATTGAAGCAACATCACAAGACACCAGTCAGAAAGTTAAAGCTTGGTCTCAAATGGGTCTTCCAAACGGACAATGACCTCAAGCATACTTCCAAAAGTCGTGGCAAAATGGCTTAAGGACAACAAAGTAAAGGTATTGGAGTGGCCATCACAAAGCCCTGACCTCAATCCTATAAAACATTTGTGGGCAGAACTGAAAAAGTGTGTGTGAACAAGGAGGCCTACAAACCTGACTCAGTTACACCAGCTCTGTCGGGAGGAATGGGCCAAAATTCACCCAACTTATTGTGGGAAGCTTGTGGAAGGCTCCCCAAAATGTTTGACCCAAGTTAAACAATGTAAAGGCAATGCTATGCTACCAAATACTAATTGAGTGTACATTAACTTCTGAACCATTGGGAATGTGATAAAAGAAATCAAAGCTGAAATAAAGCATTCTCTTTACTTTATTCTTACATTTCACATTCTTAAAATAAATTGGTGATCCTAACTGACCTAAGACAGGGATTTTTTACTTGGATTATATGTCAGGAATTGTGAAAAACGATTTGGCTAAGGTGTATGTAAACTTCCGACTTCAACTGTAAGTATTCAGATCCTTTGCCTTGAGACTCAAAATCGTGCTCAGGTGCATCCTGAGGATCATCCTTGAGATGTTTCTACAACTTGATTGGAGTCCACCTGTGGTAAATGCAATTGATTGGACATGATTTGGAAAGGCACACACCTGTCTATATAAGGTCCCACAGTTTACAGTCTATGTCAGGGCAAAACCAAGCCATGTGGTCAAAGTAATTGCTCGTAGAGCTCCGAGACAGGAATGTGTTGAGGCACAGACCTGGGGAAGTGTACGAAAACATTTAGACAGCATTGAAAGTCCCCAAGAACACAGTGGCCACCATTCTTAAAATGGAAGAAGTTTGGAACCACCAAGACTCTTCCTAGAGCTGGCCGCCCGGCCAGACTGGGCAATTGGGGAGAAGGGCCTTGGTCAGAGAGGTGACCAAGAACCCAATGGTAGAACCGTCTTGAAGGACAACCATCTCTGCAGCACTCCACCAATCACTTATTTTTGGTAGAGCGGACAGACAGAAGCCACTCCTCAGTAAAAAGGCACATGACAGATTGCTTGGAATTTGCCAAATGTCACCTAAAGTACTCTCAGACCATGAGAAACAAGATTTCTCTGGTCTGATGAAACCAGTTTGAACTCTTTGGCCTGAATGCCAAGCGTAACGTCTAGACGAAACCTGGCACCATTCCTAAGGTGAAGCATTATGGTGGCAACATCATGCTGTGAGGATGTTTTTCAGTGGCAGGAACTGGGAGACTAGTCAGGATCAAGGGGAAGATGAATGGAGCAATGTACAGAGAGATCCTTGATGAAAACCTACTCCAGAGATCTCAGGACCTCCGATTGGGGCAAAGGTTCACCTTCCAACAGGACAACGATCTTAAGCATACAGCCAAGACAACGCAGGAGTGGCTTAGGGACAAGTCTCTGAATGTCCTTGAGTGGCCCAACCAGATAAAACATCTCTGGAGAGACCTGAAAATAGCCTTGCAGGGACGCTCCCCATCCAACCTGACAGAACTTGAGAGGATCTGCAGAGAAGAATGGGAGAAACACCACAAATACAGGTGTGCCACCCTTCTAGCGTCATACTCAAGAAGACTCAAGGCTGTAATCGCTGCCAAAGGTGCTTCAACAAAGTACAGAGTAAAGGGTCTGAATACTTATGTAAATGTGATATTTAATTTAAAAAAAATGATATACACATTTGCAAACATTTCTAAAAACCTTCTTTTGCTTTGTGATTATGCTACTGTGTGTGGATTGATGAGGGAACTAATCCATTTAATCCATTTTAGAATAAGGCTGTTATGGAAGAAAATGTTGAAAAAGTCAAGGGGTCTGAATACATTCTGAATGCACTGTACCATTTACACTCGCCAGTTTTAGCCTCAGCCAGCATCCTCTTCAGATAAGCTTTTAGTTCGATGGCCCTACCCCCAGTAAACAATGTATGATCACCTGGATGATTCTTTTTATGTCCAAAATTATACTCTCCCTAACGTTGACACAGTATGAAGGGACATTAGGTCGTGGGGAGGAACGAGGAGCCTCCACCGTAGCTACACCCACTATAAGGACTTGGGCGATTTTGCAAATTTGCAGAATCCAAAAATGTCCAGGTTTTCATGAGGGAATAAACAGGTAGGGATTTAGGAAATATGCTTTAAAACAGCACATTTGTCTCTCAACCCCATGGCAAAATTGGAAGAATTGCATGAAATGAGAAATACAATTGCTAAATCTTTTCTCCCATGGAAAGAAGTCTAGATTTGCAGAGAACTTTCTTTAAAACTGCAACATTTTCTCTACACTGCATGGCAAAATGTGTAGAATTGCAGACAATTAACTCTAAAATTGTAGGGTGGCCGCTAAAATATTTTGCTCTTAAAACTTCTCTATGGGGCACTATTTTCACCTCCGGATGAAAAGCGTGCCCAAAGTAAACTGCCTGCTACTCAGGCCCAGAAGCTAGGATATGCATATAATTGGTATATTTGGATAGAAAACACTCTAAAGTTTCCAAAACTTTCCAAATAATTATGTCTGTGAGTATAACAGAATTTATTTGGCAGGCGAAATTTGATTTGGAAGGCGAAAATTGATTTGGATGGAAAAATCCATCCAGGAAGTAGGATTTTTTTATTTTGTAGTTTTCTATTCAATGCCATTACAGTATCCATTGACTTAGGACTCAAATTGCAGTTCCTATGCAGTTCCTATACTAGATGTAAACAGTCCTTAGAAATTGTTTCAGGCCTATATTCTGAAAAATGAGGGAGTAAGACCAATCTGAATGACTGGACCCTAAAAGTGTCACAGAACTTTTTCATGCGCGATCCCAAGAGCACGCCTTCCTTGTTTACCTTTTATATTAACAACGTTATTGTCCAGTTGAAATATTATCGATTATTTAGGCTAAAAACAACCTAAGGATTGAATATAAATGTTTTCCATGTTTCTATGAACTTTACGGATACAATTTGGATTTTTTGTCTGCCTGTTGTGACTGCGTTTGAGCCTGTGGATTACTGAAGAAAACGCGCGAACAAAACTGAGGTTTTTGGATATAAATAGAGACTTTATCCAATAAAACAAACATTTATTGAGTAAATGAATGTCTTCTGAGTGCAACCATATGAAGATCATCAAAGGTAAGTGATTAATTTTATCTCTATTTCTGACTTGTGTAACTCTTCTACTTGGCTGGTTACTGTTTGTAATGATTTGTCTGCTGGGCGATGTTCTCAAATAATCTCATGGTATGCTTTCGCCGTAAAGCCTTTTTGAAATCTGATTCTGTGGTTGGATTCACAAGAAGTTAAGCTTTAAACCTATGTGTAACACTTGTATGTTTTCAGAATTTTTATAATAAGTATTTCTGTTTTTGAATTTGGAGCTCTGCAATTTCACTGGATGTTGGTCAGTTGGGACGCTATCGTCCCACGTACCCTAGAGAGGTTTTAAGGTGGGGGAAAATAAAATGTTGGTTAGGGCCACCAAAAGGCCAGGGCTAAATGTGTGAGTATGGATGTGGGTACGCACACCCGTGAGCCACTGCTGCCCCAAATGATGAGTTCAGATTTTTTTGTGCCCCAACTGCCATCAAAGGTGTCTATCCCTGCTCTAAGCAGTGTTTCTATTTGTGTTATTATGCTTGTGTTTATCTGTTGAGGCATTTGTGTATCTGTTGAGGCATGTGCGTGTGTGTGTGGGGGTTTGCATTATTTGGGACAAGCCATCAGATGGCAATTGGGGGCAGCATGCTTGGATGGTTGGCCCGGTTACCACGACAATCAACTGGGTGATGTTGCTGATGCTCCTATTATCATAGCCTGCGGGTCATTAGGAAATGGTTCTTCATACTCTCAATAACCAAATTAACCTCATATTATTATTGTTTGAAGGACATGACAGGTGCTGGGCTTTCTTAATGATGTAAGGCCAGCAGGGATCCACTATAGCACTAGAAAATGATGTGGTTCCTTATTTGATGAGATGCTATTGGATATAATCCAACAATGCTACATTGCGGGACCATTTCGTTGGGTAGAAAATATATTGTATAAATATGTTGCGTGTAGAAGAAGCTAAAAGATAGAGAGAGAAAATGAGGAGTATAACAGGTGAGGGTGATGAGGAGAGATTGTGACAGGGAGGGAAGAAACAAAGAATTAGAGGTAAAGCTAAGATGAGAGGAAATAAAAGTAAAACATGAAAAGATAGGAAAGAGAGAAAAGAGAAAAGGTTTGCAGATTACAAATGATGTTTATTTGCATAACCTAATCGAGTCGTTTAAAAAAATGGTGGATTCCTATTTTGTGTTTCATTGTACTAGAAAACAGAATTTGTCAATACTGGACTCGGGACACAATTCAATGAAGTTTCATATAATTCCCCCCCCTTCAAAACCCAAGAGTCCGACTCAAGAATTTGGCATCAGTTGGCAAGGCAATATCAAACTATGACTTTTTCTCCCTCCAGATTTTCTGTCACGTTTTTAGAATTTGCAGTTTTCAATGCAACAGACTTCGGATGGTGTATTGGAGCAAGGCAGATGGAATTTGGTGAAATGATGAAAAGAGGGTTTGTCAGATTAGCACATGGAAGAGCAGAGATTAGAACTACATTTAAAATGACATTTTCCCTGGAAATTTAGAGCCTGTGTCAATTGGGAATCACATTGATTGGATGCTGCGTTGATTGGATGCTAGCGTAACGAATAGAGAATAGCTCATTATTTGGATTGAATGTAGTGAAATGGATATTCTTTACAATAAAAGATCTGTTGTTGGGATGCTTTTTTCTCCATGGACATGGGCAGTGTTGAGGAAGCTACTCTGAAAAGATAGTTTACCAAGCTACAAATTACTTCACACTGGAAGAAGTTATTCTACACTAAAGCTACCCTTAAGAGAAACTTAGTATACTTCACTAAAGTTACTTTTAAAAAGTTGTTAACTACATCCAAACTACATGAAAATGTATCATATTTAAATCTAAAACATCATAGAATACAAATTGCAAGGTCAGATCAATCCTGTTAACAGAATGTGTAATTTATCCTATTAAACACAAAAAACAATGTTTAAAGTGAGAATAAGGCAGGTCTGATGCCTAAAAAGAAAGGAAATGATTGCCTACTCCACACTAGTGGAGGCTCCTCAGAGGAGGAAGGGGAGGACCATCATCAGTGAGTTTCAGAAAAATAAAAAGTGAAACATTAATAAAAGTTATCGTTTTTAGATATAAATATACTAAATATATTCACACCACCAAGTAATTGATTTAAACATACTGTTTTGCTATGAAGGTCTACAGTAGCCTCAACAACACTCTATAGGGTAGCACCATGGTGCAGCTGAAAGACAGTTAGTTTCATTCCTCCTCTGGTTACATTGACTTCAATACAAAACCTAGAAGACTCTTGGTTCACTAACACAGTAATTATGTCAACTTCCGGAGGACTTCCTCAAACCTCTCAGAGCTCTTGCAGCATGAACTGACATGTTGTCAGACCCAAGGATCAGAGAATTAATCAAGTACTTAAAAACAGTTGTTGACTCAGAGAGTTTGAGCAATTTACAGTTTGAACAAATGAATTTCTTCAAAAATGAAGGAGAAGTGAGCAAGAGAGCTAGCTATAGAAATTTAATGCAGTACCTGTCAAAAGTTTGGACACTCCTACTAGGTTTTTCTTTATTTTTACTATTTTCTACATTGTAGAATAAGAGTGAAGACATCAAACTATGAAATAGCACAAATGGAATCATGTAGTAACCAAAACAGTGTTAAACAAATCAAAATATATTTTATATTTGAGATTCTTCAAAGTAGCCACCCTCTGCCTTGACAGCTTTGCACACTCTTGAAATTCTCTCAAACAGCTTCACTTGGAATGTTTTACCAACTGTTTTGAAGGAGTTCCCACATATGCTGAGCACTTTTTGGCTGCTTTCCCTTCACTCTGCGGTCCAAATCATCCCAAACCACACATACCTGAATTTGTCTAGTAGAAACTCTCGTTTGCACATGTTGAACTAATAATTACACCCAAGATAAGCTAGATGCAGGCAAGAGTGTGCAAGGTGGTATTAAATGTGTCACTGTCTGTCACCTTGATTACTCACATTTTTCTCTTGACCTGTGCATCTACCGTGTAAACGTACATTCATAGGCTAGGTTGTAGCAACCTCATGATGGCTATATGGAAAATTTGAGTATCATGTATTTTTTTATTTAAAAAAGGTTTATTTAAACAGGTAGTCTAGGTGAGAACAAGTTCTCATTTACAACTGCGACCTGGCCAAGATAAAGCAAAGCAGTGTGACACAGACAACAACACAGAGTTACACATGGAGTAAACAATAAACAAGTCAATAACACAGTAGAAAAAAAGAAAGTCTATATACATTGTGTGCAAAAGGCATGAGGAGGTAGGCAATAAATAGGCCATAGGAGCGAATAATTACAATTTAGCAGATTAACACTGGAGTGATTAATGAGCAGATGATGATGTGCAAATAGAGATACTGGTGTGCAAAAGAGCAGAAAAGTAAATAAAAACAGTATGGGGATGAGGTAGGTAGATTGGGTGGGCTATTTACAGATGGACTATGTACAGCTGCAGCGATCTGTTAGCTGCTCAGATAGCTGATGTTTAAAGTTGGTGAGGGAAATAAAAGTCTCCAACTTCAGCGATTTTTGCAATTTGTTCCAGTCACTGGCAGCAGAGAACTGGAAGGAAAGGTGGCCAAATGAGGTGTTGGCTTTGGGGATGACCGGTGAGATATACCTGCTGGAACGTGTGCTACAGGTGGGTGTTGTTATCGTGACCAGTGAACTAAGATAAGGCGGAGCTTTACCTAGCATAGACTTATAGATGTAGTAACCTAAACTTATCAATGTTACATTGAGCTGGGTGAATGGAATATGAATGACTGTCATCCAATATGCTGTCATAGAAATAAGGCCATGCTCATGAAAAATAATCTTCCTCCCTCCTCTTAAACGGCACCGACCGCCACTGATTCACACATATTATATTTGAGCAAAAAAAGTGGTGTGGTGTTCCAGGAAATAGCGGTACCGCTTCATGTCAAAAAAGTAACACACTACTAAGATTTGAATTTAGTTCAACTATCACCAAGCTACCGCAAAATGTAGTTGATTTACTAATTGAACTACATGTCGTTCACTACTCTCCAATACTGGACATGGGCATATGCATTTCATTAAATTAAACAATTTCTTGTTGTTTGAGTGTGTCAGTTGGGGTCATTGAGAGAAATAAAGGACTATGATAGCTACAAAGCTTTCGGGAAACTAAACCAAATCTGTTCCATCAATCAGACCATACACATGACTGACATCCTGATGAAAAACACACCCTACTGTGAACAGTAGGAGATGGGAGAGAGGCCGGATGAGTTTCTATAAGTGGGGCTTGGAGTGAGAAAAGGGAAAGGAAAGAGAGAGAGTGAAAGGATTCTGCTAAGCCATTTGAGTTCTTTGGTGCGAGAGGGATCAGGAAGAGAGGAAGTGACTTTTTAGAAAGAGAAGGGCACAAAAAAAATAATTGGTATGTGGCTTTGGAAGTGAACACTTCATGTGGTGACCTATTATTACCATAGATGTGTTATATTGTTATATTGTTGCTGTGCGTTGATCAATTGGCAGGAGGGAATGACTCGCTAGCCAGCTTTGAAACAGTGCTGGATAGGCTACAAACCAACGTAGATGTAGTTAGTTACTGTCCAATGCAGACTTCTGTTTACAAATCTCCACTGAACACTTTCCCTGGGTCATTCCAGTGATTCAAAACAAAGGTGCAAGAACACCCCCTCACTCCCAGCATGCATTGCAGAGAACCATCCGACCTCCCCATGCGGATCCGAGTTTCCCACAGTCTCCTACACAGCGGATGAGTGAGCAAGACACTGGCAACTGCCCATGAAATAGTTAGCTGATGCTGTTTATCCTTCACACCAGCAAAACTATACAGCCACAGATAGAGATTTAAAAAAAATATATCCTTTACTATTGGGGGGAGGACAAGAGGAGAGGTGGTAGGGGGTGAGTGAGGGAATCAGTGAGGGGGTGGGGTGAGGGTTTGTGTGTATTGTGAGAGAAAGATGGAGAGACAGAGCAAGAGCAATAGTCTTGTTTCCTTGAGTTGTTATTCTCATTTACAAAAACCAAGCCTCAAATAAGATGTGGCAGCAGGGGAAGAGAGTCCCGAAGGGCTATACTGCATTGCAAACACACACAGAGCGAGAGAGAGAAGGCTCAGTAGCCTCATCAACAAACAGTATTCACTGAGTGTATCTGCCAACTACCCCTCTTCATTTGGATGGTGCCTGTCTCTGTTTGCCTTCTGTAGTCATCATCGTTGTGCTAGCCTGAGGGGGAACCCCCCCGGCAAACCCAGTGGTGCCATCCGGCTTCCTTCACCGTTCCATTAGGAAGGTAAGGCCTGTCAATCAGCACACACACGAGGGGGGGTGGGGGGGGGGGGTGGAGGCTGAAACACACTTCTTACACACACTTCTTTGTCTATTAGATGCAGCAGAAGGGAAGGGCAGCTGGAACTGACATTTTTGTAATGGCGAAGAGTCCATGATATCTTTGTGGTGTGTTTACCTGAAAATGTATTCTGACGATCAACGCTTTGAGTGTTTCTTCCTTTTGTTCGGTGCATTTTCTGCATCGACTTAGTTCGGTATCTGCCTCAATTTACAGTTAGGTAGAAATGTATTTGTAAAACACGCTTGATAGGGACAGAAGTTGAGGCACAGGTTAATATCTCGATAGCAAAGCTTTGCAAAGAAATGGACTTGTTCATGCTTTTCTGTGTGCTACGTCTTTACCGAGTTTTGACATATAACTATGAATGAGTGTGTAAACCGAAGAAGAAGAAAAAAATATAAAAAAATCGAACCATCACAAAGATCTACCTTGTCAAATATTCAGCTCACACAGACATCCCAAAAAATGGTGGATCTAATCCAAAAGAAAATGCCCTTTCTATATTGTTATACATGTTTACAAGCCTCCACTCTCTCCACCACCACCATGCCTAAAGGGGGGGGGGGGACTCAATTTAATTGCGTCGGAGCAGAGTACATTACAACATTACAACGGCCAGGCTTTGGGAGTGAGGCCAGATCTCAGCCTGAGAACAATCAGGCACTAACTACACATCACCGTGACAGAGATGCACCTCCTCTCTACCTCTCTGTATTGATTTTCTATCCCATTGTTAATGGTCCCATTAAACACCGTCATCTGGCACTTTACCGTGCCCAGGCCCACTTAGCAATAAAACTCCTCTCCAGCCCCATTTTAAAGGCCGGAGAGGGGGTGGAGTGGAGGAAGGAGGGGAGGGAAGGAAGGAAGGGAGTGAGATAATTCACCTGCAGGCTGGACAACAAGGTCATATGACATGTTTTGGGAGATGTCTGCAGTATCTTGCTGAGTGCTGACTTGGCTCATTGGCAGAGAGAGAGATGATTTGCTAAGGAAGTCAAGTCTGTGAATGTATTTTTTGCAGACTGTATCTTAGCACTGGTTTCGAGATAAATTCTGCATGCATTCTTCCATCTGACACTCCAGGTAGACTCGTGCAAATGCTCAAAGTATTTCAATGACTTCAACCCAGAGGCGTGTTCAATAGGGATAAAACGGAAGGAAACGGGTATAGGTAGTACCTGAACCTATCTTAGAAAAAAATGCTTGCTTTTGGATTTCATTCGAATGCTTTCTACTGTAACGTGCCGTTTATAAGGTTCGGAGAGTGGAACTTCCACTATAGGAAAGTTAAGACTAGACAGACGATGCATAGAGGAGCTATGTAAAAAGTGCATTTATTCTCTAGAAGCAACCATCTTAATTACTTCACGTGACTGACATGAATTTATAGACACAGGTCAGGCGTTGTTAATCAATGATGAATTCTCATCCTTACATACATCCCAATCTCACTAAGAAACGTCCTTGTTTTTCTAACATAAAACACATTAGGTAGTGGCCTACTTGTTTTAGAATCAAAATAATTGACTAGTCTATGCACATTGCTGAGATAAATATTATATAACAAAACAAAATATTCCTGTCATGGCTACCTGTGACATTGACATTTCATTTGCACAAAATTGCAAATGCAACATTCAGTCCACCTTCACACTTAATATTTTCTTTTTCTTCAAACCATGAAGACCACTAGGATGGTCTCTCAGTACCATGCGCTGTCGGCATGCATAAAGCAGTCCCATGGTCGTGCAATAGCTGTATCCCCAAGGCCTCTTTCAGTTCCACTTTCATGTGGTCAAAGTCTACACAAACAGTAGCTGGGCAAGTTCTCCCTCGCAGAGTAGGCAGCTCCATCCCGATCCCAACGTGGTAAACCAAGGAGAGCACAGTCCTTCCACCTGCAAGCTCACCAAGCAATGAAAACAGTGACTGGCGGGAGATGCAAAAGTCCCCGACATCCACGAAGCAGGCTACCAGGGTAGGCAATTTCAAATTAAATCAAATGTTATTTTTCATCTGTGCCGAATACAACAGGTGTAGACCTTACAATGAAATGCTTACTTACAAGCCCTTAACCAACAATTCCGTTTTAAGAATATACCTAAAGAAAGTAAGAGATAATAGTAACAAATAATTAGAGCAACAGTAAAATAACAATAGCGAGGCTATATACAGGGGAAATCAGTACAGAGTCAATGCGCGGGGTCACCAGTGTTGAGTTTATTGAGGTTATATGTACATGTAGATAGAGCTATTAAGGTGAATATGCATAGAGTAGCAGCAATGTAGAAAGGGGGGAGGGTAATGCAAATATTCTGGGTAGCCATTTGATTAGATGTTCAGAAATCTTATGGCTTGGGGGTAGAAGCTATTTGTAAGCCTCTTGGACCTAGATTTGGCGCTCCGTTACCGTTTTCCATGCAGTAGCAGAAAAAACAGTCTATGACTAGGGTGGCTGGAGTCTTTGACAATTTTTAGGGCCTTCCTCTGCCACCGCATGGTACAGAGGTTCTGGATGACAGGAATCTTGGCCCCGGTGATGTACTGGGCCGTACGCACTACCTTCTGTAGTACCTTGTGGTCGGAGGCCGAGCAGTTGCCATACCAGGCAGAGCAACCCATCAGGATGCTCTCACTGTTGCAGCTGTAAAACCTTTTGTGGATCTGAGGACCAATGCCAAATCTTTTCAGTCTCCTGAGGGGGAATAGATTTTGTCGTGCCTTCTTTACGACTGTCTTGGTGTGCTTGGGCCATTTTAGTTTGTTGGTGATGAGAACGCCAAGGATCTTGAAGCTCTCAACCTGCTCCACTACAGCCCCGTTGATGAGAATGAGGTCATGCTCGGTCCTCCTTTTCCTGTAGTCCACAATCAACTATTTTGTCTTGATCACGTTGAGGGATAGGTGGTTGTCCTTGCACCACATGGTTAGGTCTCTGACCTCTTCCCTATAGGCTCTCTCATCGTTGTGGTGATCAGGCCTACCACTGTTGCGTCATTGGCAAATTTAATGATGGTGTTGGAGTCGTGCCTGGCCGTGCAGTCATGTGTGAACAGGGAGTACAGGAGGAGACTGAGCACACACCCCTGAGGGGCCCCCATGTTGAGGATCAGCGTGGTGGATGTGTTGTTACCTACCCTTACCACCTGGGGGTGGCCCGTCAGGAAGTCCAGGGTACAGTTGCAGAGGGAGATGTTTATTCCCATGGTCCTTAGCTTAGTGATGAGCTTTGAGGGCACTATGTTGTTGAAAACGCTAAACTGTAGTCAATGAATAGCATTCTCACATAGGTGTTCCTTTTGTCCAGGTGTGAAAGGGAAGTGTGGAGTGCAATAGACATTGCATTGTCTGTGGATCGGTTGGGACGGTATGCAAATTGGAGTGGGTCTAGGGTTTCTGAGATAATGATGTTGATGTGAGCCATGACCAGCCTTTCAAAGCACTTCATGGCTACAGACGTGAGTGCTACGGGTTGGTAATCATTTAGACAGGTTGCCTTATTGTTCTTGAGCACAGTGGTTATGGTGGTCTGCTTGAAACATGTTGGTATTACAGACTCAGACAGGGAGAGGTTGAAAATGTCAGTGAAGACGCTTGCCAGTTGTTCATTTACTCGGAGTAAATGTCCTGGTAATCTGTCGTCCCTGCGGCCTTGTGAATGTTTACCTGTTTAAAGGTCTTGCTCACATAGGCTGCGGAGAGTGTGATCACACACACGCCCGGAAAAGCTGATGCTCTCATGCATGTTTCAGTGTTAATTGCCTCGAAGCAAGCATTGAAGTTATTTAGCTCGTCTGGTAGGGTTGTGTCACTGGGCAGCTCTTGGCTGTGCTTCCCTTTGTCTGTAATAGTTTGCAAGCCCTGCCACATCCGACTAGCGTTGGAGGCTCGTTGTTTGATGGTTCGTCGGAGGGAATAGCAGGATTTCCTCTCCTTGAAAGAAGCAGCTCTACCCTTTAGCTCAGTGTGAATGTTGCCTGTAATCCATGGCTTCTGGTATGTACGTACAGTCACTGTGGTGATTACGTCATCGATGCACTTATTGATGAAGCCAGTGACTGATGTGGTGTCCTCCTCAATGCCATCGGAATAATCCCAGAGCATATTCCAGTCTGTGCTCGCAAAACAGTCCTGTAGTGTAGCATCTGCTTCATCTGACCACTTTTTTATTGACAAAGTCATGAGATACTCTGCCTCAGGCGAACAAATCTTGAGACTTCCTTGGATATTGTGCACCAACTGTTGTTTAGAAATATACATAGGCTGCCACCCCGTGTCTTATCAGAGGCTGCTGTTCTATCCTGCCGATAGACTGTATAACCTGCCAGCTGTATGTTATTAATGTCGTCATTCAGCCACGACTCTGTGAAACATAAGATATTTTTAAAAATTATGTCCCGTTGGTAGGATATATACGTGCTCTTAGATCGGCCCATTTATTTTCCAACGATTGAACGTTGGCTAACAAAATGGATGGCAAAGGCAGATTAGCCACTCGTCGCCTGATCCTCACAAGGATCTCCAATCTCCTTCCACGAAATCTCTGTTTCTTTTTCCTGCAAATGACAGGGATGAGGACCTGTTCGGGTGTTTGGAGTATTTCCTTCCCGCCCAACTTATTAAAGACAAATTATTTGTCCAATTCGAGGTGTGTAATCGCTGTTCTGATGTCCAGAAGCTCTTTTCGGTTATAAGAGACGTAGCAGCAACATTATGTACAAAATAAGTTACAAGTAATGTGAAACAGATTAATAATAGCATGGTCGGTTCAGAGCCAATAAAACGGCAGCCATCCTCTCCAGCCCCACCATCAAAACATGTTTTGGGCTTCAGCATGTTTCATTGAAATGTACAGCTGCGTGTCATGTGCATAGTAGTGGAGGTTAACATTGTGTTTCCGAATCACCAAGAGGTAGCATACAGTGGGGCAAAAAAGTATTTAGTCAGCCACCAAATGTACAAGTTCTCTCACTTAAAAAGATGAGAGAGGCCTGTAATTGTCATCATAGGCACACTTCAACTATGACAGACAAAACGAGAAAAAAAATCCAGAAAATCACATTTGTAGGATTTTTAATTAATTTATTTGCAAATTATGGTGAAACATAAGTATTTGGTCACCTACAAACAAGTAAGATTTCTGGCTCTCACAGACCTGTAACTTCTTCTTTTAGAGGCTCCTCTGTCCTCCACTTGTTACCTGTATTAATGGCACCTGTTTGAACTTGTTATCAGTATAAAAGACACCTGTCCACAACCTCAAACAGTCACACTCCAAACTCCACTATGGCCAAGACCAAAGAGCTGTCAAAGGACACCAGAAACAAAATTGTAGACCTGCACCAGGCTGGGAAGACTGAATCTGCAATAGGTAAGCAGCTTGGTTTGAAGAAATCAACTGTGGGAGCAATTATTAGGAAATGGAAAACATACCAGACCACTGATAATCTCCCTCGATCTGGGGCTCCACGCAAGGTCTCACCGCGTGGGGTCAAAATGATCACAAGAACGATGAGCAAAAATTGCAGAACCACACGGGGGGACCTAGTGAATGACCTGCAGAGAGCTGGGACCAAAGTAACAAAGCCTACCATCAGTAACACACTATGCCACCAGGGACTCAAATCCGGCAGTGCCAGACGTGTCCCCCTGATTAAGCCAGTACATGTCCAGGCCCGTCTGAAGTTTGCTAGAGAGCATTTGGATGATCCAGAAGAAGATTGGGAGAATGTCATATGGTCAGATGAAACCAAAATATAACTTTCTGGTAAAAACTCAACTCGTCGTGTTTGGAGGACAAAGAATGCTGAGTTTCATCCAAAGAACACTATACCTACTGTGAAGCATGGGGGTGGAAACATCATGCTTTGGGGCTGTTTTTCTGCAAAGGGACCAGGACGACTGATCCGTGTAAAGGACAGAATGAATGGGGCCATGTATCATGATATTTTGAGTGGAAACCTCCTTCCATCAACAAGGGCATTGAATATGAAATGTGGCTGGGTCATTCAGCATGACAATGATCCCAAACACACCAAAGGAGAAGGAGCAACGAAGGCAACGAAGGAGTGGCTTCGTAAGAAGCATTTCAAGGTCCTGGAGTGGCCTAGCCAGTCTCCAGATCTCAACCTCATAGAAAATCTTTGGAGGGAGTTGAAAGTCTGTGTTGCCCAGCAACAACCCCAAAACATCACTGCTCTAGAGGAGATCTGCATGGTGGAATGGGCCAAATACCAGCATCAGTGTGTGAAAACCTTGTGAAGACTTTTGACCTCTGTCATTGCCAACAAAGGGTATATAACAAAGTATTGAGATAAACTTCTGTTATTGACCAAATACTTATTTTCCACCATAATTTGCAAATAAATTCATAAAAAATCCTACAATGTTATTTTCTGGATTTTTTCTCTCATTTTGTTTGTCATAGTTGAAGTGTACCTATGATGAAAATTACAGGCCTCTCTCATCTTTTTAAGTGAGAGAACTTGTACAATTGGTGGCTGACTAAATACTTTTTTCAGGAAAGCAGTGAGTTGCTGAGCAACAGATTTACATGTTTTTTTCTTGTTGAGGAATGGTAGATTCAATATAGGCTGATAGTATTTTACATTTTCCGGTCAAGGTTTTGCTTTTAGTCAGTTTGGTACAGATCCGGAAGATAGGGAGCCATTTATTATGCTCAACATAGAGTCTCCATTGATCTGATGTCCTGGCTGTTCTGTACAGACTCATGACAACTGAGTCCGTAATTTGCTTTCTAATGATCATGATCTTTTCATTGATGAAGTTCATGAATTTATCACTGCTGCAGTGAAGGCCATTATCACTTGAGGAATGCAGCTTTTTAGTTTGCTTTATTTTAAAAAAATCATAGTTTTTATTCTGCTCATCAGGTTGGGAAAGTAGCCTGATCGAGCAGCAGTGAGAGCTTTTCGATATTGTTACGTTACAGCCTTATTCTAAAATGGAATAAATACAAAATCTTCAGCAATCAACACACAATACCCCATAATGACAAAGCAAAAACAGCTTTTAGAAAGTACTCAGACCCTTTGCTATGAGACTCAAAATTGAAATCAGGTAAATCCTGTTTCCATTTATCATTTCTGAGATGTTTCTACAACTTGATTGGAGTCCACCTGTGGTAAATTCAATTGATTGGACATGAATTGGAAAGTCACACACCTGTATATATAAGGTCCAACAGTTGACAGTGCATGTCAGAGCAAAAACCAAGCCATGTGTTTGAAGGAATTGTCTGTAGAGCTCCGAGATGTGATTGTGTCGAGACACAGATCTGGGGAAGGGTACCAAAAACGTCTGCAGCATTGTAGGGGCGGCAGGATGCCCAGTGGTTAAAGCATTGGGACATTAACCAAAATGGTTGCTGGAATGAATCCCTGAGCTGTCAAGCTAAAAATCTGTTGTTCTGCCCCTGAACAAGGCAGTTAACCCACTGTTCCCCGGTAGGCTGTCATTGTAAATAATAATTTGTTCTTAACTGACTTGCCGAGTTAAATAAAACATTTTTTTAAAGGTCCCCAAGAACACAGTGGCCTCCATCATTCTGAAATTAAAGAAGTTTGGAACCCCCAAGACTCTTCGTAGAGCTGGCTGCCTGGCCAAAATGAGCAATCTGGGGAGAAGGGCCAGCATCCCTGCGACGCTTCTTCACTGTTGATGTTGAGATGGGTGTTTTGTGGGTACTATTAATGAAGCTGCCAGTTGAGGACTTGTGATGCGTCTGTTTTGCAAACTAGACACTCTAATGTACTTGTCTTCTTGCTCAGTTGTGCACCGGGGCCTCCCCCTCCTCTTTCTATTCTGATTTGTCAGTATGTGGTGTGGCCACCAGCTGCATTAAGTCCTGCAGCGCAACTCCTCCTCGTGGACTGCACCAGATTTGCCAGTTCTTGCTGTGAGATGTTACCCCACTCTTCCACCAAGGCACCTGCAAGTTATCAGACATTTCTGGGGGGGAATGGCCCTAGCCCTCACCCTCTGATCCAACAGGTCACAGACGTCCTGTGTGGCTCAGTCGGTAGAGCATGGCGCTTGCAAAGCCAAGCGTCGTGGGTTCGATTCCCGCTGGGGCCACCCATATGTAAAAGTAGTGGTCCCAGCCGACTTGTAAGTCGCTTTGGACAAAAGCGTCTGCTAAATGGGATATATTATTATTATATTATTATTATTACGTGCTCAATGTTGAGATCTGGGCTCTTCACTGGCCATGGCAGAACACTGACACTCCTGTCTTGCAGGAAATCACGCACAGAAGGAGCAGTATGGCTGTTGGCATTGTCATGCTGGAGGGTCATGTCAGGATGGGCCTGCAGGAAGGGTACCACATGAGGGAGGAGGATGTCTTCCCTGTATCTCACAGCATTGAGATTGCCTGCAATGACAACAAGCTCAGTCCGATGATGCTGTGACACACCGCCCCAGACCATGACGGACCCTCCACCTCCAAATCGATCCCGCTCCAGAGTACAGGCCTCAGTGTAACACTCATTCTTTCGACGATAAACGTGAATCTGACCCTCACCCCGGGTGAGACAAAACCGTGACTCGTCGGTGAAGAGCACTTTTTGCCAGTCCTGTCTGGTCCAGCGACGGTGGGTTTGTGCTCATAGGCGACAATGTTGAAGTGATGTCTGGTGAGGACCTGCCTTACAACAACGCTACACGCCCTCAGTCCAGCCTCTCTCAGCCTATTGCAGACAGTCTGAGCACTGATGGAGGGATTGTGCATTACTGGTGTAACTCGAGTAGTTGTTGTTGCCATCATGTACCTGTCCCGTAGGTATGATGTTTGGATGTACCGATCCTGTGCAGGTGTTGTCACACGTGGTCTGCCACTGCGAGGACCATCAGCTGTCCGTCCTGTCTCCCTTTGACACTGTCTTAGGCGTCTCACAGTACGGACATTGCAATTTATTGCCCTGGCCACATCTGCAGTCCTCATGCCTCTTTGCAGCATGCCTAAGGTATGTTCACGCAGATGAGCAGGGACCCTGGGCATCTTTCTTTTGGTGTTTTTCAGAGTCAGTAGAAAGGCCAGGGTGTGACATGGGTTTTTGTATGTGGTGTGTTTTGTCTTGGGGGTTTTTCACAGGTATTGGGATTGTAGCTTAGTGGGGTGTTCTAGGTTAGTCTATGGCTGTCTGAAGTGGTTCTCAATCAGAGGCAGGTGTTTATCGTTGTCTCTGATTGGGAACCATATTTAGGCAGCCATATTCTTTGAGTGTTTCGTGGGTGATTGTCCTTATGTCATTGTTTCTGTTGTGTGTTAGTTTGCACCAGTATAGGCTGTTTCGGTTTTCGTGTTACGTTTGTTGTTTTCGTATTGATTCGCGTTTTTCCTTGTTTCATTAAAATATGAATCACAATACCCACGCCACATTTTGGTCCGACGCTCTTTCGCATATAGAAAACTGTGACAGTTTAAACCTTTCACAATGAAGATCTGTGAAGTTATTTGGATTTTTACAAATGATCTTTGAAAGACAGGGTCCTGAAAAAGGGGTGTTTCTTTTTTTGCTGAGTTTATGTACTGTGTTCAATACTATTCTACTGTTTCTTAGTCCGTTCCGCTTTGACATCGCTCGTCCGTATAGTCTTAATTCATTCCTTCTTAGATTTGTGTGTGTTGTGTAATTTGTTAGATATTACTGCACTGTCGGAGCTAGAAACACAAGCATTTAGCAATAACATCTGCTAATCACGTGTACTGTATGTGACCAATTACATTTGATTTGATTTGACTAGAGGCTGCAATCACTGCCAAAGGTGCTTCAACAAAGTACTGAGTAAAGGTTCTGAGTTCTTACGAAAATGTGATATTTCTGTTTATTTTAATATAATAAATTAGCAAAAATGTCTAAAAAACTGTTTTTGCTCTTGTCATTATGGGGTATTGTGTGTAAATTAATACATTTTTGAACAAGGCTGTAACCTAACAAAATGTGGGGGGAAAAAATCAAGGCTTCTGAATAGTTTCTGAAGTCACTGTATGTCTCAAGGGGAGAGTGCAATTGGCATGCTGACTGCAGAATTGTCCAAAAGAGTGGTTGCCAGAGAATTTAATGTTAATTTCTCTTCCAAAAGCCGCCTTCAACGTCATTTTAGAGAGTTTGGCAGTATATCCAACTGGCCTCACAACTGCAGACCACGTGTACGGCATCGCGTGGGTGAGTGGTTTGCTTATGTCAACATTGTGAACAGAGTGCCACAAGTTGGTGGTGGGGTTATGGTATGGGAAGCCATAAGCTATGGCCAACGAACACAATTGCATTTCATTGATGGCAATTTTGAATGCACGGAGATAATGTGATGAGATCCCGAGGGCCGCTTTTTTTTTTTAAAGGTACCTGTGACCAGCAGATAGGGAAAATCCATACATTTTTTTGGTCAGTATAGATCCAGGGATGATTGTGGCCAATACTCACGGTTTGCCTGTCCGACAGCTAGCAGTGAGAGAGATGATAGCTCAGAGAACATGGTGCATGCTCCTCTTCGTATGCTGGCTCCACGGGGCTGGTAGTAGGCCAAGCATGTAAGCCAAGCACAGTCACGTCCCGTCATGACTTCAGAAGACTTTTCCCGTCTTTAAAAATGCTCAAAAAACACAGCTGCCACCAATGTAGTGTGTCATTTATAGGGTTCGGAGAGAGATTACAGTCATGTGTGAGGAGAGGGAACAGCACTGGTGCTTCGTCACAGTTGAGGGTCCGCAATGTCATAACATGTTTTCTCTCTCTCTCTCTCTCTCTCTCTCTCTCTCTCTCTCTCTCTCTCTCACACTGCACATCTCAAAACGTGATGAGAGAATCTGGTTCAACCTGTGTTCTATATTTAAAATATTTCAAACATCGAAATTCAGAAGATAACCGAAGATAACAAATAAGCTGTCCACACATTCGTATGAAAGTGAAATCCTCTTCACAATATCTCCACCAAAGACAAGGCTCACTTGGAAACTGATGACAAGAAACAAAAATGGACTCAGTAGCAGTTTCATAATTATTTTCTTCCCAGACCCATCAACCAATACATTTGACTAGTGTGTTTACCAAGAAAACAACAGCAGGACATATATGGGACTAGATTGGCGAGGAGGAGGAGGGGGATACAAAGGAGGAACATGTTTTGAAGACAAACATTTGTGTTTACAGTACATTTATAACAGGGGTCTTCTGGGAGCCGGAGTCTTTAGTAAAGGACTTGTGTTTTATTAGTTGAATGATATAAAACATGACAAAACAGCTACTCAAAGAGGCTCAGAGATTCTCCCCCTGTTCCCACAGGGATTTCTATGTAGGCCAAGAGCTGCTCCCCTCTTCTCTTTGTGTGTGTGTGTGTGTGTGTGTGTGTGTGTGTGTGTGTGTGTGTGTGTGTGTGTGTGTGTGTGTTGGCAAGGAAAGAGGACATTCTAGCACACATAGAGGAGATTGAGAGGCAGGGCAAAGCTAGGCAATCTTATCCGCTGTAGAGATGACAACACTGGAAGCCTGGGAGAGAGAGAAGTGTGCGGGTAAAATAAACAAGCATCTGCAATCCCATATGCACAAATGTGAATTAGACTCATTAACATTAGCAGTCCGATCAAAGCAGACAAGATGCCGTTTATGGACCTGTTCTTGAGAAAATGTTTCTATGGTTCCCTGAAAGTTTTCCTGGGAGGTTTCATTAACTTTGTAAGAATTTAAATTATCAGATATTTGAAGGTGATTAAATAACATTCTGAGAACATGTTTCAATAATACTGCTAAGTTTAGTTTCACTGTTCAGAACTCCAAGCACAGACAGGACACATGGAAATAAATTTGCTGAGGCATTAATTATGCAAATATGTCTTTTTATTGTGGCATGGCATCAGTGAGATTCAAACCTATGACCTTCTGCTGTCTATCCATGGAATTAGTCCACCACGCTACCAGGATGGAGCTAGCATGCCATGTTTGTTTTTACTTATACCAAGCTGTTCATCTTAGTCTATTCAAACACATCCTTTTTCAAGTTAAGAGTGTTCAGGTGTGGCCAATTAGTGGGTGTGGCCGACACACACAAACACACTTAACAAGATGGAAGACAGTTTTGTTGATGCTGAGAATGGAATGTATATTTCCTTCAACGTAAATGTTTTCATTGTAAAGTTTTCTCAATGGTCTGAGAACATTACTTTAAATATAACCATGAGGAAACATTATGGGACGGTTGCATGCAAAATTAAACATGGGACAACAACGCTCTCACCAAGCTCGAAGAAACATATGGTTCTCAGAACATTATGTGCTAGCTGGGAAAGGTGAGCTAAGGGAACAGATGGCCTTGCTGAACACAACTGAGACGACATCAGATTTTGGCACTGAAGAGAGACGGCAGAGCAGACCTTCCCTGACCTGGAGGCAGTTTATTAAAAATAACCGCCTTCAAAAATCTTAGGGCCAATGTTATTTGACCTATTAGAGCTCCTGAATAAAAGAAGGAGATGAAGAAAGGAAGCTACCTAATAAGATGATTGGGACACAGCCAATCAGACACAATATTGCTAATCTGACAACTGACAATGTCCTGATATGGATGCTGTACATTCAAAATTGGGTATTAAAACACAGCCCATACTGCACTTAGCTAGTGTTACTCAACTCCTGTTAACTGACCTGAACTAAAATCAGAATTGGGCTTTTTAGAGCCGAACATAGCTATGAACTGAATTGAGCCTAGATCGGTGTATTATCATCAGAGTGGAGATTCTGGAGGACTCCATTCCATAATGAACCCAGCCAAGTGGAACAAGACAGGGTGTGTGTGTGTGTGTGTGTGTGTGTGTGTGTGTGTGTGTGTGTGTGTGTGTGTGTGTGTGTGTGTGTGTGTGTGTGTGTGTGTGTGTGTGTGTGTGTGTGTGTGTGTGTGTGTGTACATGCATGTGTACAGTGTGCACAACGCCAGAAGACATGCGTTTGGTTGTGAAAAATCAAACATCTTCTTTAGCTAAATTGACAGATTATAATGCCCTTTTCCTCTCTGTCAGATTTTAGACTAAAAGTGCAGCCATAGTGAGAAACACAATAGCAGCATGCTCTTCAAAGTGGTGTCAAGCTATTCCCAACCAAAGGGGCACTGATCTAGGCTCGGTCCGTGTCCTAATACCCTATTACCCTGATCTAGGATCAGTTCAGTTCATAGCTGTGTGTGTGTCTGCGAAGAAGTATGTTTATCTGAGTGTGTGTTTATGAGCGTGCGCATGGTGTGTGTGTGTTCTGGCCTGCTAGTTGGTGGGGTGGAGCCCAGCCTATATCTCCTCACAGACCCTCTTTCCTTCAGTGGACTGGCTTTTCAACAGTGATCGATTGGACAGTGCTGACAGTAAATTTTCACTGGCAGCAATAAAGGTGGGCTGATTCAAAGAATAATCACAGTATGCAAATGAATAGGATTTCTGGGCCATCATTTTATGGACGGCCCCCCGCCGCCATTCATCAGGGAAGAGGTGGGCTTAAAGACAGAGAGACAGAAACCGAGAGGGGGGATGGGTGAAGGACGAGAGAGAGAGATGAGAGGAACATATACACACCTCCCCTTGTTATGCTTGTTTACAAGGCCGTCTTGTACCGTGGTCTCCACTATGTCCATTCCCAGAATAGAGTTGGCTGACAGTATGGCACACTCCCCCAACACCTCTCTGTTTTTGCTTTCCTCTGGCCTTGGGTTAACAGGCTTAGTGCAAGGATGTTGGTGTCAGAGATTAGGACGTTAGATTTCATTCACAGAGCCTAACAAAGATTGACAAATTAAAACCTTCTGGCCTTTTTGGATAAGCAGGTGCCTGGCTCCCTACCCACTGGACACACACTGGTTGAATCAACGTCGTTGCCACGTCATTTAATTTAAATTATGTTGAACCAACTTTGAATAAAGGTTGAATTACCGTCTGTGCCCAATGGGTAGTAACTCCAAAATGGTACATCCCACCTGCTCATTTTAAATTGTGGAGGTCTTTTCCATTGTAGGGTGTAAGGGGTGGTCCAGCCCCCCATACACTGAGTGTTACAAAACATTATGACAGACTGACCAGGTGAAAGCTATGATCCCTTATTGATGTCTCTTGTTAAATCCACTTCAAATCAGTGTAGATGAAGGGGAGAAGACAGGTAAAAAAAAAATGAAGAAATTAAGCCTTGAGACAACTGAGACATGGATTGTGTGTGTGTGCCATTCATAGGGTTGAATGGGCAAGACAAAATATTTAAGTGCCTTTGAACGGGGTATGGTAGTAGTAGCCAGGCACACCAGTTTGAGTGTGTCAAGAACTGCAACGCTGCTGGGACTTTTCACACTCAACAGTTTCCCGTGTGTATCAAGAATGGTCCACCACGCAAAGGACATCCAGCTAATTTGACACAACTTTGGTAAACATTGGAGTCAACATGGGCTGACGTCCCTGTGGAATGCATTCGACACCTTGTAGAGTCCATGCCACGATGAATTGAGTATGTTTTTAAGGTAAAAGGGGGTGCAACTCAAAATTAGGAAGATGCAGGTGTGTTATGGGTAAACGTCATGCTATTGTCATGATTGGATTAGGACCCATACTCACAAATGCTCCAACAAATACAAAGTAATACTACCTTTCATGGGTTCTTATTACAGTGTAATTACACATCAGCAAGTACTGCAGTTAACTATAACTGTAACTGGTAATAATTGTAATTAATGAGTACTTATACAGTACATTACCCACCCTGACAACCTGGCCCTCAATTTAAAGCTTCTGGAAGCACCATCCAAACAACATTTGGAGAATAAACACACAGGTACACCATTGAGTACATGAATACAATGTAATTACTATTTGTTACACAGGATCAAGCTAATCAAGCTAATCAAATGATCAGGGAATGAATCTACTACTGAAAGCATAAGCTGGCTAGCACTGCAGTGTATAAAATGTGGTGAGTAGTTGACTCAAAGAGAGAGAAAGACAATGGTGAGCAAATGGTTGAACAGTTTAACAAATTAATTAATCCCAAAATGAAGTAGAAGCAAGAGAGAGAGTGAGATTTACATTTTCTTTTCAGTTTCACTTACTTAGCAAGCAAATGCAGCTAGATAGTTTAGCCTACTGAAACACCCTGCTCAAATGCTACGTGTGCTAGCTGGCTATCCTGGCTAAGTCAAGGTAAGCTGTAGGTTTTACTAATTTATTGCCAACGTTGCAAACGGAGGAAAACGGGGATAAACATATCAGATTTTGTCCAATTGAAACTGGTTTGCAACTGTTAGACTAATGATTACACCCCGTATTAGCTAGATGCAGGCAAGAGTGTGCAAGGCGGTATTGAATATGTCACTGTCTGTCACCTAATTCCACCTCTTTCCCTATGTTGTAAACTTTCATTCATAGGCTAGGTTGTACCAACCTCATGGCGCGTATAGAGAAAATGTGGGTATCATGTAGTAGCCTAAACCTACCGCTGTTACATTAAACTGGGTGAATGGAATATGAATGACAGTCATCCAATATGCTGTAATAGAAATAAGGCCATGCTCATGAAAAAAATAATCATCCTGCCTCATCTTAAATGGCACTGACCGCCACAGATTTTGATGGGTACTTACTTTTAATTATAGTGTACCTACAAAGTACATTACACATCTTGACAATCTAATCTTCAGCTTCTGAAAGCGCCATCGAAGTGGGAAATGAAAACAATATTACAGTAACAGAGTACATGTATAAATACAATTTAGTTACTAAACTCAACAAAAAGAAATGCCCCTTTTCAGGACCATGTCTTTCAACGATAATTCGTAAAAATCCAAATAACTTCACAGATCTTCATTGTAAAGGGTTTAAACACTGTTTCCCATGCTTGTTCAATGAAACAAACAATTAATGAACATGCACCTGTGGAACGGTCGTTAAGACACTAACAACTTACAAACGGTAGGCAATTAAGGTCACAGTTATGAAAACTTAGGACACTAAAGAGGGCTTTCTACTGACTCTGAAAAACACCAAAAGAAAGATGCCCAGGCTCCCTGCTCATCTGCGTGAACATGCCTTAGGCATGCTGCAAGGAGGCATGAGGACTGCAGATGTGATCATGTCGGTACTGTGAGACGCCTAAGACAGCGCTACAGGGAGACAAGGCGGACAGCTGATGGTCCTTGCAGTGGCAGACCACGTGTAACAACACCTGCACAGGATCGGTACATCCGAACATCACACCTGCGGGACAGGTACATGATGGCAACAACAACTGCTCGAGTTACACCAGGAATGCACAATCCCTCCATCGGTGCTCAGAATGTAATAGGCTGAGAGAGGCTGGACTGAGGTCTTGTAGGCCTGTTGTAAGGCAGGTCCTCACCAGACATAACTGGCAACAACGTCGCCTATGGGCAAAAACCCAAAGTGCTCTTCACTGATGAGTCGCGGTTTTGTCTCACCAGGGATGATGGTCGGATTCGCATTTATTGTTGAAGGGATGAGTGTTACACCAACGCCTGTACTCTGTAGCGGGATTGATTTGGAGGTGGAGGGTCCGTCATGGTCTGGGGCAGTGTGTCACAGCATCATCGGATTTAGCTTGTTGCAGGCAATCTCAATGCTGTGCGTTACAGGGAATACTTCCTCCTTCCTCATGTGGTACCCTTCCTGCAGGTTCACCCTGACATGACCCTCCAGCATGACAATGCCACCAGCCATACTGCTTGTGTAACGGATGTGAAACGGCTAGCTTAGTTAGCGGTGCGGGCTAAATAGCGTTTCAATCGGTGACGTCACTTGCTCTGAGACCTTGAAGTAGTGGTTTGCCTTGCTCTGCAAGGGCCGTGGCTTTTGTGGAGCGATGGGTAACGATGCTTCGTGGGTGACTGTTGTTGATGTGTGCAGAGGGTCCCTGGTTCGCGCCCGGGTATGGGCGAGGGCACGGTCTAAAGTTATACTGTTACACTTGTTCTGTGCATTATTTCCTGCAAGACAGGAATGTCAGTGTTCTGCCATGGCCAGTGAAGAGCCCGGATCTCAATCCCATTGAGCACGTCTGGGAGCTGTTGGACCGGAGGGTGAGGGCTCGGGCCAATCCCCCCAGAAATGTCCGGGAACTTGCAGGTGCCGTGGGGTAGCATCTCACAGCAAGAACTGGCAAATCTGGTGCAGTCCATGAGGAGGAGATGCACTGCAGCACTTATTGCAGCTGGTGGCCACACCAGATACTGACTGTTACTTTTGATTTTGACCCCCCATTTGTTCAGGGATACATTATTCCATTTCTGTTAGTCACATGTCTGTGGAACTTGTTCAGTTTATGTCTCAGTTGTTGAATCTTGTTATGTTCATACAAATATTTACACATGTTAAGTTTGCTATAAATAAATGCAGTTGCAAGTGATAGGACGTTTATTTTCTTTCTTAGGTGTTACACAGGATTGAGCAATTTCTATATCATTATTGGGCCTAATACTCATTCGTGAAGTGGAAATGAAAATTGAAGTGAAAATATCTACAAACAACAGTTGAGCTACTACTTTAGTCAACTTTATTGCAACATCTAAAAATACCTTTCATTTTTTACAAAATAATAAGGATTCATAATTTGATTAAAAAAAGATAACATAAAAATGACTACTCTAGTGGTGACTCAAATCTATAGCCTATTGTCACGCCCTGGTCTATATTTATTATGTTATCTTCATTTATTGGGTCAGGCCAGGGTGTGACATGGGTTTATTTGTAGTGTGTTTCGTCTTGGGGTTGTGTGGGGTGTATAGATTAGTCTATGGCTGCCTGAGGCGGTTCTCAATCAGAGTCAGGTGATTATCATTGTCTCTGATTGGGAACCTTATTTAGGTAGCCTGGGTTTCACTGTGTGTTTGTGGGTGATTGTTCCTGTCTCTGTGTTTGTTGCACCAGTCAGGGCTGTTTCGGTTTTCGACGTTTGTTGTTTTGTATTGTTCGTGTTTTCTTCATCATTAAAGATGTATCTAACGCACCACGCTGCATTTTGGTCCGATCCTTGTTCCACTTTATCATCAGAGGAGGAGTTGGAAAAAACCTGTTACACCTATAGGATGGTGATTAGCCTAGATACAGTAGCTAATTTAGAAAAACAGGTAACAATGGAAATCAACAACTGACTCTGTCATCATATGTTTCTTTCTTGTAAGCATTTTCCCATCTTGGAGTCTTAGACCTTTAGGAAATCTGTGGTAGAGAAGTATGTATGACAATTTAGCATTAGAGACACTATGTTACCCAATACCGTACTGAACAAAAATATGAACGCAACATATAAAGTGTTGTTCCCCCATGTTTCATGAGCTGAAATTAAAGATCCCAGAAATGTTCCACAGGCACAAAAGGCTTATTTCTCAAAAATGTGGTGCACAAATTTGCTTACATCCTTGTTAGTGAGCATTTCTCCTTCTCCTCACTCCTAGGCCCACCAATGCTGCTTCCCTGCCCAGTCATGTGAAATCCTTATATTAGGGTCTAATACATTTATTTTAAATGACTGATTTCCTAATATGAACTGTAACTCAGTAAAATTGTTGAACTTGTAGCATGTTGCTTTTATATTTTTATTCAGTATAGTTATCATCATTATCATGTTTTTTTTTAAATAGTTTAGGCCTATAGTTAGCTGATTCTTGTGTTATGCAGCTAGCTGTAAATCCATGCTAACACCTTCGATTTATATAACTAACCCAACATAGAAAACACCCTGTTGTTTCCAATGGGGGACTTTTATTATGAAGGCGAAACGTAGGTGAGCCCAGCTAGCTAGCTAGTTAGTTAGCGAGTAGCGGCAATAGCATAGATAGCATAGGTAGCCTTTAGCCACACCCTCATACTACTCCTCCTCTGTTCCGCGGGTGATGTGGAGGTAAACCCAGGCCCTGCATGTCCCCAGGCACCCTCATTTGTTGACTTCTGTGATCGAAAAAGTCTTGGTTTCATGCATGTCAACATCAGAAGCCTCCTCCCTAAGTTTGTTTTACTCACTGCTTTAGCACACTCTGCCAACCCTGATGTCCTTGCCGTGTCTGAATCCTGGCTCACGAGGGCCACCAAAAATTCTGAGATTTCCATACCCAACTATAACATTTTCCGTCAAGATAGAACTGCCAAAGGGGGAGGAGTTGCAGTCTACTGCAGAGATAGCTTGCAAAGTAATGTCATACTTTCCAGGTCCATACCCAAACAGTCCGAACTACTAATCTTAAAAATTACTCTCTCCAGAAATAAGTCTCTCACTGTTGCCACCTGCTACCGACCCCCCTCAGCTCCCAGCTGTGCCCTGGACACCATTTGTGAATTGATCGCCCCCCATCTAGCTTCAGAGTTTGTTCTGTTTGGTGACCTAAACTGGGATAACACCCCGTCAGTCCTACAATCTAAGCTAGATGCCCTCAATCTCACACAAATCATCAAGGAACCCACCAGATACAACCCTAAATCTGTAAACAAGGGCACCCTCATAGACGTCATCCTGACCAACTGGCCCTCCAAATACACCTCCGCCGTCTTCAACCAGGATCTCAGCGATCACTGCCTCATTGCCTGTATCCGCTACGAAGCCGCAGTCAAACGACCACCACTCATCACTGTCAAACGCTCCCTAAAACACTTCTTTGAGCAGGCCTTTCTAATCAACCTGGCCCGGGTATCCTGGAAGGACATTGACCTCATCCCGTCAGTTGAGGATGCCTGGTCATTCTTTACTAAAAGTAACTTCCTCACCATTTTAGATAAGCATGCTCCGTTCAAAACATGCAGAACCTAAGAACAGATATAGCCCTTGATTCACTCCAGACCTGACTGCCCTCGACCAGCACAAAAACATCCTGTGGCAGACTACAATAGCATCGAATAGTCCCCGCGATATGCAACTGTTCAGGGAAGTCAGGAACCAATACACGCAGTCAGTCAGGAAAGCTAAGGCCAGCTTCTTCAGGCAGAAATTTGCATCCTGTAGCTCCAACTCCAAAAAGTTCTGGGACACTGTGAAGTCCATGGAGAACAAGAGCACCTCCTCCCAGCTGCCCACTGCACTGAGGCTAGGTAACACGGTCACCACCGATAAATCCATGATTATCGAAAACTTCAACAAGCATTTCTCAACGGCTGGCCATGCCTTCCACCTGGCTACTCCAACCTCGGCCAACAGATCCAGGTCCTCTGGCAGTCTCTATGGGGGTGCCACAGGGTTCAATTCTCGGGCCGACTCTTTTCTCTGTATATATCAATGATGTTGCTCTTGCTGCGGGCGATTCCCTGATCCACCTCTACGCAGACGACACCATTCTATATACTTCCGGCCCGTCCTTGGACACTGTGCTATCTAACCTCCAAACGAGCTTCAATGCCATACAACACTCCTTCCGTGGCCTCCAACTGCTCTTAAACGCTAGTAAAACCAAATGCATGCTTTTCAACCATTCGCTGCCTGCACTCGCACGCCCGACTAGCATCACCACCCTGGATGGTTCCGACCTTGAATATGTGGACATCTATAAGTACCTAGGTGTCTGGCTAGACTGTAATCTCTCCTTCTAGACTCATATCAAACATCTCCAATCGAAAATCAAATCTAGAGTCGGCTTTCTATTCCGCAACAAAGCCTCCTTCACTCACGCCGCCAAACATACCCTAGTAAAACTGACTATCCTACCGATCCTTGACTTCGGCGACGTCATCTACAAAATAGCTTCCAACACTCTACTCAGCAAACTGGATGCAGTTTATCGCAGTGCCATCTGTTTTGTCACTAAAGCACCTTATACCACCCACCACTGCGACTTGTATGCTCTAGTCGGCTGGCCCTCGCTACATATTCGTCGCCAGACCCACTGGTTCCAGGTCATCTACAAGTCCATGCTAGGTAAAGCTCCGCCTTATCTCAGTTCACTGGTCACGATGGCAACACCCATTTTTTTCCTTCTTGGGCCTCTAGCTATATCTATTGTTTTTATTTTTTTTGTTGTTGTGTGATTTCGATTAATCCCCTCTACCACATGGAACCCCACTAATCTACTGACGGAACGCAAGAGGTGGCTAATAACAGACGTCCATCCTATGCTAGCTTGATACCGAAGGCCTGGCTAGCTGTCTAAATCGCCGTGACCCCCAACCAACCTCTCCACTCTCCGGACCCTTTTGATCACTCGACTAAGCATGCCTCTCCTTAATGTCAATATGCCTTGTCCATTGCTGTTCTGGTTAGTGTTTATTGGCTTATTTCACTGTCGAGCCTCTAGTCCTGCTCTCCATACCTTATCCAACGTATTAGTTCAACCACCCACCCATGCAATGACATCTCCTGGTTTCAGTGATGTTTCTAGAGACAATATATCTCTCTTCATCACTCAATAACTAGGTTTATCTCCACTGTATTCACATCCTACCATACCTTTGTCTGTACATTATACCTTGATGCTATTTTATCGCCCCCAGAAACCTTCTTTTACTCTCTGTTCCAGACGTTCTAGATGACCAATTCTTATTGCTTTTAGCCGCACCCTTATTCTACTCCTCTGTTCCTCTGGCGATGGAGAGGTGAATCCAGGCCCTACAGTGCCTTGCTCCACTCCTATTCCCCAGGCACTCTCTTTTGACGACTTCTGTAACCGTGATAGCCTTGGTTTCATGCATGTTAACATTAGAAGCCTCCTCCCTAAGTTTGTTCTATTCACTGCTTTAGCACGCTCTGCCAACCCGGATGTTTTAGCTGTGACTGAATCCTGGCTTAGGAAGACTACCAAAAATTCTGAAATTTTAATACCAAACTACAACCTTTTCAGACAAGATAGAACTGCCAAAGGGGGCGGTGTTGCAATCTACTGCAAAGATAGCCTGCAGAGTTCTGTCCTACTATTCAGGTCTGTACCCAAGCAATTTGAACTTCTACTTTTAAAAATCCACCTCTCTAAAAACAAGTCTCTCACCGTTGCAGTCTGCTATAGACCACCTTCTGCCCCCAGCTGTGCTCTGGACACCATATGTGAACTGATTGCCCCCCATCTATCTTCAGAGCTCGTGCTGCTAGGCGACCTAAACTGGAACATGCTTAACACCCCAGCCATCCTACAATCTAAACTTGATGCCCTCAATCTCACACAAATTATCAATGAACCTACCAGGTACCTCCCCAAAGCCTTAAACACGGGCACCCTCATAGATATCATCCTAACCAACTTGCCCTCTAAATACACCTCTGCTGTCTTCAACCAAGATCTCAGCAATCACTGCCTCATTGCCTGCATCCGTAATGGGTCAGCGGTCAAACGACCTCCACTCATCACTGTAAAACGCTCCCTGAAACATTTCAGCGAGCAGGCCTTTCTAATCGACCTGGCCGGGGTATCCTGGAAGGATATTGATCTCATCCCGTCAGTAGAGGATGCCTGGATATTTTTTTTAAATGCCTTCCTAACCATCTTAAATAAACATGCCCCATTCAAGAAATTTAGAACCAGGAACAGATATAGCCCTTGGTTCTCCCCAGACCTGACTGCCCTTAACCAACACAAAAACATCCTATGGCATTCTGCATTAGCATCGAACAGCCCCCGTGATATGCAGCTGTTCAGGGAAGCTAGAAACCATTATACACAGGCAGTTAGAAAAGCCAAGGCTAGCTTTTTCAAGCAGAAATTGGCTTCCTGCAACACTAACTCAAAATGTTCAGGGACACTGTAAAGTCCATGGAGAATAAGAACACCTCCTCCCAGCTGCCCACTGCACTGAAGATAGGAAACACTGTCACCACTGATAAATCCACCATAATTGAGAATTTCAATAAGCATTTTTCTACGGCTGGCCATGCTTTCCACCTGGCTACTCCTAACCCGGTCAACAGCACTGCACCCCCCACAGCAACTCGCTCAAGCCTTCCCCATTTCTCCTTCTCCCAAATCCGTTCAGCTGATGTTCTGAAAGAGCTGCAAAATCTGGACCCCTACAAATCAGCCAACTAGACAATCTGGACCCTTTCTTTCTAGAATTATCTGCCGAAATTGTTGCCACCCCTATTACTAGCCTGTTCAACCTCTCTTTCGTGTCGTCTGAGATCCCCAAAGATTGGAAAGCAGCTGCGGTCATCCCCCTCTTCAAAGGGGGGGACACTCTTGACCCAAACTGCTACAGACCTATATCTATCCTACCATGCCTTTCTAAGGTCTTCGAAAGCCAAGTCAACAAACAGATTACCGACCATTTCGAATCTCACCATACCTTCTCTGCTATGCAATCTGGTTTCAGAGCTGGTCATGGGTGCACCTCAGCCACGCTCAAGGTCCTAAACGATATCTTAACCGCCATCGATAAGAAACATTACTGTGCAGCCGTGTTCATTGATCTGGCCAAGGCTTTCGACTCTGTCAATCACCACATCCTCATCGGCAGACTCGACAGCCTTGGGTTCTCAAATGATTGCCTCGCCTGGTTCACCAACTACTTCTCTGATAGAGTTCAGTGTGTCAAATCGGAGGGTCTGCTGTCCGGACCTCTGACAGTCTCTATGGGGGTGCCACAGGGTTCAATTCTTGGACCGACTCTCTTCTCTGTATACATCAATGAGGTCGCTCTTGCTGCTGGTGAGTCTCTGATCCACCTCTACGTAGACGACACCATTGTGTACTTCTGGCCCTTCTTTGGACACTGTGTTAACAACCCTCCAGGGAAGCTTCAATGCCATACAACTCTCCTTCCGTGGCCGCCAATTGCTTTTAAATACAAGTAAAACTAAATGCATGCTCTTCAATCGATCGCTACCCGCACCTGCCCGCCTGTCCAACATCACTACTCTGGACGGCTCTGACTTAGAATATGTGGACAACTACAAATACTTAGGTGCCTGGTTAGACTGTAAACTCTCCTTCCAGACCCATATCAAATATCTCCAATCCAAAGTTAAATCTAGAATTGGCTTCCCATTTCGCAACAAAGCATCCTTCACTCATGCTGCCAAACATACCCTTGTAAAACTGACCATCCTACCAATCCTTGACTTTGGCGATGTCATTTACAAAATAGCCTCCAATACCCTACTCAACAAATTGGATGCAGTCTATCACAGTGCAATCCGTTTTGTCACCAAAGCCCCATATACTATCCACCATTGCGACCTGTACGCTCTCGTTGGCTGGCCCTCGCTTCATACTCGTCGCAAAACCCACTGGCTCCATGTCATCTACAAGACCCTGCTAGGTAAAGTCCCCCCTTATCTCAGCTCGCTGGTCACCATAGCATCTCCCACCTGTAGCACACGCTCCAGCAGGTATATCTCTCTAGTCACCCCCAAAACAAATTATTTCTTTGGCCGCCTCTCCTTCCAGTTCTCTGCTGCCACTGACTGGAACGAACTACAAAAAGCACTGAAACTGGAAACACTTATCTCCCTCACTAGCTTTAAGCACCAACTGTCAGAGCACCTCACAGATTACTGCACCTGTACATAGCCCACCTATATTTTAGCCCAAACAACTACCTCTTTCCCTACTGTATTTAATTAATTAATTAATTTTGCTCCTTTGCACCCCATTATTTTTATTTCTACTTTGCACATTCTTCCATTGCAAATCTACCATTCTGGTGTTTTACTTGCTATATTGTATTTACTTTGCCACCATGGCCTTTTTTTGCCTTTACCTCCCTTATCTCACCTCATTTGCTCACATCGTATATAGACTTGTTTATACTGTATTATTGACTGTATGTTTGTTTTACTCCATGTGTAACTCTGTGTCGTTGTATGTGTCGAACTGCTTTGCTTTATCCTGGCCAGGTCGCAATTGTAAATGAGAACTTGTTCTCAACTTGCCTACCTGGTTAAATAAAGGTGAAATAAAAATAAAATAAATAAAATAATCTGCAAAATTGTAATTATTTGCCTACCTCCTCATGCCTTTTGCACACAATGTATATAGACTCTTTTTTTCTACTGTGTTATTGACTTGTTTATTGTTTACTCCATGTGTAACTCTGTGTAGTCTGTTCACACTGCTATGCTTTATCTTGGCCAGGTCGCAGTTGCAAATGAGAACTTGTTCTCAACTAGCCTACCTGGTTAAATAAAGGTGAAATTAAAAAAATTACAAAAAGATACTTGTCAGTTTTAGGTGAAGTAATTTAGCTAGCTAGTCACGACTAAAAAACTAGCTAGCATGCTAGCTAAATCAAACGAGACTCAACAGATTTCATGGAAATCTGTTGAGTAGAATGAGCTATGGAAACTAGAGAGGCCTGCCAACTAGGCTAGCTAGCTAACAAAAACACCAGCTAACGTTTGTTACCTAGCTAGCTACATTTCATAGCTAACTAGCTAACAAGCTACAGTTAGCCATATATGGCTCTGCGGTTAGCAAGCTACCCAACACCTGGCTAGGTAGTTTGCAAAATCTAGCTAGATAGCTAACTTTCTATGCTAAATTGTCCAGCAGGGAAGCCTGGTGCGGGGAGCTGCCATCGGAGGACTGGTGTGTGAAGGTGGCACAGGATGGACTGGACCGTGAAGGTGTACTGGAGAGCCTGAGAGCAGGACTGGCACAGGACGTGCAAGGCTAGGTAGGTACACAGGAGGCCTAGTGCGTGAGGCTGGCACATTTTTCACCAGCCGACTAACACGCACCTCAGGACTAGTATGGAGCTCTGACCCAGGTGCCATTAAATCCCCGACACGCTCCGTCGGACGAATCTTGTACCTAAAGCACCAAACTAGCAACTCCCTCATTACTCTCTCCTCCAATTTCCCCATTAACTCCTTCACAGTCTCTGTTTCGCTCACCTCCAACACCGGTTCTGGTCTCCTCCTTGGCTCCTCACGATAAACAGGGAGAGTTGGCTCAGGTCTGTCTCCTGACTCAGCCACTCTCCCTCTGAGCCTCCCCCCAAGGAATGTTTGGGGCTGATTTTCGGGTTTTGCTCTGCGCCGCCGTGTCTTTCTTTTCGACTCCATTCTCCTATAGCTCTCTTCGCACTGCTCCAGCGAATCCCAGGCGGGCTCCGGCACTCTCTCTGGGTCGGCCGCCCACCTGTCTATTTCTTCCCACGTCGTATACTCCAAGCCTCTGCTGTCCATAACGTCCTCCCTTCGCTGCTCCAGCTGCCTGTTAACAGGCTGCTCGGTCCGTGTGTGGTGGGTGATTCTGTAACGGCATTCTTCGTTTGTCGAAAGAGAGTCGGACCGAATGCAGCGTGTTGGTTACTCATGTTTTTAATGGAACAAATGACGATACACAAAATAACTTATAAATACAAAAAACAACAAACGGAACGTGAAAAAACCTATACAGCCTGTCTGGTGAACACTAACACAGAGACAGGAACAATCACCCACGAAATACAAAGTGAAACCCAGGCTACCTAAATACGGTTCCCAATCAGAGACAACGAGAATCACCTGACTCTGATTGAGAACCGCTTCAGGCAGCCAAACCTATGCAACACCCCTACTCAGCCGCAATCCCAATAACTAAAAAACCCCACTACGAAATACAACAACATAAACCCATGTCACACCCTGGCCTGACCAACTAATTAACGAAAACACAAAATACTAAGACCAAGGCGTGACAGAACCCCCCCCCCTAAGGTGCGGACTCCCGGACGCACCTCAAAACCATAGGGAGGGTCCGGGTGGGCGTCTGTCCATGGTGGCGGTTCCGGCTCGGGACGTGGACCCCACTCCATAAATGTCATAGTTCCTCCCCTTCGCGTCCTGGGATGATCCACCCTCGCCGCCGACCATGGCCTAATAGTCCTCACCCAGAACCCCACTGAACTGAGGAGCAGCTCGTGACTGAGGGGCAGCTCGGGACTGAGGCAGCTCGGGACTGAGGGGAAGCTCGGGACTGAGGGGCAGCTCGGGACTGAGGGGCAGCTCGGGACTGAGAGAAAGCCCAGCACTGAGAGGAAGCCCAGTACAGAGAGGAAGCCCAGTACTGAGATGAAGCCCAGCCAGGCAGTTGAATCCGGCAGATCCTGGCTGACTGGTGGATCTGGAAGAGTCTGGTTGACTAGCGGATCTGGAAGAGTCTGGTTGACTAGCAGATCTGGAAGAGTCTGGTTGACTGGCAGATCTGGAAGAGTCTGGCTGACTGGCAGATCTGGAAGTGTCTGGCTGACTGGCAGATCTGGAAGAGTCTGGCTGACTGGCAGATCTGGAAGAGTCTGGCTGACTGGCAGATCTGGAAGAGTCTGGCTGACTGGCAGATCTGGAAGAGTCTGGCTGACTGGCAGATCTGGAAGAGTCTGGCAGACTGGCAGATCTGGAAGAGTCTGGCAGACTGGCAGATCTGGAAGAGTCTGGCAGACTGGCAGATCTGGAAGAGTGGCAGACTGGCAGATCTGGAAGAGTCTGGCAGACTGGCAGATCTGGAAGAGTCTGGCTGACTGGCAGATCTGGAAGAGTCTGGCAGACTGGCAGATCTGGAAGAGTCTGGCAGATCTGGAAGAGTCTGGCAGACTGGCAGATCTGGAAGAGTCTGGCAGACTGGCGGATCTGGAAGAGTCTGGCAGACTGGCAGATCTGGAAGAGTCTGGCAGACTGGCGGATCTGGAAGAGTCTGGCTGACTGGCGGATCTGGAAGAGTCTGGCTGACTGGCGGATCTGGAAGAGTCTGGCTGACTGGCGGATCTGGAAGAGTCTGGCTGACTGGCGGATCTGGAAGAGTGGCTGACTGGCGGATCTGGAAGAGTGGTTGACTGGCGGATCTGGGAGAGTCTGGCTGACTGGCAGATCTGAAAGAGTCTGGCTGACTGGCAGACTGGCAACTCCATGCAGACTGGCAACTCCATGCAGACTGGCAGCTCCTTGCAGACTGGCAGCTCCTTGCAGACTGGCAGCTCTAGCTGCTCCATGCAGACTGGCAGCTCTGGCTGCTCCATGCAGACTGGCAGCTCCTTACAGACTGGCAGCTCCTTGCAGACTGGCAGCTCCTTGCAGACTGGCAGCTCCATGCAGACTGGCAGCTCCTTGCAGACTGGCAGCTCCTTGCAGACTGGCAGCACCATGCAGACTGGCAGCTCCATGCAGACTGGCAGCTCTGGCTGCTCTAGCTGCTCCATGCAGACTGGCAGCTCTGGCTGCTCCATGCAGACTGGCAGCTCCTTGCAGACTGGCAGCTCCTTGCAGACTGGCAGCTCCATGCAGACTGGCAGCTCCTTGCAGACTGGCAGCTCCTTGCAGACTGGCAGCACCATGCAGACTGGCAGCTCCATGCAGACTGGCAGCTCTGGCTGCTCCAAGCAGACTGACAGCTCTGGCTGCTCCATGCAGACTGGCAGCTATAGCTGCTCCATGCAGACTGGCAGCTCTGGCTGCTCCATGCAGACTGGCAGCTCTGGCTGCTCCGAACAGGCAGGAGGCTCCGGCAGCGCTGGAGAGGAGAAAGGCTCTGATAGCGCTGAACAGGCGGGAGACTCCGACAGCGCAGGAGAGTGAGAAAGCGCTGGCTGCGCTGAACAGGCGAGGCGCACTGAAGGCTTGGTGCGTGGTACTGGAACTGGTGGTACTGGATCGAGGACACGCACAGGAAGCCTGGTGCGGGGAGCTGCCATCGGAGGACTGGTGTGTGAAGGTGGCACAGGATGGACTGGACCGTGAAGGTGTACTGGAGAGCCTGAGAGCAGGACTGGCACAGGACGTGCAAGGCTAGGTAGGTACACAGGAGGCCTAGTGCGTGAGGCTGGCACATTTTTCACCAGCCGACTAACACGCACCTCAGGACTAGTATGGAGCGCTGACCCAGGTGCCATTAAATCCCCGACACGCTCCGTCGGACGAATCTTGTACCTAAAGCACCAAACTAGCAACTCCCTCATTACTCTCTCCTCCAATTTCCCCATTAACTCCTTCACAGTCTCTGTTTCGCTCACCTCCAACACCGGTTCTGGTCGCCTCCTTGGCTCCTCACGATAAACAGGGAGAGTTGGCTCAGGTCTGTCTCCTGACTCAGCCACTCTCCCTCTGAGCCACCCCCCAAGAAATTTTTGGGGCTGATTTTCGGGTTTTGCTCTGCGCCGCCGTGTCTTTCTTTTTGACTCCATTCTTCTATAGCCCTCTTCGCACTGCTCCAGCGAATCCCAGGCGGGCTCCGGCACTCTCTCTGGGTCGGCCGCCCACCTGTCTATTTCTTCCCACGTCGTATACTCCAAGCCTCTGCTGTCCATAACGTCCTCCCTTCGCTGCTCAAGCTGCCTAATAACACGCTGCTCGGTCCGTGTGTGGTGGGTGATTCTGTAACGGCATTCTTCGTTTGTCAAAAGAGAGTCGGACCGAAATGCAGCGTGTTGGTTACTCATGTTTTTAATGGAACAAATGACGATACACAAAATAACTTATAAATACAAAAAACAACAAACGGAACGTGAAAAAACCTATACAGCCTGTCTGGTGAACACTAACACAGAGACAGGAACAATCACCCACGAAATACAAAGTGAAAACCAGGCTACCTAAATACGGTTCCCAATCAGAGACAACGAGAATCACCTGACTCTGATTGAGAACCGCCTCAGGCAGCCAAACCTATGCAACACCCCTACTCAGCCGCAATCCCAATAACTAAAAAACCCCACTACGAAATACAACAACATAAACCCATGTCACACCCTGGCCTGACCAACTAATTAACGAAAACACAAAATACTAAGACCAAGGCGTGACAAGTACACGAGTTAGTAGGTTTACAGAACTCTATCCCATCAACCTGACCTGGCTTCACACCCTAATTAACAAGTATTTGCTGTTACATAGGCTGAATACTTTTCAGGTGCATTTTATTATGGATATTGATTGACTCATAAGTGTTCTTGGCTTGTGCCAACGTTGTTCTGTGTCTGTGCAGCTGTGAACTGGTGGTGCAGCAGGAATGTTTAGTTGAGAGTAGTGCGCTGTCTGGTAAAGAAGGGCCACCAGAAGATTGCACAGAGCACTTCCTGCAACACAGGAGCAGTGGCTTTGGACCACTATCACTGGTACGGAGTGCTTTAACACCATCTGTGAAGATAAGTGTGATGAAAGACTGAAGTGAGAAACAAGAATGATGTGGCCCATAAATAACAATAAACATAGTAGTGTCGAGTCTTATTAACTAGGGGCTCATTAAACTATACAGGAATAGATTGTGTCACAGTCACATGATTACCAAACACTGCACCAACAGATTTTTACCAAATAACCCGTTAAGTGGGCAATTGTAAATTGGGATTGGGACCCATCATTAATATCTATCTACTGATAAGATTAAACGTTGACACTGTCTCCAACACATTTTGACCATGATGACAGTGCCTCACAGGAGATGTTTAGCAAGGTCCCTAGTAGCCATCTATAACCTTTCCCTACTCTCATGCTGTGCGGCTTTTCACTCTTCCTCATGGACCTGTGACAGGCAGCCGTCACGGTGATCTCTCCTGTCAATATATCTTTGTTAGATACTGTGAAGAAGACATGAATAACAAGTATTTATAGCTAGCAAGCATAACTTAACCAAGCTAACGAAAATACACACATCAGGTAGATTCTGTCAACGTTACATAATTTTACGAAGTAACTAGCTAGCTACAGTTAATAGTTAAATTAGCTAGCTAATCATTGTAGCTAGCTAACGTTATATCTGTCACTGACTTGGTACTCACCTTCATAGTTGTCTATGTGGCTTCCTATAGCCAAAACCCACATAAACTCGTACATCGCCTTGGTCCGTACAATTGCCCTTATTTTAGCGCCCCCCAAAACATAATACTTGGTGAGATTAGCCTAGCAAGTGTTATGGGCAATTCATTACATTTACAAGAAAGAAAACAGAATACATTCTCAATAATTCAAAGTATTAATTAAAAATGTTGCCAATCTGCAAGGGCACTTCTCATACGAGGGCAAATGGGTACCCCTAGGGCCCTATCTGTGCACGTGCCTGATTGAGGGTGGCTAAGCAAGCCTAAAAGCATTTACAAATTCCATGGTCGTGAGATTATGTCCTTTGTTTAAGACAAAAAATGGATTTAAAGCTGTACAATTTTACCTCCAATGCACACGGAGAGTTATGATGCTCGAACATGTGAGTGAGTGAGTGGCAGATGCCAACATGGGCCTGCCTTGCCGAACCTGTCACTGTTGGAATGCCATCTCCCACCTATCACTCCATGTGTGCCGGCACTTAATCCCCCCCTTTCCTTCCCTCACTCTCACTCACTCACTCACTCACTCACTCACTCACTCACTCACTCACTCACTCACTCACTCACTCACTCACTCACTCCCTCATCACGTCAAACAGACAGACACATGCACATACACACACGCAAGCACACACACACACATTGCAAACACAACATCACACAACATACTACACATAGTAGCATTGTGAGAGATGACCAAACAAATCGACAGCATCACCTGTCCGCCAAACACGCTCCCCATACTTTGCGCAGTCTTCATCAATCAAATTACCCAGTGCATATGTTGTTTTTTTTGAGTGAAGGGAAACCAGTCAAACAGTGTTCCCCCGGTTGTGATGGGGGGATAGAGGGAGAGATGGAGGGAGGAAAAAGTGGTCTGTCATCTTTGACAGCCCGATGCACAAGGCTGTGCCTCATCTCTTCAGACAGACGTGTGCGTTTCCCCACGTCTACCCCAGGTGCTACAGATAGATGGAGAGCTAAGAGAAGGGGAGACAACTTAAAGACAGTCAGGAAGGAGCTATCAATAGTTCATCACTAACCTTGTGATGCACGCAAACAAAGAGGAAATGGCACCAGGAACAAACTCCTGCAGCGGATCTCTCTGACTCTGATGGTTCTCTGCAACTGGATCCTGGACTTCCTGACGGGTCGCCCCTGAGTGGTGATGGTAGGCAGCAACCCAACAGCCTCGCTGACCCTCAACATGGGGCCCCTCAGGGATGCATGCTTAGTCACTTCCTAAAAATGATCAAAGACTCCAGCCACCCAAGTCACTGTTCTGTCTGCTAACAAACGGCAAGTGGTACCTATGCACCAAGTCTGGAACCAATCCTGAACAAGCGATCATTTTTCTAAATATTGGTTAAATAATTAACCAAGTAGCTACCTGGACTATCTACATTGACCCTTTTTGCACTAACTTTGTTGCACCACATACACGAGGAACGGGATGGGCCATAAAGCCGCCCACAGAAGACCGAGCTAGCCCATGGGGAAGCGAGGAGGAGGAAGGGGGAGGGGTGGACCCCCGCCCCGCCACACTGGCAACACTTTAAGGGGCATTGCACTAATAATGGCGCTGACTAGGGAAACGTTCCTGCTGTTCTGTTCTTAGTGCCAGTCTGCACGTTCATACTAAAACAATGTAACTAATAATGGCATCTTTATGCTTTCATTAATAAAACAATGATAAAAATATTCTTTCAAAATGCCAACGTTTATTTAGTTATGGATCCATAACGAATTAGTATGGGAATAAATATCACTGAATTACAGAAATATTCTCCAAATCTATATATGTAATTATTGACGGAGAGCCATGTCATATTTTTCGAAATACTTTAGGCGACATGAGTCTCACTAGTGTTGTGTAATTTGCTGTTAAAAGGGGTGTAGGTCTTGTTTCTTTTAAAGAGCATATTGAAGTTCGAAGCAACAGGATTTGAAGCAATAGCCTACAACTGCTCTGAGACTAGCATGGGGACTGGTCTTGATAAATCCATGAGATTTTATTTTCACTGAATCTCCATTTGGGTATTAGTTTGAGTAGAATTAGAAAATGAGGGTGTAGAAATGTTATGCTCTTAATGTAACCTTTATTCAACTGGGCAAGTCAGTTAAGAACAAATTCTTATTCACAAGGACAGCCTACTCCTTCCTCCCTGTCGGGGAATTGAATCCCGGTCTCCTGCGTGCCTGGCATTCTCTACTACAGCCATTATTGAAGGCTGTCAAATGCTTCTCAAAGATGCACTCTGGCGGTCAAACTAGCACTAAGTAGCATTAAATGGTACCAGCTGTTCACACTTAAATAACGTGCCATAGAATTATGCGGCACCATGCAAGCTGCACCGCAGTACGCTGCATTTTTTAAAGGGGGAACCACCGTATTCTGCTGCTACTGGTTATTATATGTAACTTTATTCCTTGTTATATGTACATATCTACCTCAATTACCTCGTACCCCTGCATATCGACTCGGTACTGGTACCCCGTGTATATAGTTAGTTATCGTTGTTTATTGTGTATATATTGTTACTTTTGTTTATTATCTCTCAATTTTCTTTCTCTTGGGAAAGGCCTGTGAGTAAGCATTTCACTGTCAAGCCTACACCTGTTGTTTATGAAGCATGTGATGGATACTATTTGATGTGGTTCTCTTTCACTGTCATTCTCTCCCTCGATCGTTTCCTTCTCCACTACTTGAGACCTTTGTTTCTCTCATTCTGTTTTCTTGCCTCATTTAGCCCTTCTCTTCCCTCCTCCCACTTTTTAACTCCTCTATGTATTTCCCCCCCCCCCCTCTCTCCATCTTCAAGTAACTTTAACCTGCTTGAACGAGTCAATTAGGCGTCTACGCTAAACAAAATGTTTGGTGCTATGGATGGTTATGAACGTGTATATTGTGTAGCCTAGAGTTTGTTAGAGGTATGACTCAGTGACTGTTTATGTAATGACAGGGGAGTGAGGCCTGAGGTATTGGTAATGAGCTATGACTCGTAATAGAGCTAGACCATTATGTCTATGGCTTGAAAAAATCAATCTGAACAGTGTATTACGAAATGCATGTGTTCTCCCAGTGGGGAACCTGGCAAATGTTTTTATTTATTTTAAATAACATTCCAAATAGATTCCTATCTCAGTGGGACTCAATTGGCTAAATAAAGGATCAATACAAAAATAAAAAGTCAGTTACCCAACAATAATCAAACCTAATTTTCCCTTGAGAGGAAACTGTGAGAGTCTGTCATAAATACTTTAGTCTGCACTGCTACTCCCATAACCAACCCATAAGCCCTTGTGTCAGTCTGTTGAACGCACGCTGAGGCAAAAAAAAACAAAAAAAAACGTTCTTTGAATTCAAGCTTGTTTGTTTTTAAGTTCCGCTCTGTATTAGGCAGTAAAGATTAGGAAAGGCAAAGAGTGGTAGTGGTTTGGGTATTCTGGGCGGGGGTTGCTTTCAAATGTTTTTACTGATGTTTCCCTATCCCCCAGTTGCCTCTTTTTGAACACAGACATACGATTTGAGGATTTTAAGAGGTGCGTTAAATGTTCTGCTCGTTGTTTTTGTTTTGATGTGTGCGTCAGGAAGGCGCCTCCATACTTTGGTCTGACGCTTTGAAGAAAAGTGGGAGAGAGCGAAAGAGAGTCATTTTTTTAAAGAGGCAGTTTGGAAAGTGTTGCAAATCTCTGTCTTCATAACCCCCTCCCTTCTCAATGCACAAACACACCTTAGATCAGTGAGGGGCTGCTGAGACTGCATGTGCAAATTTGTCAGATTGACAACTGTCCAAGCACAGATACATCAACAACCCATGGGCATGTGTGGAGAGAGAGAGAGAACGAAAGAGATTAAGAGAGAGAGAGAGATATCCTTAGCAGGCACATAGACTCGACATTGACAGGCACTTGTCTATGAGGCGCTCCACTTCCAAAAACCATAAATCTGGATTGAGGGGTGGCCAGAAGGGACTTTGACAGAGGCAATAATAAGATGCAAACAGAAATGAAAATTTTAAGACGCGATTTCAATGAGGAAAAAAGAGAACTGTCAGCATTTCAATAATTGTGTTCTCCAAAGTTAGCTTTTTGTATTATTTAGAGATAGATTCAAATTTGTCAATCTACGAATACATTTCTCACAAGGTGCTTAAAAGCAACCCAGACCTAAATCTCTAGTTTGAATAAAGCGAAAATCCAATTTGATTGCATTTGAAACATGTTACTCCACAGTGCAACTTTGATCGAATTAGGTGGATTAGTTTACAACCGTCGCAGCTAACAACCATTCCCACAACTTTAGAAAACGTTCCCTTAGGAGTCTCATTAGGTCTTTAACTAACATATTCATAGGAACAATCCAGTGATGTACAAGGACTGTTTCCAAGAGACCATTCCCTTAATGTCAAACAGAACTTACCCAGAACGTGGTTACAATGTTCTCCGAATAATCTATATTCATGTTCTAGACACTTTCCATTGGAACATTACAAGAATAGTCTAGTTTTCTGAGGGTTAGGATAATATTTCATCAACATCACAACAAACAAACACAGAACATGGTAGCCATGTTCTGAGAATAAAATATATGAATGTTCTAGGCATGTTTCATGGGAATGTTTGCAAGAGCATTCATGTGTCCAATGGCATTTAAAACATAGGACATTCTGTCATTGTCCTCTTGAGGATTTGGTCTATTTCCTAGCTTGTTCCAGGGATGTCCCTAAAGACCCTAAAAATGATGTTTCTTTACACACCCCTTGTTGCTGTTGCCAAGCCCATCAAGGCCCTGATTGGTGAACCACTGATCCATTCACAGCTCTTCGTTTGCAAGGTTAGGTACACCCACACACACAGTGCCGTTAACATAATGTTTTTAATGAACAAATTTGACATAAATCAGTACATTGTACAGTAATTACTGTATTATTCAACATATCCTCATCTGGGATTTGAACTCGCAACCTCTTGGTTCACCTCATTCTGATCTTCCTGTTACACCATCATGTCTGTGTCAATGACTGATTTCACCTACAATGCTACACTTTGAACTACTGTATATCTCAGCTCTGTTACAGTTGATCGCTTTGGTGCTATTTTCACAAGTATGTGGTGAATTTAAAAAACTCTTAGTACAAACTTCAAACTGGTAACACTTGTAACACAGCTAGTCTTGCGTTCAAAACCTTCCGTTATGAATTATTTTAGCTTGCAGACAAATTGCACCACACAACCAAAATATAAGTTCACAGAGCTGCCAACTCTCACACACCTCTTATATCTCACGCATTGAAAAGTACTGCTTTTAAATCCATTGTATTGTGGTTAACTTTTCAACTGTGCTCAAAATGGTTTTGAAATTGTAGCATCTGGGACTGCAATTTAACATCACATGCAGAACCTCTATTGTTGTCCTGTCTTGCCACAGCACTATGAACCGCTGCACACTGAAGGATATGATTGGTCTAGTTATGTAAGGGATCAAGGGGATTGTATGCACATTTTAAAGAAACGCCCCTCAAGATTAGAGTGGAGATGAATGGAGAGAGAGAGAGAGAGAGAGAGAGAGAGAGAGAGAGAATGTTCTCCGCTAAGTTTATACAACCGTAAAAAGAGCAGCATGGTAGCACTGTTTTGTGTAGAATTTTGTCAACAAAAACAGGTTGCTGTTACTTCGGTCCCTATTGCAGCATGCAGTCTTCTGACAGCATGTACTAAGATCGATTTAATCCACACTTGAATTAGTCCCCTCTGGTGATTGGCATTTAGAATGTGACAATGAAAAGGCAGCAGACAGACCTACAGTCGGTTTTAGCAGGAAAGGTTGGTAGGGTGACCTGATTTGTAAAGATGAAAATATATTTTCGTCAAACAGATTGTGAACCCAAAAGTGGGGGGGGGGGGGCAATGAATAAAATAATAATAATTGATTAGGATGTAGAGACAGATTGATGTAATCTTGTCTTTTTATTATCAGTTAACTTGATTTATTCTGATCAGTTGAACAATTCTCATTCTTAACAAAGGGCTAAAATAAATCTATTCCTCACACACTTACAGTATTTTATTATTTCTCTTCTTCCCAAGTTTGCCAGTGTCTGATATGCCTACTTGTGGCTTTGAAAATGATTTATATGAGGCTATGTATTTTTACAGCTATTTGTGGACATTTTTGAATAAGTCCTACAAATAAGCATTGACTATTAAATGCTCCAGGCCATTTTAGTATTGCTCACATCAATGTTCCCTCTAAGCTGCGCCCCCCGGGTATGCTGTGCAGAAGAAATATCAGCCCACACAGAGAAGCAGGAGGTATAACTTCACTTTCTAGCGTTTTCCCCCCCTTAGTTAATTAACACTATCAATGTTTCCTTTTACTGTGGTAATTGTTGAACGAAAAAACACAATATTTGCCACTTTCAACGCAGCATACCGAAACAAAACGACTTGCGCAAGACTAGGCATGCAAAACAAACTATGCAAGAGAACGCTAGAGAGCCGTCATGGCGGACTCAACACAGCAGTGCAGAATGCCTCAAGACAAAAAGGTAAGTCAATATCTGTACGTTTGACTAAATGTTAGCACTTCACTCCATATACGCGTGGGCAATAACCTTCAATCTGGATAACAACACAAAACAAATGATAAGAGAAATTGAGCGACCAATATCACCAACACAATCGACACCCAAACATGTTGAGAGTAAGCATGGAGAGCCAATCCCCGAAAGAGAACGAGACTCCGGAGGACACAGGCGATTTATGCTCTTCGCCACCAGGAACGGTAAGTGTAGAAACCGACTTGCTAAGGTCGATTAATGATAAACTGGGCATACTTGAACTAGTCAGTGGAGATATAAAGGAGTTGAAGGGGAGCCTCGCACATGAGTGACGAAAAAGCTGTGACAATGGAGGAAGAAAGAAAGAAACAAGCTAAAAGTCGACACGATTGAAACGGACGTTAAAGAACTTAAAAAGGAAAAACAATTGTGAGACATGCCTAACATGAAAAACAGACTTGATCTATGAGATAAAATCTGGCACTTGCTGGTATCAAAAGAAAATGAGGGTGAAGATCCTGAAAGTGTGGTGAAATAATCATTTCTTGAAACACTACAGATTCCAAGCGGTACTGTTGACAAAATCAAACACAAACGTGTGTGCACTGTTTCAGACAGAGAGGACAGAGATATGAGTGCCCAAACGTTGCCAAATGTGCATTCTTTAAAGATAAAATAATGGTTAAAAGCCATTTCCCGAAGGAAATTGCAGAACGGTGCCAAGTTCTGTACCCACTTTTCAAGATGAACAGATTGAAAAGGAAACGTGTAGCTCTCGTAGTCTACAAATTGTATATTGACACCCAATTGTTCCAAGACACCAAGACTACCATGGCTGTTCTAAATGTAGTTTTCATAGATGGAACATCCAATACTATCCAAGGTAGGGATTGTAGTAAAGAAAAGGAAAACAATAAAATAAAGTAATACATTCAAGATAGGGAATGTTGTCAAGTAATTAGTAGTTGACTTTCCATTTATATCAATCAATCAAATGTATTTATAAAGCCCTTCTTACATCAGCTGATATCTCAAAGTGCTGTACAGAAACCTAGCCTAAAACCCCAAACAGCAAGCACTGCAGGTGTAGAAGCACGGTGGCTAGGAAAAACTCCCTAGAAAGGCCAGAACCTAGGAAGAAATCTAGAGAGGAACCAGGCTATGTGGGGTGGCCAGTCCTCTTCTGGCTGTGCCGGGTGGAGGTTATATCAGAACATGGACAAGATGTACACATGTTCATAGATGACCAGCAGGGTCAAATAATAATAATCACAGTGGTTGTCGAGGGTGCAACAGGTCAGCATCTCAGGAGTTAATGTCCGTTGGCTTTTCATAGCCAATCATTCAGAGTATCTCTACCACTCCTGCTGAGAGTTGAAAACAGCAGGTCTGGGACAGGTAGCACGTCCGGTGAACAGGTCAGGGTTCCATAGATGCAGGCAGAACAGTTGAAACTGGAGCAGCAGCACAGACAGGTGGACTGGGGACAGCAAGGAGTCATCAGGCCAGGTAGTCCTGAGGAATGGTCCTAAGGCTCAGGTCCTCCGAGAGAAAGAAAGAAAGAAATAATTAGAGAGAGCATACATAAATTCACACAGGATACCGGATAAGACAGGAGAAATACTCCAGATATAACAGACTGACCCTAGCCCCCCGACACATAAACTACTGCAACATAAATACTGGAGGCGGAGACAGGAGAGGTTATTGAAATACAGAAACATTATTGAAATAATAGTTCAAATATAAGGAACTGGAACGCAAAAGTAGTCAAAAGCCTGAAATGATGTTGGAATCAACATGGTACAGATAAAAACACAGCAAAAAGAGGACATACTGTAGAGGGCACAGTATGTAGGCGTGTGTGGGTGTATTGTGATGGAAGGTGGGGTGTGTGCTTTTGTGTTTGGAAAAGTGTGGACTTAAGGGAGTGAAAAAGAAAAATGGTTGCCAATGTGTGTCTGCGAGCAGGAGTTGTGACAGAAAGCTTTCAAATTTGTGCAGTTAATGGGATATACATTTTAAAATAAATATAGTTTATAAAAAGGTATTGTCCTATCATGATGGAATGGTCCCCCACATTATAACCTATACACCCACCTGAGCGACCCATACACTAAGTAGAAGCCCTTATCTGTTTTATAGGTCTACTGCAAGTAACCTATATGCAGCCATGACAGAAAGATAAATGCGGCCAGAGACCCACTAAAGCAGCACCGCCCCCTCATGATTCTGAGCCTGCCTGGCAGTGTTGTTCCTACAAAGCCAAAGCCCCCGGATGGGTGAGCATAATATACAAAGAATTTCTCAAAGCTGCTAATGAGAACCTTGATGACCTTGTACCGAGCCGGTGGGGATTCCGGTGGAGTGCCCCCACCCAGGTAGTGGCAGTGCTGGTAACACTAGCTGCAGTAACGATGGGGAGGGGGTCACATTCAGACATTCAGAGAGGGGACAAATTATTGTGGCCCTGGTGGCACAAAATAAATCAAAAGATCTGACTGCACAGAGATGCTTGGAAAAATGGTCACAACGGGGGACCAGCGTCTGTGTGTTTAAGGGGAAGGGGGTTTATCATAGTTCCATCAGCTCGGACTTAACATTGGTTAATCAAATCACCCCATTCTTGTTAAATGTTTTATGCCTTCTCAAACAGCTGCAACTATATGCATTCACACATCAAGTCCTTCTTGAGTTGGTTTCGGGGATGGAACAACTGTTGAACATCTGAGCTTGTTGGGAAATGGTGGGGAGTGTGTGTGTGTGTGTGTCTGCGAGCAGGAGTTGTGACAGAAAGCTTTCAATTTTGTGCAATTAAAGAAAGAAAGACAGATATGTGTGTGTGTGTGTGTGTGTGTGTGTGTGTGTGTGTGTGTGTGTGTGTGTGTGTGTGTGTGTGTGTGTGTGTGTGTATCCCACATCTTTTCTATAGTGTAATGTTGGGAACAATATAGGATTAATCACAATAATTATTTCCTAAAATAATAATTGCTTGCCAAAAATGTAATGTATGTGTATATATATATATATATATATGTGTGTATGTATGTATATATATATATATAGGTAACAATCCTTTGCATGAACTGCCTAGATTATTACGCATATTATTTGTTAATTGTGGAAATGAAATACAAAAGTTTTTGTAATATATATATACTGTATATTTTTTTTTAAATAACTGTATATAATACAATCGAGGTGAGGGTTTTAGAAATGCTTTTGGCGGTTAATCTGCTTCTGTTCTGTGGGTGGCACTCTGTGCTCTTTATGAAGGATGGGTCCCAGTCTCTCAGGGGCCCTGGGATCCCGGGGGACGGGGGTGGTCTGCCAGTCACTAGGACGACAACCCAACTTGGGATGGGTGAGGTTTAAGCGGGTGGAATAGTGGAGAACAATTGGAGGTTTACTTAGTGTAAAAATCATGGTATAGCTTCAGTGTATGGACACTCAATCATTATGGTACTTTTTAATGGTAGGTTTACAAAAATATATTATGATGAATAGAATTGAAACTTGTAACTCATTATGGTAAATGGTGAAATGAGCATAGCCAGTTAAAATTGCAATGGTTTAGCAGATGAAAAGAAAAGACTATCAGTATTTTCCGGGCTAAAAGAGAAGGAAAATAATGTCTGTTGTTTACAGGAAACTCTTTCAACAATTTTAAATGAAGTTGTGTGGAAAAAGGACTTAAATATATATACAGTATCAGTCACAAGTTTGGACATACCTACTTATTCAAGGGGTTTTCTTTATTTTTACTGTTTTCTCCATTGTAGAATACTATTGAAGACATCAAAACTACAAAATAACACATATGGAATCATGTAGTAACCAAAAAAGTGTTAAACAAATCTAAATGTATTTTTTATTTGAGATTCTTCAAAGTAGCCACCCTTTGTCTTGATGACAACTTTGCACACTCTTGGCATTCTCTCAACCAGCTTCACCTGGGATGCTTTTCCAACAGTCTTGAAGGAGTTGTCGGGGCAGCAGGGTAGCCTAATGGTTAGAGCGTTGGACTAGTAACCGGAAGGTTGCAAGTTCAAACCCCCGAGCTGACAAGGTACAAATCTGTCGTTCTGCCCCTGAATGGGCAGTTAACCCACTGTTCTTAGGCTGTCATTGAAAATAAGAATTTGTTCTTAACTTACTTGCCTAGTTAAATGAAGGTAAAATAAATAAACCCTGCAGTCTAACTTATCCCAAACCATTTCAATTGGGTTGATGCCAGGTGCAGCACTCCATCACTCTCCTGCTTTGTCAAATCATCCTTATACAGCCTGGAAGTGTGTTTTTGGGCATTGTCCTGTTGAAAAACAAATGATAGTCTCACTAAGCCAAACCAGATGGGATGGTGTATCGCTACATAATGCTGTGGTAGCCATCTTTATATGTGCCTTGAATTCTAAATAAATCACAGACAGTTTCACCAGCAAAGCACCCCCACACCATCACACCTCCTCCTTCATGCTTCACAGTGGGAACCACACATGCAGAGATCATCCGTTCACATACTTGGAGGCTGGAATCAAAAATCTCAAATTTGGACTCATCAGACCAAAAGACAGATTTCTAATGTCTATTGCTTGTGTTTATTGGCCCAAGCAAGTCTCTTCTTATTATTGGTGTCCCTTAGTAGTGGTTTCTTTGCAGCAATACGACCATGAAGACCTGAACAGTTGATGTTGAGATGTGTGTTTTACTTGAACTCTGTGAACTATTTATTTGGGTTGCAATCTGAGGGGCAGTTAACTCGAATTAACTTATCCTCTGCAGCAGAGGTAACTCTGAGTCTTCCTTTCCTGTGGTGGTCCTCATGAAAGACAGTTTAATCATAGCGCTTGATGGTTTTTGTGACTGCACTTGAAGAAACTTTAAAAGTTCTTGAAATTTCCGGATTGACTGACCTTCATGCCTTAAAGTAATGATGGACTGTCGTTTCTATTTGCCTTTTGAGCTGTTCTTGCCATATTATGGGCTTGGTATTTTACCAAATAGGCCTATCTTCTGTATACCAACCCTACCTTGTCACCACACAACTGATTAAGAAGGAAATTACACAAATTAACTTTTAACAAGGACACATCTGTTAATTGAAATGCATTCCAAGTGACTACCTCATGAAGCTGGTTGAGAGAATGCCAAGAGTCTGCAAAGCTGTCATCAATGCAAAGGGTGGCTACTTTGAAGAATCTCAAATATAAAATATTTGGATTTGTTTAACACTTTTGTGGTTACTACATGATTCCATATGTGTTAATTCATAGTTTTGATGTCTTCACTATTATTATACAATGTAAAAAATTGTAAAAATAAAGAAAACCCCTTGAATGAGTAGGTGTGTCCAAACTTGTGACTGGTACTGTAGGTCTGGATTGAAGTCATTGCATGCCTCATCCATGGCCTGAAGGAGGGTGGTACGCTCATGGGGATGGCAATCATACATCTTCCACCTGGATTTGAATCGTGTATTCTATTTTCCAGTATTGTAGTGGTCCTGTATGTGGCTCAGTTCATAAGATGCATGGCACAATAACTTTATTTTATCAGGTAGTCATACTGATATCAAGCTCTCGTTTACAGATGAGCCCTGAGTTATTCTGGACAAAAATATAAACTCAACATGCAACAATTTCAACAAGTTACATTTCATATAAGAAAAATCTGTCAATTCAAATAAATTCATTATATCCTAATCTATGGATTTCACATGACTGGGCAGGCCCACCCACTGGGGAGCCAGGCCCAACCAATGAGAATTCGTTTCCCCACTAAATGGCTTCATTACTAACAGAAATACTGCTTAGCAGCCCCTCCTGCAGGTGAAGAAGCCGGATGAGGAGGTCCTTGGCTGGCATAGTTAATACGTGGACTGTGGTTGTGAGATCGTTTGGACGTATTTCCAAATTCTCAAAAAATATGTTTGAGGCAGCTTATGGTAGAGAAATTCACATTCAATTATCTGGCAACAGCTCTGGTGGACATGCTCATGCTTTTAAATCAGCTTCTTGATATGCCATATCTGTCAAGTGGATGGATTATCTGTGCAAAAACTGTGAGAAATATACTTTCTGTGGGATCTTTTGTTTCAGCTCATGAAACATGCGACCAACACTTTACATGTCACGTTTATATTTTGCTCAGTATACATAAGTTACAGAAAACACAGAAAGTATAATTTCAAAATGCAAGCAGAAAGAAAAACAGTCATAAAAAAAACACATTCATCAGTAATAAAGGTCCTCAATCAGCTTTCTGAATTGCCCTAGAGGCACCAGAACATCAAATCGAGAGAACATTGTTTCACAAATAAGGCGCAAGAAAACAAAAAGCTGATTTAACTCTGTAGAGACCAAAGCAATCTCCAGAGTTAGCCATCCCTGAGACCGGGTGTGATAACTCTTATTACTAAAGTTTAGTAATGATGTTAGGTACAGTGGGACTTTTTGTAAAAGGGCTTTATAAATGAAGACATAGCAATGTACTGCATCAACCTGCATGACATCAAAGAGGACTAACCAACTTTCTGGTAGATAAATGAATGATGAGTACTAAAATAGTAGTTCAAATAGAGCCTGGTCAACCGTGGGGCCCACAGCCTTCACAACAGTATCATCGACATACAAGTGCAGGTAAGAAATGTTTACAGACATGTCGATATTGTTCATGTAAACAGTAAAAAGTAAAGGACCCAGAATCGACCCCTGCGGGACACCTTTTGTAGTATCCAGGACAACGTTCTGTCAAATAATTTTAAAACTAGTTACATGCAGCCCGGTCGTGGCAAATTGAGGAAAGCCTCTTAATTAGCAGTGAGTGAGCAACAGTTTTGAAAGGTCAATGAAGAGGGCAGCACAATGTGGCTGTTTGTCCATACAGTTAACCACATCTATAACTAGGAATGCAGCAGAGATTGCACTATGATCTGTTCTAAAACCCGACTGATGTACATTTAGAATATATTTGAAAGATAAGAAAGATCTTCGCTGAGAATTAATCAAGGATTCTAATATTTTAGCTAGGCAAGAAAGTTTAGAAGTAGGCCGATAATTATTAAGGTCGCAAGGGTCACCACCTTTGTGAAGGGGGAGCACATGGGCCGCCTTCCAAACCTTGGGGACAGTACCAGATATAATTGTCAGATTAAAAATATGGTTTAATGATTCAGCAATCAGTGGGGCAGAGAGCTGCAGCAAAAAAGGATCAAACATATCAGCCCCAGTGGATTTTTTAAAACATCAATCTTAAGCAAAGCATCCACAGATAGTACATTGTTGAAATGAAAACAAAAATTCACTAGAAGTTGACGGGTTAACCTTCGAGTCAGCTAGAGGCTGGCAGAGGGAAGAGCAGTCGATTGAATGACCAGGATCAACTACACCACAGTTTCTCTCAAAGCCTTCCAAGATCAAATTATTATTAAATGCATCACTTAACCCATTCATCTCAGTTATGATACCAGAATTAGACTGAACTTGCTTAGGCAGGGAAGACGAGGAATTTGTACTCTTCAGACCTCTCTCAAGTCGCTGGATGCGGGGGCAGGGGCACGAACTGGGAGAACGGTTTTGGCAGAGCTCAGTCCACCCCGATGGAGTTCCCATAAAAGGAGTGGAGATGCTGCAGGGGACCAGAGTGACTGCCAATGTTCCATTCTGGGTGTGCACAGGAGGTATTGGTTGTTGCTCCTGTTGCAGGGTTGGGCTGGGGGTCAGGAGTGTCCCAGGCCTGAGCTGGGGATGGGAGTAGGGAGGGTAACCAAAACTTGACTTGGCTGGGAGGTTGTGGGTGGAATTGAGATGGGTGGTGTGGAGGGCAGCGTGGCTGGTGAAGCACCAAACTCTCAGCATATGTAGGCTGATGATGTGAATGATGGACTGCATCATGTGGTGCACTACCCTTGACAGTGTTTTGCCAAACACTAGGATAGGGGTTGGTGCTGTGTAGAGCTGGGCTGAGCTGGGGTGGGAGAGGTTTGGTTTGGTAGAGCTGTGCTGAGCTGTGCTGAGGCGGCCGGTTCTGGTTGAGTTGTGTTGTGATGGGCCGGGTCTGGTAGAGATGTGCTGTGATAGATATGGTCCAATTGAGCTGTGCTGTGATGGGTCAGGTCTGATTGATTTGTGCTGAGGCGGGCCTGGACTGGTATCATGGGTGGGCGGTTTTAGGGGGAATTGAAGGGGATGGTGTGCAGGGCAAAGCGGTCAGCAATGCTCCAAACTCTGCGTGGGGTCTCTTTTAATGCATACGGCTTGGGCATAGCTTCAGTGTATCCGCATGCAATTCCTGGTAGAGAAGTGGTGGAGGGTGCTGTGGGGGGGGGTGTTTATGGCTGTTCTCCAGTCTCTGTGAAGCGCCACTGGATGCAGGTATAAAGGAGTGTCTCATTTGTCTCAGGGAGTTGGTGGCTGGTCTGCTGCTCCTGTAGGGGTGAGGTGAGGTGGCCACCCAGAGCAACATCTTTTAACGTTCTGGTGAAGGTGGGGACTGTCTCTTCGTCCAGGTGTACACTGTTGTAAAGACAGTGCAGACTGAGGGTGGGATGGTGTGCCGTAGCACACAGTCCCGAGAGAGGCTGGCATTTATCCTCTGGATGGTGGCAGGGTGGAAATGTCTTCTCTGGAGCAGGGTAGATATTACAATCTTTGCAAGGGGAAATATGGTGGAGGCCCGCTCTATCACACCCCTTAGGGATGTGGCCACCCTCTCCTGTTGGGCAAGCAAATAAATTGGTCCATGTGTGAATGATGATGACTGGGGGAGCAAAGCTGGGCCACAGTCAAGAGCTCCATAGCTCTCTCTTGTGGGGCACCATAACTTTGCCACCTTTTTATTTGGGAAAAGTTTATTATCTAATATAAACGTTCCATTGGAGTCCATCATTAATATAATGTCTGGTTTCTCGTCAGGTCTGTGGAGGATGGCAGGAGTGATGGGAGTAATTATGGGGTTGTCCTCCTCAACAGTTTCATTGCACACTGCAGCTCCCGGATCTCATCTCTATGCTGACGCGCCAGGCTGATCTCCTCCTCTATAAAGATGCTGCGGTACTGCAGGTGCACGTGTGACAGAGGCAGGCTCAGGGCTGTGTCTGCTCAGGCGAGAAACACTGGGGACTACATACTGGGAGAGGTTAAGTGGACAGTGGAGAGGTTAAATTCAGCAACAAGAGCTTTTATTTGGTCGAAGTAGTGGACAAATTGATCCAGACTGGCCTCCGAACCTTGAACCATCACATTGCTGATATTATAAATATTAATGTTGCATTTGGAGGTGGAATCAATGTACCATTTCCCTCAACGTTTATGTTTTCTTCCATTAAGTTGATTGCCGGTCTTGTGGAGAACTGTGTCCCCAGCATGAGGATAATCCGTGGAGAACAGAAGGTCTCCTTTAATTTCCTCATTCGCTTTTAGGATTAAGTCTGTCCTCTGAGTCTCTGCGGATTCTCTTAGCAACTTATTTATCTTTTTTCCCTGATTCACTTGTAACATTTTCAGGATATGTGACGGCAAGATCTCTGAAACATTGCTTCGAGAATTCATCCATCTTCATCTCCATGGTGACCTCTTTACAAATATATGAAGATACTCTCAATGCTCAGAATGTACTCACCTTTCCAAGTGCTCTTTTGCTTGTTTGTTTCTTCACCTTCACCTTGTTTTACTATCAGGGCCTGAAATAGCAACACTAGACTTGGGTATTTATTTTTATAAGGCAGCGGCTACTTTTTCTAGTGTCCATACAGGAAACAAAACAACAAATAAAATACATATAATATACATAACACTACATAATCTCCTGCCTCACACTTCAGAAAACAGAAGATGACTACATAATACAATACAATGCAAAATAGAATACAAAATATATAAAAATGCCTGTCTCTTTCACAGTCGCCGTTGTGACGTAAGGTGTTCATTGATCTTTAAAAAAAATCTTATCTGTTTTTCTTGCTAGCTTGAGTTACCTGGGGTGGCAGAGAGTTCCATGTAGTTATGGCTCCATTTAATACTGTGTGTTTCCTAGCCTCAGTTCTGGACCTGGGGACTGTAAAAAACAGTCCTCTGACTGCATGTCTTGTGCTGTACCGATGAGTGTCGGGAACTGTGGGCCAACTGAACAGATAAGTCGGTATAAAAGAAATAGAGCCCACACACTCATAAGCTCCACTATGTACCTTTACTTATAAACAAACAATGTTTCGATCCTGCAGTGATTTTCGTCCGGTCATTTCACAGGAAGTTTGCCATGCCCATAATAATAGACATAAGACAAGCACCAATCAGGGCGGTCTATATATTTTTAAGTTGAAATGAGCAGTACAAAAACAATGAAATATACAGTATGTGGGCTGAACGCGGCGGGCACTGAAGACACACATATCCGAACATAGAAGTAGCATCAGAAACTAAGACCCCAAAAGCCCAGTTGTTATGCCCTTTACGACTGCCAGACACAATGTTTCTTCATTGAAGTAAATGGGTATCGAGCATGTCAAAGACCGAGGCGAGGAGGGGATATTGATAGATCTTCAATCGCAAAGAATATCCTACCGGATATTCCGATAGGAAATTATGTCTCCAACGGGACTTAATGAGGATTTTTCCCATCAGCCATTTTCTGTGAACGTCATCCGATTCATTAATTTGTTATTATGACTACCACTTTAGGTTTTAGTGCATATGCTTCGTCTAGAAGAAGAAGAAAAAATATGCATATGCTTCGTCTACCTCATAGGAATTGGTAAACAATTATAATATTGGAGAAGTATATATACAGTTGAAGTATGAAGTTTACATACACCTTAGCCAAATACATTTAAACTCGGTTTTTCAAAATTCCTGACATTTAATCCTAGTAAAAAATTCCCTGTTTTACGTCAGTTAGGATCATCACTTTATTTTAAGAATGTGAAATGTCAGAATAACAGTAGAGAGAATGATTTATTTCAGCTTTTATTTCTTTCATAACATTCCCAGTGGGTCAGAAGTTTACATACACTCAATTAGTATTTGGTTGCATTGCCTTTAAAATGTTTAACTTCAGTCAAACGTTTTGGGTAGCCTTCCACAAGCTTCCCACAATAAGTTGGGTCAATTGTGGCCCATTCCTCCTGACAGAGCTGGTGTAACTGAGTCAGGTTTGTAGGCCTCCTTGCTCGCACACGCTTTTTCAGTTCTGCCCACAAATGTTTTATAAGATTGAGGTCAGGGCTTTGTGATGGCCACTCCAATACCTTGACTTTGTTGTCCTTAAGCCATTTTGCCACAATTTTGAAAGTATGCTTGGAGTAATTGTCCATTTGGAAGACCCACTTGTGACCAAGCTTTAAATTCCTGACTGATGTCTTGAGATGTTGCTTCAATATATCCACATAATGTCCCTCCCTCATGATGCCATCTATTTTGTAAAGTGCACCAGTCCCTCCTGCAGCAAAACACCCCCACAATATGATGCTGCCATACAGTACAGTGGGGCAAAAAAAGTATTTAGTCAGCCACCAATTGTGCAAGTTTTCCCACTTAAAAAGATGAGAGAGGTCTGTAAATTTCATCATAGGTACACTACAACAATGACAGACAAAATGTGAGAAAAAAAATCCAGAAAATCACATTGTAAATTGAAAATAAGTATTTGGTCACCTACAAACAAGCAAGATTCCTGGCTCTCACAGACTTGTAACTTCTTCTTTAAGAGGCTCCTCTGTCCTCCACTCGTTACCTGTATTAATGGCACTTGATTGAACTTGTTATCAGTATAAAAGACACCTGTCCACAACCTCAAACAGTCACACTCCAAGGTCCACTATGGCCAAGACTAAAGAGCTGTCAAAGGACACCAGAAACAAAATTGTAGACCTGCACCAGGCTGGGAAGACTGAATCTGCAATAGGTAAGCAGCTTGGTTTGACGAAATCAACTGTGGGAGCAATTATTAGGAAATGGAAGACATACAAGACCACTGATAATCTCCCTCGATCTGGGGCTCCACGCAAGATCTCACCCCGTGGGGTCAAAATGATCACAAGAACGGTGAGCAAAAATCCCAGAACCACACGGGGGACCTAGTGAATGACCTGCAGAGAGCTGGGACCAAAGTAACAAAGCCTACCATCAGTAACACACTACGCCGCCAGGGACTCAAATCCTGCAGTGCCAGACGTGTCCCCCTGCTTAAGCCAGTACATGTCCAGGCCCGTCTGAAGTTTGCTAGAGAGCATTTGGATGATCCAGAAGAAGATTGGGAGAATGTCATATGGTCAGATGAAACCAAAATATAACTTTTTGGTAAGAACTCAACTCGTCGTGTTTGAAGGACAAAGAATGCTGAGTTGCATCCAAAGAACACCATACCTACTGTGAAGCATGGGGGTGGAAACATCATGCTTTTGGGCTGTTCTTCTGCAAAGGGACCAGGACGACTGATCCGTGTAAAGGAAAGAATGAATGGGGCCATGTATCGTGAGATTTTGAGTGAAACCCTCCTTCCATCAGCAAGGACATTGAAGATGAAACGTGGCTGGGTCTTTCAGCATGACAATGATCCCAAACACACCGCCCGGGCAACGAAGGAGTGGCTTCGTAAGAAGCATTTCAAGGTCCTGGAGTGGCCTAGCCAGTCTCCAGATCTCAACCCCATAGAAAATCTTTGAAGGGAGTTGAAAGTCTGTGTTGCCCAGCAACAGCCCCAAAACATTACTGCTCTAGAGGAGATCTGCATGGAGGAATGGGCCAAAATACCAGCAGCAGTGTGTGAAAACCTTGTGAAGACTTACAGAAAACGTTTGACCTCTGTCATTGCCAACAAAGGGTATATAACAAAGTATTGAGATAAACTTTTGTAATTGACCAAATACTTATTTTCCACCACAATTTGCAAATAAATTCATAAAAAATCCTACAATGTGATTTTCTGGATTTTTTCTCTCATTTTGTTTGTCATAGTTGAAGTGTACCTATGATGAAAATTACAGGCCTCTCTCATCTTTTTAAGTGAGAGAACTTGTACAATTGGTGGCTGACTAAATACTTTTTTGCCCCACTGTAGGCTTTATTCAAGGTCAATGGAAGGTCATTATTAAAAACAGAAAACAACAGCCAGGTTACAGCTTGTAGCTTCTATTGGCATTGTCTGGGACATGTTGGTGTTATCAATCTGACTTCTCTCGTCATTGATTTGATTTACTTGTTTACTTATTTCACGTTTTTTGTAAAATTGTCGTGTTGTTGGGTCATATTACCGTTTTAATGTTACGGCTACTAAATCAATATGATCAACACAAAAAAAGAATGAGTGTACTTTTAACAGAGCTGAGATATAGTTCAAAGTGTAGCAGTGCAGTTGAAATCATTCATTGACACAGACACGGTGGTGTAGCAGGATGCTCGGAATTCTGTGACCCAAGAGGTTGTGAGTTCAGATCTCAGGGTAGTACATGTTGAATAATGATTACTGTATAAATGAACATGCACAACGTGATCATGTAGGTTATTAAAGCATGTCATTTATGAATGTTGAAAAAGCTGCGTCTTAAAAGCACTGTGTGGGGGTCCCCAAACGTTGCCAACAGACAAAGACCTGTGAGTGGATTGTAGCCGTGATCAGAGCACAGTAACAAGGGATTTTGTAATCAAACATGTTTCTTTGGGATCGTTTAGATGACACCCGAAAAATCAAGCTAGGAACTAGACTAAAACCTCTAAAGGAAAATGACAATGTCCTATGTTTTAAAAGTTCTTTGGCACGGTCATTTTCTTGCAGCGTCCCATGAAATGTGTCTAGAACATTCATATGTTCCGAGAACATGGCAAACAATGTTCTGTGTATGTTTGGTGGGATGTTGATGGAATATTCTCCTGACCATCAGAAAACTGGACACATGAATGTTCTTGCAACGTTCCATGAAACGTGTCTAGAACATTAATATGGTATATTATGAGAACATCGTAACCACTTTCTGAGTATGTTCTGTTTGACATTAAGGGAATGTTCTCCTAACTGATGCAAAAACATGCCAAATAGGTTCTTAGGGTTTTTTTTCAAACAATCATAGAATGGAGAACCGGACACTCAAACACCAGGGGAACATTACGATCATTACCAGGGGAACATTACAAAAACGTTCTCTCTCCCTAGAATTGTTAGCTGGGTTAAGAGTGTGTCTATCAGATACACTTTTCACACCATTTTTTTATATATATATATTATATTACCATTTTGCCCACCTGAACCATCCCGTTCTGGCACAAAGTTTTTCATTTAACGTCCGGTCACACGTTAGTTGGATAGTCTGGATTTTCTATCAACAACTATCTGTTGATAGGCAACTGCTTGCTAAGGTCACGGTTAGGGTTAGAGCTAGGGTTAGTAGACAGATGGTTGAAATGTGACTGATAGTCTGTATAGCATCTACCGATGGACTATCAAAATAAAGTGTTAACCATTGTCCTATGGATGTGTAACCAGGCCAGAACAGTAGTATAAAACAGACATAGAGTAGGAGGAAGAATTCCTTGCTGAGCGTGACAGAGGATACAAAGGTTCACCCTCTGAAGGTTAAAGCACCTCAGACTGTTTGTGTTTAGAGGACGAATTAACTGAACAGTACTATGCAGTAGATGCTTTGGATGAAAAACAACGCTTGCATCTGAAATCTTGGAGGGTCTGATGCTTCCAAGAGCTGCGTTTGGTTTTGGCACTTTGCCTCTCAGCTGTGTTGTACTTGAGTGCAGCTCTTGTGAGAAACGGGGCACGGGTGTTGGGTAAACAGCTCACACACACACCTTCCTGTTCTCTGATTGGCTCCTTGTGCCGTCTGCTGCTGCTCGCCCTTCTCTCTTTGCCATTGGCAGTCACATCTCTGTCCTCCTTCCCTCTAATAATCTTTCTCTCGCTCTCTTCCCCTCACTCTCTCTGGCTCCCTCTCCTTCTCTGCCCAAACCCCACTCTGAAGCGACACAAGTGAAGAGCCCGCAATCCTCTGACTCATCTACCTCCACAGCCTCACTACTCTTCCTCGTTCCCTCTTTTTGTCCTCCATCTTTCTCCCTCCCTCTCACTTGCTCCAGATGGCCTGCCCGTTCTCCACCACGTTTGCTCTCCCCGGTTCTTTACTCCTCCCTTTCTCTATCCTTTATCCCTTTTCTTTCTCTCCTCCCTCCCCACCTTCTTGATCTCTTTCTTTTTTTTCTCCTCCCTTCTCTATCCTCACACTTTTCCCCCCTCCCTCCCTCCCTCCCTCCCTCACTCCCAACCTATTCTCTGGGCCCTGTGCTGGCCGTCAGTCAGGATGTGTAACACAGCAGCTGCAAAAAGGCCTCACAAACGCTGGCTGACAAGAAGTGACATCACTCTATATCGCTCGCTGGCACTGACAGCTGACAGATGGATACCACTCACACTGGATGGGAGGGGGAGAGAGAGAAAAAAAGCCCCAGGATGATTCTCTAGCGTGACTCTCTGTTCCCGGTGACGGGGCCAACGTTTGATTGAGTGCCAGGGAGAATAATAAACCCTTCCATTCACTAGAGCCTGTGTAGGTCTCTCTCTCACCCCCCCCCCCCCACACACACACACAATGACCCATGTGTTTAATTCGTTAAGTGTGGAACTGTCCTGAGTATTTCAATACACTTAAACTAATTCTAAATCTAATTATTTCAGTAATACTTCTCTCTGTGGTCCTCTTTTCCTCCATCCTATTCCGTCCTCCATTCCAACCATCTCGTTCTCATTTCTTTATCCCTTCCTTTATATACCAGTGTTCTTCTTAGACGCCCCATGATGGTTCCCCTTGATCTCCCTTGACCAGACTTAGAGGTGCAGTATACAAGGCTCACAGGTAAATCCAAAGCTAACACCAACTAGCACAGTTGGCCCCAAGTAGTAGAGTAAGAGACCCCTCCCCATCAATGTCCTTACCAGTCTGTCAGCCGTGACATCGCAACCAGGGGGAAAATGGCCAATAGGGACTGATTTTAAGCATCTATCATCCATTTGCTTATACTTCTGGGGGGGGGGGGGCTAAAAGTGTTTGCTTCTGGGAGGGGTGGGGGGCTAAAAGTTTTTTTCAATCAATAGGCATCCTCACCTTCCTAGAGTCTAGCGAGGAAATAGCCAGGTGGTGACTGTCGAGCACATCCTCAATGACTGCAATGAGATAAAGAGACGGGAGAGGGGTGTATCGTTGAGAGAAAGGAAAGCGAGAAATACTGACGTGATAAAAGGGAAATTGGAGGAGGAAAGGAAGAGGAGTACCTAAAGAAACAGGTAAGAGGGTAGAAACTGAAGATGAAAAATTAACACAAATAAAAAAATATGAAAATGTATGCACTCGACTACTAAGTCGCTCTGGATAAGAGAGTCTGCTAAATGACTCAAATGTAAATGTAAAATAGATGAAAGAACACATGAGAAGAGGAGAAGACAGAAGAGGAGGACCTTTGACAAAATAGGTAGGACAGAAAATAAGGAGTAAGGTGCAGGGAACGAAGGAAAGATAAAGGAGTAACGGAGAGGGGAGAGAGGGAAAAGGGATAGAGCAGAGGAGAGGACAGAAGAGGGAGAGGAGAGATGAGGATTACAGTGTGGAAGATTGCCAGGGAATTTGCCGTGCGGGTCTGGAAGTGTGTTCAGCTGTTCTAGATTTACACAGAGAGCTCACTACTCAGTCAAGTTGCAAAGGGATGTCGCAGCTCTTTTAGAAAATGTTTGAGACCCTTTCGGGGAGTAAAAAAGGTCCCCAATGCATGATCTGTCATGGAATGTCACAGGGCTCTTATTCAAAAATGACCAGTCATTCAAGGATTACCCTTGTCTCCTCCTGAATGCCAATATATATCCCATATTTAAAGTACTGCACTACTTATAACCAACAAACAGAGCAAGCTCTCTAACAAAAGTGTCTCTTCCTCAAAACAACCACATTTTTGTCAAATGTCTCCATCGACCCTGTCAGCGCTCACGTCACTGTCTGTTCATAGATGTCTGTCAGGGGTGGGTGGATGAAGGGGTATCGAAAAGAAGCGCACACTTTGTTGCTGAGTGATCAAAGCTGCATGGCAGATATGGGCCCTAATACCCAGGCAGAAGTGTCTGATATTTGATAGTGCTCATCATTTCGTTAGCCCGAGGGCTAGAAACCATTTTAGATACTTATCAGTGTGCATCAGGCTCATTTTGTGTTGTGGACTCAGTAATGAGGGATGGCGACCGCATACTTTTATCAGATTGGAGATTGTGATTGACAGATGGAGATGGATATGACCTATGACCCTCGTACCGCAGCGTTAGCCGCTAGCCATAGCAAAAGCATCAAGCACTAGCTTCTGTGGTTTCTAATAGAACAACAAGACATAGAAGTTTCCCTAAAACCACAGATCTAGGATCAGATTACCCCCAATCATCACCAATACGGTATTGAAAGAGTATCTGACCTCGTATCAGTAATCAGGGGTAACTGCTATCTCGACCTATAGAACCTCTGTGAGAAGGTGGATGAATATTGTATTTCATATGGATGATATGCCCAACCCTCTCTTGCCTTAGTCTGCCGTAACCCAAACATGAGAGCCTTACTATACCCAGCATGATGTTATTTCGCATGATCACATCAATGTGATCTGCGCTGTACCTGTCTGTCTAACGTGTTTGTGTCTGTGTTTTCCGAGGAAAGCTGCAGTGCTTGTGGATATCTTGTCCTTAAAGTCGCCTCTACAGTGGTTATCTGAATTATGGCAACACTTTATTTCAACCATTGATCTATTGATGCTTAACTCTGCAGAGGTGTTACCCAGGTTTGAATATCAGTTAGGGCCAAACCCCAAATTAAATGAATCTATCATTTAGTTTAATTTTCTTTGGAAAGTATTGTATGGTCAAGTAAAGTGGACAAAGAACAACCCCTGTAAAAAAAGCACTGATGCCTCATTTAGTTTGCATTGAATCACTGGAAGGCACTGAAGAGTTGTAACAAGTCATGATGGGTACTAAAACCTTCTAGATATGGGGACAGAAGAGGAGGATGTAAACTAGATAGCTAAACTTCTAGGACAGTGGTTTCCAGTATTGTGATAGTGTTTCCAACTGCAAAGCCTAATCATAGCTCCGAATCCATGTTGGCAGTTGATGTGGCGTATGACTGCGCCTGTCAATCAAACTGCTATGGGTACAGATGTGCAGGATCAGCAGTCATTTCATGTGTGTGTGATGCATTACAATATTTACATTTTCCAATATGTTATGTTACTATCAGAAGGTTAATTTACATTTCATTTCAGTTCAGGTCTCTCCTTGCCAAAATGTATTATACTGGTCATCTCTGTATACCCGTCGCAAGACCCACTGTTTGTTGCTTATTTATAAAACCATCTTAGGCCTCACTCCCCCTATCCGAGATGTCTACTGCAGCCCACACCCTCCACATACAACACCCATTCTGCCAGCCACATTCTGTTAAAGGTCCCAAATTCTTATTTAAAATGACGGCCTACCAAAAGGCAAAAGGCCTCCTGTGGTGACGGGGGCTGGGATTAAAAGTAAATAAATAAAATATAGGACAAAAACACACATCACAACAAGCAAGACACCATAACATAAAGAGAGACCTAAAGACAACCACATAGCATGGCCCCAACACATGACAACACAGCATGGTAGAAAACATGACTACATGGTAGCAGCACAACATGGTAGCAGCACAAAACAAACATAATTGGACACAGCAACAGCACAAAGGGCAAGAAGGTAGAGACCACCATACGTCACGCGAAGCAGCCTCAACAGTCAGTAAGTGTCCACGATTGAGATGGAGATGAAAAACTGTCCAGTTTGAGTATTTTTTTGCAGCTCGTTCCAGCACTACACGCATTAAACAACAAGTGACATGCCAGCATAACACAAACATGTCCCAACACCCCATATGGGTTATGCCACACCGAAAGGCAGAGGGATACACTGTTGATCGGAGGTGGAAAAGTGGCAGTGTCATTGGCACACCTTGGGGCACTGAATCCGTCACACAGACAAACAATGGCACTGGCAGTCTGGGACACTTTCTCTCATTACTCGCTGGCATCCATTCTGTCACTCATCAAATATCCCCCCCCCCCGCACTATAGGTCACGACACAGATTACTTCCTATTCACTTCCTGTGTTTCCCCACCTCCTGCATTCCTTCCTACTTGACCTTTTTGTGTACACGAAGAGGAGCGAAATATTGTAGGGCTGGAACTCTATCACATATGATATACCCCGGAGTCATATCTAGGCCGTCCCCATTTCAACTGAAATGTATTGTGATATACACTGGGCTGTGGGATGACGTGACTCAAAGCCATCCATGTTGGCTCCTCGGGGTTATTATTGACCAATAACAGTCAGTTATTGAACAGAAATGTTCACTAAGGGTACAAACAAAACAGCTTTAGATGCAAGAGGTCTCCCAAAAAGAGGTCTCCCAAGTATTCATCATTAGTGGGTGAGTAGACTGTGCAGAGGCAGCATTATGGTATCCAGTTCATCAGAAAACCTTTCTTTCACATGACTCTGATAATAGCCATCTGTTGTCCTACAAGGGGAGAAAATCATTGGCTGATTTCATGTATCTCTATTGGGCATAAGGCTTATATGAATGCAAAATGTTGGCTTTTGACATACATGAGGGTGGGAAAGTAGTGGACTGTTTGCCCATGGTCTGTACAAAAGTTATTCTGGTGTTATTTGACAAATCATAACTGCCTCTCAATTGGTTTCTAAAGATCAAACAGTACCTTTCCTCAGCTAGGTAGACCCGCTCTACATATCTCCCCAAGTTTCCTCTCACTTCTCATATACCTTTTCTCGCCATCTGCGTCTGCATTCCGGGTGTTAAAACTGTGACAGCCACGTCCTAGCACTGGCATTCGCAGTAGCTTAATCAATCCATCAACCACACAAATGCATTCACACACACACTTCGCACAGAAACACACTGAAGAAATCCGCCATGAAACTTAATCACAAAAGGTCATGTTGGCGAGAAGGGGAACAGATTAAATTAGCATAGTATTAGATATGGAAAATGATTTCTGTCAAAACCATCCGTAGTACAATTATAATATGTTAATTACGTATTTCATTAAGGAAGTTGATTATGGTTCACAGCTGAAATGATGCGGGCAAAGACACCTGGAAGGAAGCGATGGAGCTTGAAACGCTTTCTCTTTCTCTCTCTCCATTCTCTCGCTCTTTCTTTCTCCGTCTTGAATCTTCATTGCTCATCATCATTTTTCATTTATTCCCAGATTGCCATTAATTTATGCATTAATTGCATGAACATGCTTTATAAGAATGGTACAAAAGGGAAACTGGGGCTTCTATTTGTTAATCAAAAAGAAAATTAGGGGAAGAGCGGAGATCGGATTCATTGACCACAAACCCAAAATGGAAATCAGGAGAGCGAGAGAGCGAGAGAGAGAGAGAGAGAGAGAGAGAGAGAGAGAGAGAGAGCGCGTAGCGGATGATGACGTCCAATAAGACAAGGACGAGAGCAACGAATGGAAAGACGAGGCGAAAATATCCTTTTCACAGCACATCAGAATGGTCATTAAATCCCGATTAGAAGTCACACTAGGTTGGTTGATTGGATATCTAAAATCCCACTATATAATTGAGCCAAAAGCTTTGTGTGTGATCTCAGCCTTGCATTGACAATCAGATGCACTCAAAAAACCCATAACTAGCCTGCTAATATTCTTGCACGCGTTAAGTCTAGGGGGTTCAGGCTTAGTTAACTGGTCTGTAACCTGAATGAATGTGTGCAGCTATGTGAGGACCGTGTTGGATGCACATGTGCCCAGGGAGACAGCAACCTTACCTTGGTCCAGGGCCAACTCTGTCTCTCTTGAACTCTTGGTTGTCCAAACAGATTAATATTTGTTCAGAGGGTCATGAAACATTAATCCAGTGTATGTGCAAAAATATCAAAAGGGATGACTAAAGACAAACAAAAGGCCTCATGGCCACCAAGCAAAACCTGCAGCTTCATGGCTTGCAAACTGGGACACTGACTGACGATCACCCTAATTGGCAGCACCTGATGTGCTTATTAACCAGGCTCAGCATCTGGACAAGGTTGCTGCTGCTCCCTGGGGGTAATGGAGTGTAGAAGTGTATCCTGGATAGTGTGTTTGTCTATGTTCTTACACTACCCGTGCCCCCATATCATAACACCCCATGGTCACAAGCGCCAAGCTCCATCTGGTATGGAGTCAACGATTAGAGACTTGGAGCAACCTTCACTAGGGGCTTCAGCCAATTCACGAAGAACACCATCTATGTTCCCTAATGCCTCTTTGCTCCAGCCCTGCACACTCACTGGAGGGGAACTGCTAGCCATATCCTCCTCAATTTCCTCCACCTTAGCAGGAGACACGCTAGGCCTACATGCTGTAGGAACTATCAAATGCTCCTCAACAACAGGAAGTGACAACACCGATGGATCTGGATTCTCCACCAACCTCACTTCTTCAAACTCCTGATTCTCATCACAAGACACAGCCAAGTCCACCTGCAAAACCCAGACCAGGTCTGCCAGAGAATCCTCACAACATCATTGGGAAGAATATCCTCCCTTCCATAACTCTATGAGAAATGTGTCAGCTAAATCTAACTTGACATCCAAGCAACCTCACGGTCAACCTGCTGAGTAACCACAATCTCCTCTGCTTTGGCAAAAAAAATGTGTCATCTAAAGGAACAAAAGACTCACTGACAAACTCTGACTTCAACAGATCACTTGGGGGAACAAACTCATTTCTCAGCCCACAAATGCAACCAAGAAGACACCTTATCAGCCCTACAGTAGCTTACGAACCGCACCAAACATTTCTGTTGACCAAAACCATCAGCTATCTTGCTAATCTCTGCTAGCATACTAGCTCGACACAACACTTGCTACAAACTCTCTCAACAAATGCACAAACGCAGTACCGAACCATCCTGGTTCAAAATCACCCACACTATATCTGCAAATGTTCACCTCTGTTCAAATGAATGCAGGACGAGCTCCCATATGTTACAAAACCCAAAACTAGCCTGGTACTATTTTTGCACTCACTAAGTCGAGACGTCTTAGGCCTGGTTAACTGGTCTGTAACCTGAATTAATGTGTGCATATATGTGAGAAATCAGCGCTTGAAGTCTGTTGGATGCACATGTACAAAGGGAGACAGCAACCTTACCTTGATCCAGGGCCAGCTCTGTTTCTCTTGACCTCTTGGTCGGTCAGTCCATGCCGATTAGCATTTATTCAGAGGGTAATAAAACATAAATAAGTACAAAAAGGAAAAAAATACTAAAGGCATGCCCAAACTAAAGACTCAAAAACAAACAAAAGGCCTCATGGCCACCAAAGAAATCTACGGCTTGCAAGCTGGTACACTCATCGGTGATCGCCTTTATTCTTCTTCTTTGGTATTATGGCAGTCCGCAAACAAATATTATAGGTGCATCTCGCCACATACTGTATTGGCTGTGTATCAGCTTACTGTTCTAATAGTATGAATTCATTCAACTTTGTGAAATAATTACCCTACCAACTAACCCTGCACCCATTAAAACCTCACCATTATTCCACTACTTTGGCCCTATCTGATTCTACTCCAAGCCAGCAGCCTGGGAGGACGGGACACTATCGTTCAAAACATCTTGTAACTCTTCTGCAGTAAAATTTAGTACACCCAAGTACTTATCCGCAGCTGCCACCACAACATCTATCCTCTGTGATTTACTTTCCATTCCTGCGGTACAGTTGACAACCATAGCCATGAACGCCAGAACAACAACCTTACTGAAGCACATGTTATTCCTATCACGCTTTATTGGCCTCAGCCTACTCACAATGATCCTCTTAGGATCCCTCATCCTGGACCCATTGTCCTCTACTACTCGCTTCACTGTCTCTGCATACGAACCTTCTGCACTATGATCCTGGCAAACTCAACCTGCCTTTCTCTCACAGGACACCTCTGATCTCTAGCACCCCGTACACAAAACATTTTCCACAGACACATTCCTTTATACACACACAACCTTTCCCCCCCCTCCTACACCCTGCTGCCACATGACCATAAAGCTTGACAACTAAAACACCATAGTAAATTCAGGACAGGGATCTCATGGGCTAACTGACACATCCTAAATGGACTTTATCTGTTAAAGACTGCATCAAAACTCAGTAGTACAGTCTTCTCAGTTTCCCCATGCTCTCCACTGGGCATCATAGACACCAGAAGTGCTCAACTTCAGGTGATCCTCCTCAACACTTAACACCACTCCAGTCATCACTCCTTTCAATGGCGCCCTGCTCCAGAGAGGGAAGCAAGTCACAGTTCTTGTCCCCAGTTGTGTGGTGCAGAGCGCACACGCCCTCTGGACGGCAGAAACACAACAAATAAACATGACTCCACTTCGAGTCCCTTTCACGACCCAATATTCCCCAACCTTTTATCCACCCAACCTGACACCATATATGGATATGAAAGAAGCAAGAATCCATTCTCTTCTAAACATGTTTTACTTTTCTCATTTTAATTCTGTCTGCCATCTCATGGCCACCGCACCGGTGTTCTATCCCACAATGCAGTTCCCCACCCTAATTGGCAGCACCTGATGTGCTTATCAACCAGGCTCAGCACTGGACACGGTTGCTGCTGCCCCCTGGGGGAACGGAGTGTGGAGGTGTATTCCGGACAGTGTGTTTTTCTATGTCCTAACACGAGCCTTGCCCTCATATCAAAACAACGATACTAAGAAAATATAAAAAGAGAACTTGAAGAGAAACAACAAACGTACAAATGAGCCTTACTCTTGCATGACATACACGCATGTACACCCACTAGATAGATTGTGTGCCAGTGGTAGAGTTTAGGACAAAAAATGCCCACACAATATTCAACTGATTGGCTTCATCATATATATATATATAAGAGAGAGAGAGAGTGAGAAAGAGAGAGAGAAAATGGAGGGGTGGGTAATCACCAATACTCGTAATTAACTGTGTAAGAAGTTACAGCTTTTAATAATGATGGATCAATTTCATTGTTAGGGTACATAAAGGCTATATTTTCAAGCTGGTAAAAAATAGTAACATTGAGTAATATGATTGAAAACACAACGTTATAAAGTGTATGCAAGAAATATAAGAAGAAATATGTAAGAAATAAAAAAAAGAATATACACAATCATGGCTGTAATGTCGAATATGATCAGGTTTCGTTCCATCATTCATCAGGAACAATTAATTTCTATCACTTTTAGAATAATATGTTTATGTACCAGAACATAGAAATCAAAAGTGCATTCAGTGTGTCACAAGCAAATATTGACATTTATTCTGAAGTAGACCTAAGCCTTTGAAGTGTGTTCACATAGACCCATACAGACACACAGACACAAACAGACTCAGACACACGGACGGACACACACAAATACACACGCAGACACACTCCCGCACGCACACACTCACACAAAAACACAAACAATGCTCCAGCTGTTTCAGATCTGATTTGGTGTGAGTCCTTTGATGTGCGTTTAAAGATATATCGAAATGAGTGAGTACAGTTCACTGTGAATGCATTTCAAAGCCTCCGTCTCATAAGTTGTTCATAGTAATATTTTGAAGATAAAGAAAGCTCAAGTAAGAGGAAATCGTTTCTATCAAAACACCCGTTTCAAATTCAGACAAGCAGAGGCTGACAGAGAAAACTTAAGCAAAAAAAAATGGGAGGGGGTATCTTAATCATATTTAATAGAATATAATCAAACATAGAATAAGTATAGTATATATTAGTATATATTAAGATCTCTCTCTCTCTGTCGGCTCCAATATTGAACCTCAAGTGTTGTTTGAGCCCCAACATTACGCCATTTGCAGGTTATGCAATTTTTTTGTTTGTTTTCTAAACGAGTGAGATGGAAAAAAAATGGGATCATCGTCTACTAATGTTCGCTACACTGTGTCACAGTTCAGAAACATCCTCTCCAGCCGGAGAGTTGAAATCCCGTCTTGTGATTCTCCCATCGCTCCTCCGTTAACTCAGGGAACATCTCGGAATATGATTTACTTGCATTTTTGTAAGCCGAACTTTACTTCAAAGTGCAAGATTAATTACTGACCATAAATCTATCCTACCGATCCCTGCTTACAAGTAAAAACTAATGCAGGAAGTACCAGTGACTGGCTCAATACGGAAGTGTTCAGATGACGCGGATGCTACGCTACAGGACTGTTTTGCACCGACTGGAATATGTTCCGGGATTCATCCAATGGTATTGAGTAGTATACCACCTCAGTCACCGGCTTCATCAATAAGTGCATCGGCGATGTCATCCACACAGTGACCATATGTACATTTCCCAAACAGAAGCCATGGAATACAGACAACATCCTCACCGAGCTAAAGGCTAGAGCTGCCGCTGAGTGTCCTGCAAGGAGCGGGACTCTCATCCGGAAGCTTATAAGAGATTTCGCTATGCCCTGAGACAAACCATCAAACAGGCAAAGCGTCAATACAGGACTAAGAATGAATCCTACTACACTGACACTTGTTGGATGTGGCAGGGCTTGAAAAATATTACAGACTACAAAGTGAAACACAGCCATGAGCTACCAGACGAGCTAAATGCCTTCAATGCCCGCTTCGAGGCAAGCAACACTGAAGCATGCATGAGAGCACCAGCTGTTCCTGATGACTGTGTGATCACGCGAGCGCGTAGCCAATGTGATCAAGACCTTTAAACAGGTCAACATTCACAAAACCGGATTACTAGGACGTGTCCTCAAAACATGCGCGGACCAACTGGCAAGTGTCTTCACTGACATTTTCAACCTCTCCCTGACAGAGTCTGTAATACATACATGTTTCAAACAGACCACCATAATCCATGTGCCCAAGAAAGCAAAGGTAACCTGCCTAAATGATTACTGCCCCGTAGCACTCATGTCAGTAACCATGAAGTGCTTTGAAAGGCTGGTCATGGCTCACATCAACACCATCATGCCGGAAACCCTAGACCCACTCCAATTTGCATACTGCCCCAAGACATCCATAGATTACACAAGATCAATCGCACTCCACGCTGCTCTTTCCCACCTGGACAAAAGGAACACCTATTTGAGAATGCTTTTTATTGACTACAGCTCAGTGTTCAACACCGTAGTGCCAACAAAACTCATCACTAAGCTAAGAACCCTGGGACTAAACACCTCCCTCTGCAACTGGATCCTGGACTTCCTGACGGGCCGCCCCCAGGTGGTAAGGTCAGGCAACAACACATCTGCCACGCTGATCCTTAGAGGTGCATGCTTAGTCCGATCCTGTACTCCCTGTTCTAAGTTTGCTGACGACACAACAATGGTAGGGCTGATCACCGACAACAATGAGACAGCCTACAGGCAGGAGGTCAGAGGCCTGACAATGTGGTGTCAGGACAACAATTCTCTCTCAATGTGATCAAGACAAAGGAGCTGATTGTGGACTTCAGGAAAAGGAGGGCCTAACAGGCCCCTATTAACATTGATGGGACTGAGGTGGAGCGGGTCAAATGTTAACGTTCCTTGGTGTCCACATCAACAAACTATCATGGTCCAAACACACCAAGACAGTTCTGAAGAGGGCATGACAATGCCTTTTCCCCCTCATGAAACTGAAAAGATTTGGCATGGGTCCCAGATCCTCAAAAAGTTCTACAGCTGAACCATCTAGAGCAACCTGACCGATTGCATCACCGCCTGGTTGGCAACTGCTCAGCATCTGACCATAAGGCGCTACAGAGGGTAGTGCGTATGGCCCAGTACATCACTGGGGCCAAGCTTCCTGCCATCCAGGACCTATATACTAGGCGGTGTCAGAGTAAGGCCCAAAAATTGTCAAAGACTCCAGTCACCCAAGTCATAGACTGTTCTCTCTGCTACCGCACAGCAAGCGGTACCGGAGCGCCAAATCTAGGACCAAAAGGCTCCTTAACAGCTTCTAGCCCCAAGCCATAAGACTGTTGAACAATTAATCAAATGGTTACCCGGACTATTTACATTGCCCCTCCCCCACTTTGTTTTTACACTGCTGCTACTCGTTGTTTATTATCTATGCATAGTCACTTTACAAATTACGACTAACCTGACTAACCTGTATGCCCGCACATTGTTATGTAATTTGTTATGTAATTTTCTTGTTACTTTTATATATATATTTCACTTTATAGTTTATTTAGTAAATGTTTTCTTAACTCTATTTCTTGAACTGCGTTGTTGGTTAATAAGGGCTTGTAGGTACACATTTTACGGTAAGGTCCACCTGTTGTATTCGGCGCATGTGACAAATAACATTTTATTTGAATTTGATTTGACAAGAGACTAATAAAACAATAATAGCTTCGGTAATTCATGTAGCTTCCCCGACATGTGTCCTGCACCACCATACACCCACCCACCCCACCACCATCACCCCGCAACTAAATATTTCCCTCCCTAGCCTTAAATATTTTGACTTATTTTCTCCACACCACCCCTTTTCCTCCGCACACTCAAAATGATTCATTATCTCATGATTAGCCTGAAGAGTAAAAAAACAAAACAGAAGTTGTTCTCCTTCTTGAAAGACAGAAAACACATCTCTTGTGAGTGTTTTAAAGGCGGCAATTTGAAGGACCGGATCACGAGGGCACTTGCGAAATGGCAGTTTCAGTTTCCTCTCTGACAAGTGCTCAAATGGAGGGGATTAGCCTAAGCCAATGATCTCCAATTTGAGTGTGTCATTGAAACCTCATTTGAAGTGGCGTCAATAACATTATCGCGCCTATTTAGAGAGAATCAAATCTGTCGGCATCCCCAAAATTGTGATTTGGGACTTCTGAAGAAGCGAGTTTGTTTTGGTGCCAAATGTGGTATCGAGGCTTCTTGTCTGCGGTTATTATCTGTATCTATTCACTGGGCCTGAGAGATTTGAACTCAATCCCTCAGTCCATCAACTCTCAAATTACCCTTTCTCATCAAGTGTTTGAGAGAAGATTAGGCCATAATACAATCTATCATGGTGAGAGGCAGGGTTAACGGATAGTTGGATGTTACTTGAGGGTTAGACTTTGACTCTCATACCATTTTCATCTTTCATTGTCATTTCTAGAAAGCTAATGCAGTGTGTCTCACTACACAATATCCTATACCGCCCTGTCCTTTCCAGTTGTTTGAAACATTTTGATCAAATGCAGTATTTTGTACACAAAATGTTATGTTCCAGTAAGTGAACAGCAATGGTCAATAGATGGCACAAGCATGGCTTAACCCTTCATTTGATAGTTTGTGTACTCAATATCTTGTATTACATAAACAGTATGATGAATGATTATGATCACTTATTTTTCTTCATGGGCAGTATATAGTAAAGCATTCTTGTTCAGAGCGTTCTTGTTTCTCATCTGATTGCGAACAAAAAGCTCAAGCACTTTAACGCTTCAGAGGAGGAGAATACAATTTGAATTGTGGGGGATGGGGGAACCAAGTGTGTGTGTGTGTGTGTGTGTGTGTGTGTGTGTGTGTGTGTGTGTGTGTGTGTGTGTGTGTGTGTGTGTGTGTGTGTGTGTGTGTGTGTGTGTGTGTGTGTGTGTGTGTGTGTGTGTGTGTGTGAATGTTTGTTGGTGTGTGTATATTTGTTGGTGTGTTGGTGCGTGTCTGTGTGTGTCCATTTGTTGGCGAGTGTGTGTGTGCACGTCTGTGTGCACGTCTGTGTGTGCCTGGGTATGTGCGCCCTGTCATATGATAAATGTGCTCTCTCTCATAATCTATGTGCTTCAAAATATGATGTATGTGAGGATGAACTTTGAATTATAACCTAAAGAGGGACTCATAAATCTTGTTACTTATGTGAGTAGCGGTCCACAGGAATCCATTCTCTGTGTGTCTGTGTTTGATGAATAATGCAGTCGAGTCTGGCCAGTTGGATCCAGAAAGAGACATAGAGACCTATGGTTGCTGACAAACAGCTCTTTTGGGTTGAAATGAATGTAAGGAGAGATGTGTTGGTACTCAGACTCAAGGTCAGGTGTTGCAATGACACTACAGTCATTATTGGGCATCCAGGACCTAACCTTGGTGTTGGACAGGAAACATGCATTTATGGATGCAGACCCACCCAAAGTCTAATACTGCGTTCAACTTGGCGTAGGTGCAAAATAGTTTGAGGTAAACTGAGAAAGTGTGTGTGCACACACACACACTCGCGTACGTGTGATTCTATTTGCAACCAACAACAAGAACCTTACAGGTACAGAACTAGTAAACCTAGTTGCCGTAGATCAAGTTGCTGTAGATCTAGACTTAGGGCTCTATTCAAGCCGCATCGCGGAGGTTCAGCTTTACAAGGTGGTTGAAGTTCAAAGGCAATGTTCCAGCTTTATCGGAGACCGCATTTACGGGTAAACGCTGCACATGTCAGCTTAAATCGGAAATGATCTTTACATTTCTATTGCGGAATCAAATCAAATGTATTTGTCACATGTGCCAAATACAACAGGTGTAGACATTGCCTGTGAAATGCTTACTTACAAGCCCTTAACCAACAATGCAGTGTTACAGATTGAATAGAGCCCTAAGCATGAGTAACTCCCCTCTTCAGTGGCTTGAGTGTCAGCTGGCTGTATTTTTTTCCCGGCACTATTTTGATCTGTTAAGGACCCCAAATTACACACACCTGGTTTCCCAGGTCTTAACCAGACACTGATTTGAAAATAAGAACAAAATCCAGCAGACACACAGGCCTCCGAAAGTCCAGAGTTGCTTCATCCCTGGTCTAGACATTACTAGTTGACGATCCAGACATGATCAGTTATCATAAATCCAGTCAGTGCTATTTGATGCGGACCCAAAACACAACTGCTTACCCTGCCACCCATAGACATCAAAACCAGTAGTTGGTGATAGTGCTGACGTCATCCATGTATTCCTATGGAAGAGTCCTGATGATGCGTGGAGACAGAAGTATTTGAATTTGAAGCGCTCCATATTGCTGAACGTGCTGAATTGGCACATAAGAATCCTAAGGATCATGGTGAAAGTGGCCTTAACTAGCAAACGATCACGGTCGATGTAGTCATTTTCATCCTGCCTGAGAGAGTCAAAGTCCACCGTTTTTTTGTTTGGCCATTCTGGTGATCCTAATTTTACATAGGATTTCTAGTGCAAACCAAGGCTTTTGGCACCGCTAGGTTGTTACGCAGTAGCCGACCAGCGGAGCTTGTGACTTCACGCTCCAGACCGGACACTGGGGGCTTGGTGCCAACAGACAGTGCTGTAGGAGTGGCTCCAGATGCAGATGAGAGACGGTGATAAACACAGGGATGTGCATTCTCTGCCCTTGTCAACACACTCTCCTGTCTGACATCACTCATCATCCTTCTCACCAACCCTCACCACCGTTGCACACAGAGAGATCCGCAGCTATAGCCAATGCAATTCAGCACAAAACCCTTCATGAATTTTAATTAAAACCGCACACACACAAAATAAACGGTTGTCGAATAGAAAGCCGTCAGGCCCTCGACTTATCATATCCTTTTAGCAAGACAATAAATCATCAGAGATATTCCAGGTAAGATCAATTCGATTGGGGTTTTGATTGGAGGGGATGTTGTGGTCTACAGCAACAATTAGAACAGCATCAGGCCTTGTGTCTCTCTGAAATGCAGCTCAACTTCAGTGTGTGAAATTCTATACTGCAACGAATTCGGGGGCAGACCCAACCGGTACCAAAACTGTGTCCAGCGTCTTTCAACTCCTTGACAAGGTTACTATGTGTTGTTTTCTTTGATGTACTGTGTCTGTAATACACCTCCCAAAACCTTCAGATAAAAGCAGTAGAACATGAAGGAAGGTGGGAACCTACCAGTTGGCAGAGTCTCAACCTTGTTGATGTCACCTTCTGGTCAGTAAGGATATGAAATGGGACCTACAGAAGAAGAAAAAAATAGAATAGGCTGTAGTTCAAAGTCAGGCAATGAGAGCTTTAGGAGGACTGTGTTCAGGGCACTCAGTCAGTAGGACTGACCTAAGATCAGTCATGTCATTGTTGAAGAGGTATAACTAGAGGAAGTTTATTGGTTTACAGCTGATCGAGGGAAATCAGACAGTGCTACATCTTCTGCTAATTGAGTCCCACACCAACAGTAATCGGATCAGAACCTCTGTACTCTATCAATTAAGAGAGCAGACTCATTTAGAAGGGAAAGGGACTATTGAACCGATTTACCTTGGCCATGTCAAAGGTCAAGGTTTCTGTTTGTCAATGCAATCAGAGTCGTGTTCATTAGGCACCGCAATGGAAAATATCTTTCAACAGAAAACTAAAATGAGCATTTCTTATTGGACCAGCTAGTTTCCCCTTGTTTTAGTCCATTTGGTGCCTAATGAACATGACCCAGGTCTCTTCAAGCAATTGGGCATTGCCAAAGTTATAATGCAGCATGTCCATGAATTATAACCTCTGTTATAGGTTCCAGAGGTTTTCCTGGTCAAGGTCATGTACAGTAGTCATGAGATCCTGGCCCTATATATGCTGCATTATATGGAGATGTTGAGGTGTCTCTTCATAAACAAAATGTTACACATTCTTTCATAGGCATAGCTCTAAATGTACTTTCAGCCATCATACCATCTTGGGGTATAGAGGATATTCTCTCACTGAGGTACAATGCAGAATAACAAGGTGTGTGTCCAAGCTGGGACTTCAAACAGTCATTTAAGGCCTGAACACAACCTGACAGTGTCCTCTTAAGCGGCCAGCACAAACGCTAAAACCCCCTTCTCCAGGAAATGTAAAAACCCTTAGACTGTCTGTCGGTTCAGAGGCCACAAACTTTCCTAAACACAATACAACGTGTTTTATTTCAGAGCTGGGTGGCTGTCACTAGGGCTTTCTCAGCTTCTCAGAGGTTTGATTTGAACCTAAATTGCATCTGTGGAAACTCATTGCTTAGCCCTTCCTGCTTTCATCCCCTCTTTGCACTCCACTACATCGTCCCTCCAGGCCCCCTCCCCAAATCATGATATGTCCTTGTCTCCTCCAACCACCAGGGAAAAGACATCGGATGGACAACAATTAACTATAGGCCCAAAACGAATGCTTTCCGCTTAGTTGATCGAACACTGTTCCAGGGAGGTTGAGCGGCTTTCCCCTAACTAACTCGGGCTGTTACAGCGAGGAAAGGGAATAAAACATTAAAACTGATGCCTCTGTTACGCATAGGAGTCAGTTCCCTTTAAAAAGATATATATATATATATATATATATATATATATATATGTCAAGTGTGTTGAGAGGTTTTATAAATGAATTTGAAATGGTTTATAGATTTTATTCACTTTAACTACCTAAGCTAAGGATGCTAACTCTGCTGTGTTAGCTAAGGATGCTAACTCTGCTGTGTTAGCTAAGGATGCTAACTCTGCTGTGTTAGCTAAGGATGCTAACTCTGCTGTGTTAGCTAAGGATGCTAACTCCGCTGTGTTAGCTAAGGATGCTAACTCCGCTGTGTTAGCTAAGGATGCTAACTCCGCTGTTTTAGCTAAGGATGCTAACTCCGCTGTGTTAGCTAAGGATGCTAACTCCGCTGTGTTAGCTAAGGATGCTAACTCCGCTGTGTTAGCTAAAGATGCTAACTCCGCTGTGTTAGCTAAGGATACTAACTCCGCTGTGTTAGCTAAGGATGTTAACTCCGCTGTGTTAGCTAAGGATGTTAACTCCGCTGTGTTAGCTAAGGATGCTAACTCCGCTGCGTTAACTAAGGATGCTAACTCCGCTGTTTTAGCTAAGTGGCTAATTTTGCATGGCCATGTCATCAGGTTTTTAATTTACGATGTTCATTTTTGGGATTTTTGCCTAAATCCGACTTAAAAAGTCTTAATGGCTTTGCATGGGCCATCACAAAACACTTAAACCTAGACCATCTGGCACTTGAGGACAAAATGGGCTTTAATGGTGAATTTATTTAGAGAGAATATCACCCCAATGTTCTATACCTCTTCATGTTTTACTCCATTACAAGCTTGTGGCAGTCTTTTTTCATAAGCCTATTGCATTTCAGTGGTTGATCAATTAATATGACTCCTTTTTTTGGCAGACCAGATTAGGGATATACAGTATATACCAAGAATCAAAAGGTTTTAAAATTGTGTTTCTGAACTGAATCTCTACCTAATATATATGCATACATTTACACGCACATAGTACCCATCTGTCAGGGATGCACCCTTCTTACCCCATCCCTTGCTTTCATGTCTTCTCTCAACACCCTACAAAAACAGCGGAGACAAGATTGAGAAGAATATTTTAGACAGAGAGAGATACATTAACAACCTTATTACTAGTGGCAGTGGCCTTGCACTGTACTGTAGTGTAAAACCAAACAGCCTTAGCCAGGTGCGGCGCAGGAAGCGCGACCCGTCAGAGCAATCCACCATCCATATTCAGAGTATTTACTCTGCCTTTGAGTGAGAAAGATTAGATCGGAAAAGTTGATTTATGGACAACAGAAAGCTTGTGTGTGTGATTCCGCCATGATTCCCAGCGTTCCCAGTCATTCCCAGCCGGAAAGCCCCTTGATACCCTGTTAGACCTGAGGTGTAATGTTTGATAATATACTGCTTCTGTCATGGCTCTCGTTTTTTTCTCGCTCTCTGTGCAAATACATTACATTCAGGCACAACGTTAAAAGATTTATGTGAGTGGAGGGATGAAAAAAAGGAGTGAGGGAGAGAAAGAGAGAAAGAGAGAGAAAGAGAGAAAATATGCATTGATTAAAAGCCTCAGATAGTCCATCCAATACCGCCCTGGAGAACATCAGTTATTTCGCATTCTGACACAGCAATTGATAACTGGTAAATGTGTGTGGAAATGACAAATGCAGATTGAAACAGGCTTTGACAAAAACGATAACAGCATCAGTCTCGGAGAGCAACTGAGGTATGAGCAGAGGCTGTTTAAAATATTTAATCATTTTATGAAGGCTGCAAGATGTTGTTTGACCCTGGAGGAGTGTAAATGTCATGAGGATCAGAAATTGCCAAGACCTTGAAGTAAAACAGAGGGGGGGGGGGGGGGTTCCAATTTTCTGTTACTTGGTCTGGACCCCTGACTTGAGGATATAGAAAATAATATAGTCACAGGCAAGACAGGGAGAGGGGATGATATGAAACGATTTGCACTAGTTCTATCATTATCAAATATTAAGAACAGAGCAAATACAAATAGGTTGTTGTCTGTTTCTTGACAACAGGCAAGATGTTAAGAAAAACAAAACAAATATACAATATGTATATTTGTTACAAATTACAAAGCAATCTGAACATGATAACAAAACAGGAGGAATTTAATTCCAATAAGGTGGCACAGTTACTTACCGTATTAACCTTCCAGACATTTTAAGTCGCTGCCCAATCATGCCCATCATCCTCTTTTGTAGACAGCAGCATTCTGAATCCCTCTCCATATGGCACTTGGCGGGGCCCTGAAGAGAAAAACAGCGGGAAGTGGGAAATATGAAAAGATTCCAATCCCCCCATTCCTCCCCACCTCCCTAATTCCAAAGACCCCTATAAGGGAACTTGGTCATGTTCGTTGAGGTTTGCATCGGAAAGTTTTGCAATGGGAAACGAAAATGAGCGTTTCTTATTAGACAAGTTCCGGGAAATCCCTCCCTGTTTCAGTCAGTTTCTTCCCAATTGATGCCTAAAGAACATGATCTTTATCTTGCCTAGTATAGCATTTGGGGAAATCAGCCCCCGAAACATTGACCACCAGTACAATCCTCTTATCAAAGTCTGATGTCTGAGAAGCAACAGACAATTAAGAGGTGCCCACTAATGAAGGAGATTAAGGACTCATAGTAACAAGCATTAAAAGGATTTGTGTACATGGGTCACAGACAAAGGAGATAATACACTGCATGACCAAAAATGTATGTGAACACCTGCTCATCGAACATCTCATTGCAAAATCATTGGCATTAATATGGAGTTGGTCCCCCCTTTGCTGCTGTAACAGCCTCCAATCTTCTGGGAAGGCTTTCCACTTTCCACTGTTGGAACATTGCTGCGGGGGACTTGCTTCCATTCAGCCACAAGAGCATTAGTGAGGTCGGACACTGGGCAATTAGACTTGGCTCGCAGTCGGCGTTCCAATTGGGTTGAGCTCTGTACAGGCCAGTCAAACTCTTCCACACCAACCTAGACAAACCAATTCTGTATGGACCTCACTTTGGGCAGGGGGGCATTGTCATGCTGAAACTGGAAATGGTCTTCCCCAACTGTTGCTACAAAGTTGGAAGCACAGAATCGTCTAGAATGTCATTGTATGCTACAGCGTTAAGATTTCCCTTCAATGGAACTAAGGGGCCTAGCCCGAACTATGAAAACAAAACTTTACAGTTGGCATTATGAATTTGGGCAGGTAGCGTTCTCCTGGCATCCGCCAAACCCAGATTCGTCCACTGGATTGCCAAACTGCCAATGTTTGTGTATGGAGATTGCATGTCTGTGTGCTCGATTTTATACACCTGTCAACAATGTGGGTGTCCATATACTTTCGCATATATAGTGTATGTAAATTGAGAGCTCAAGGAAATTTGCCAAGTGTGATGTACCTTCTTTCGACAATGACTTAAAATGTCCGGTAAATCATGCATTGATTTCAATGTAAGTACGTGCAAGTATTCCAGACTCTATGATTTGTGTGATTCAATTCACAGACAGACAGACAGACAGACAGCCAGACAGCCAGACAGACAGACAGACAGACAGACAGGCAACGTCTTGAGCCAGGTTCAGGAGACATTTCACAAGGATTTGGCTCAGCCTCTTAAAAACTTCATTGACAACTGAGATCGAAACAAAACTTCCACAATAGTTACCGTCAACTGTTCAGGATGCCATCATTGCAAGTAAGGTATTATTTAGATTTGGGAAGGAATCTAAATGTGATATTTCGTCGTTTGTAGCAGTATTTCGGTGAGCACACACACAAAACACACATTTCTAATTCCTTTAATACATAAATTGTAAATGTAATGGCAAAAATAATTATAATATAATATAATTGCATGTAAATAAAAAACAAGCTTGTCAGCTAGGATTGGGTCCCAATCCCATTTCAATTATGGAAGTAAACTGGAATTGGATCATAATTTCAGTTCAATTTCTGAATTGAGTGAGTGGAAATGGAATTGACCCCAACCTATCATCATTGTTGTCTCTCCTCTGAACCATCCTTGTTCCAAGACATGGGAACATTCACAGATGCAAATACTCTCTGTTTCTCAACAGCAGCCCAGTTTTGCAGTGCTCAGTGTGCCAGTTGGTGGCGTTTGTTGGCCCTTCTAGGTGCGTACACACATAGCATGTCCTTGAAAACATCGTGCTCTTCCCTCTCACACCTGCAAAGCTGTCATATTGGCTCTTGTCACTTTTCTCCTAAGGTTACTATACACGCTGTGGAAGGTGACTGAGGAGGAGAGGCAGACAGACAGTCAGTTGTACACCAAACCTGTCTACGGTATGAATCAGACCTGGTTTCAACATTGTATTTCTTTTCTTTCAAATATTTTAGCTGTGCTTGCTTGAGGTTGCATGGTGCAATGGAAACACTTGAATAGTACAAAAAATGCCAATCCATTTTTAGAATTTATGCTACGGCAATGGGTGGTGAATTGATATAGTGTTTGCTAAATCAATGAGATTTCCAGTTCAGTCACCAAATCAAAAATACTATAGACGATTTAAAACGAACGTCCCGCTAATATTGAGCAAGAAAAAAGGTAATTTATTCAGAAATGACATCAACTCAATCTTTACACTTTTTATTAGGCAGTTTTAGTTCAGCATTCCACTTTGACTTCAGCACATTAGGGCCATGAAGCAAATGGTCCCAATAACTCTAATCCAACACTGGTAATAAAGTATTACCTGTCAGTTTTTCATCATCATTGCTGGAATTTGATACTCCCCAAATATACAGCTATGAGAGACTACAGGGGACCTTTTAGAGGGAGAGAGAGAGGCAGAGAGAGAGAGCATCGTTACGACACTGTACATAATAGGACATTTGAAATGTCTCTATTCCTCTGAAACATTTACTGTAAAAAAAAAAAAAAACAAATCTGTCTATTTCACTTTTGTTTCGTATTTATTTCACCTGCTTTGGCAATTTAAACATATACTATACAGTGCCTTCGGAAAGTATTCAGACCCGTTGACTTTTTCCACATTTTGTTACATTTCAGCCTTATTCTAAAATGGATTAAATAAACATGTGTACTCATCAATCTACACACAATACCCCATATAGACGATTTTTTTAAACAAAAAAAACAAACATAAGTATTCAGAACCTTTGCTATGAGACTCAAAATTGAGCTCAGGTGCATCCTGTTTCCATTGATCATATTTGAGATGTGTCTACAACTTGATTAGAGTCCACCTGTGGTAAATTCAATTGATTGGACATGATTTGGAAAGGCACACCAGTCTATTTAAGGTCTGACAGTTGACAGTGCATGTCAGAGCAAAACCAAGCCATGAGGTGAAAGGAATTGTCCATAGAGCTTAGGGACAGGATTGTGTTGAGGCAGTTTGGGAACCACCAAGACTCTTCCTAGAGCTGGCCGCCCAGCCAAACTGAATAAGCGGGGGAAAAGGGCCTTGATAAGGGAGGTGACCAAGAACCCGATGGTCACTCTGACAGAGCTCCAGAGTTCATCTTTGGAGATGAGAGACACTTCCAGAAGGACAACCATCTCTGCATCACTCCACCAATCAGGCATTTATGGTAGAGTGGCCAGATGGAAGCCATTCCTCAGAAAAAAAACTAATGACAGCCTACTTGGAGTTTGCCAAAAGGCACCTAAAGACTCTCAGACCATGAGAAACAAGATTCTCTGGTCTGATGAAACCAAGATTGAACTCTTTGACCTGAATGCCAAACATCACGTCTAGTGGAAACCTGGCACCATCCCCACTGTGAAGCATGGTGGTGGCAGCATCATGCTTTTTGGATGTTTTCAGTGGCAGGGACTGGGAGGCTAGTCAGGATCAAGGCAAAGATCCTTGATGAAAACCTGCTCCAGAGCACTCAGGACCTCAGACTGGGGCGAAGGTTCACCTTCCAACAGGACAACAACCCTATGTACACAGCCAAGACAACGCAGGTGTGGCTTCAGGACAAGACTCTGAATGTCCTTCAGTGGCCCAGCCAGAGCCCGTACTTGAACCCGATCGAACATCTCTGGAGAGACCTGAAAATAGCTGTGCAGCAACGCTCCCCATCCAACCTGACAGAGCTTGAGGGGATCTGCAGAGAAGAATGGGAGAAACTGGCTATTTCAGCCACACCCATTGCTGACAGGTCTATAAAATCGAGCACACAGCCATGCAATCTCCATAGACAAACATTGGCAGTAGAATGGCCTTTACTGAAGAGCTCAGTGACTTTCAATGTGGCACTGTTATAGGATGCCACCTTTCCAGCAAGTCAGTTCCTTACATTTCTGCCCTGCTGCAGCTGCCCCGGTCAATTGTGCTGTTATTGTGAAGTGGAAACATCTAGGAGCAACAACGACTCAGCCGCGAAGTGGTAGGCCACACAAGCTGACAGAACGGGAGCACCAAGTCCTCAAGCAGGTAGCGTATATAAATAGTCTGTCCTCGGTTGCAACACTCACTACTGAGTTCCAAGCTGCCTCTGGAAGCAACGTCAGCACAAGAACTGTTTGTTGGGAGCCTCATGAAATAGGTTTCCATGGCCAAGCAGCCGCAAACAAGCCTAAGATCATCATGTGGAATGCCGGGTGTTGGCTGGAGTGATGTAAAGCTCACCGCCATTGGACTCAATCACGCTTCACCATCTAATAGTCTGACGGACAAATCTGGTTTTAGCGGATGCCAGGAGAACACTACCTGCCCCAATGCATAGTGCCAACTGTAAAGCTTGGTGGAGGTAGAACAATGGTCTGGGGCTGTTTTTCATGGATCGAGCTAGGCCCCTTAGTTCCAGTGAAGGGAAATCTTAACGCTACAGCATACAATGACATTCTAGACGATATTGTGCTTCCAACCTTGTGGCAACAGTTTGTGGAAGGTCCTTTCCTGTTTCGGCATGACAATGTCCCTGTGCACAAAGCGAGGTCCATACAGAAATGATTTGTCGAGACCAGTGTGGAAGAACTTAACTGCCTTGCACAGAGCCCTTACCTCAACCCCATCGAACACCTTTGGGATGAATTGGACGACTTCGAGGCAGGCCTAATCGCCCAATGTCAGTGACTGACCTCACTAATGCTTTTGCAAGAGAGAGAGAGAGAGTGTACAGGATTAATAGTACTTCAGGCATCTGCCGTATGATGCACAACAAATTTGATTTACTCCATCACTCACTTTAGGAGGATGACTCTACAACTTCACAACCAATCCCTCATCTTTTATTCAAAACCGCCCCCCCCCCATCTCTCTCTTTCTCTCTCTCATTCAATCTCCATCTACACCGCACGCCTTCACACTTCCCAAACTTTGTTGTCATACTCTATGGCTAGACGGCAAGACACAGGTATAGCATAGCTTTCTGACAGAGACATACTAGCTGGGTGTTTTAGAGGGAAAAATACTCCAAATGCCTTTAACCAGTCAGTAACACAGCGGGATGCCATGGCAGCCTCATGCCCTTAATAACGGTAGCTGTCAATGCAGACAAGGTTGCTGAACTCGAGAGGAACCTGTCAAAAACTCTGAGGCTATGACTAGCAGAGCCACTATTGAATGTAAACATGAGTACCCATTTGTACAAGCTGGGGGGGTTTGGCTGATAAAACGACCATCTTTCTTTCAAAGCTGGTTCAAATCAAGACCATAGTACGGTTTACCTATTGACATTTTAAGGGCTTGGTCTGCTTGTGTTAGTTAGTAATTTACTGTTCTGAATTGGTCTTATTGAACATTGTGCTAAAATAGTCAAATGAGTGACATCAGGGCTTTGTTTAGAAGGTTAAAATGTCTAAAAGGATGCAGGTATGTCTATGACGTTGCTCTCTTGAATAAGCTCCATGTTTTAGACCATCAGACCACTAAAGTGTATAAAGAGCTAAACAATTTGTTGAAGTGACGGGGGTTCTCACTTTGTTTCATTGTCCAGGGACAGGTTACTACGGTTGTATTTCCTACACATACAAACACCACTTAGTGTTTTTATGGTAGAATGAATACATTTGGTACATACAGTACTATCTGACATACCCTAATGTGGAATGGCAACCCTAAAACACCAATGACAACATGATGGTAAGGTACTTAATATTAATTCCACAAAAATATAAATGGTTTGTTATCACTGTCTTCCCAGTGACAGACGTTAAGCACAGTGACTCAGACAAAAGGAAGGAGAAGTTAAGTCAACGAGAATGGAGGCACGAAGATAAGTGAGAAGGGTATCAAATTAAAAAAGGGGCAATATAAATGGATGAAAATTGATTTTAAGTTGTGATAGTTCCAATAAAGAAAATGCCAACCTAAAAAAATGGGCTCACAAAAACACCTCAGAAACAAAATGGTGCCATTAACGATATAATAGGATTATAGTTTCTGTCTGTTTGTTTGTTATGGTGGATAAAGAAAATCAGCGTTAAGAGAAAAAGCTTAACAGCACCCTGATATCACTGCCTCTGAAAATTAGCGGCAGACAGAGATCATTTGCATATTAATGTATTGTTTTCAGGAACTTGCCTCGTTAACTAGCCCTATCGCAGCGAACTAGCTATTGACAATTATTTCCGCCAAGCACGCTGTCATAAACACGTAGAAAAATCTGCTGGTTCTGGGGTGTCATTTTTAGATAAAATGTATCGTCAAACCTATATGAATTTTGCACCCCAATTATGAGAGCTTGAGTGATGCGTGAGTGGGAGGTGATTTATTTATGAATAACATCAAAGTTGAAGTGCGGGAACTTAATAAAATGTGGTGAAAACAGGCATTCTTTGTGTATGTGTGTGTTTTGTGCTCGTGTGTCAATGCACATCTTAAGTGGATAATTTAAAAAAAACAAGTGGAATTGTCATTTGATTTTAATTATCGTGTACAAGATGAGACAGTCCTTGATACAACGTTCTTAAAAAAGGCATATGGCTGAATACAAGAGGATAATGTGACAGGCTGTTAATTACAGACTTGGGTTATTGTCATTCTCTGGGGATAAACATGGTTTACACCACTACACACCTACAGTAAACAGAGGTTGAGGACACACGGGCCAGAATTCAATTGTACATTGAACAAAAATATAAATGCAACATGTAAAGTGTTGGTCCCATGTTTCACGAGCTGAAATAAAATATCTCAACAATATGAAGGAGTATTTCCGTCTGTAATAAAGCCCTTTTGTAGGGGAAAAAATTATATTTCAATTGACTGATTTCCTTATATGAAGTGTAACTCAGCCAAATCTTTTACATTTTTGGCTGCATGTTGCGTTTATATACCAATTCAGTACAGACAATAGAGTTGCAAAGCGCAGTGAAAGTAGACAAATAGATGCCTGTAGGGCGGCAGGGTAGCCTAGTGGTTAGAGCGTTGGACTAATAACCAAAAGGTTGCAAGTTGGAATCCCTGAGCTGACAAGGTACAAATCTGTTGTTCTGCCCCTGAACAGGCAGTTAACCCACTGTTCCTAGGCCGTCATTTAAAATAAGAATTTGTTCTTAACTGACTTGCCTAGTAAAATAAAGAAAAATTAAATTAAAAAAATGTGTTGTGTTAGTTTAGAGGGTTAACACAGCATGCAGAATAGCCAGATTGAAAGCTAGTTGGTCATACTTGTCTTACATATTCAGGCCCAACCAATGTAACTAACTCAAAACATTAGTCCCTCCGTTTTCAGATTCATCTCCCTATTCGGTTGCACTTCCACACAAGTTGTGTCCCAACTGAAGAGTTTTATAGGGTACCCTGGGCTCAAGGTAGATTAACTTCCGACTCATCCTCTTTGAACTGCAGATTCCATTTCAGTGATTAATTTGCATCTTTCGACCATGTCGTTACACATCGCTGGTGGTCTAACTTGTTAGTGCTCTGTGGAGCTGATATCAGAGGATATGAGGGTCATTGATCTCAGTCTCTGGTGGCTAACCCGTTCTCCATTCGTTCTCCTCTCACCGGTTCTCCATTTGGGCTCCCCTCACCGTGTCGACTTTCCCCCACCATGGTTCGCCAACATAATGACCATCTCTGGGCTAGTTTAGTAAAAAGTTGCCTTGTCGACATGACCGCAGTTGCTTGGTTTCAAAACACGGACCTTAGTGAAACGTAACCCCTCCCCACCCCCCACCCAGCCACCCACCCAGCATCCCCAAGAGAACGATGAAAAGGGGCCTGGAGAAAAGAGAAAGAAAAGAGAAGATGGGAAGGATGAGGGGAAAAAAAGAGAGTGAGCCCAGCTAGACGGATAAGATGGCAGGCGGTTTTGGCCTGCGCTTCACTCCACATCGCCCTAGCTACTGATCTGTTCTCCCGACACTGCCCGCCGAGCACATTTCCATCACAGCAGCATCAAACTGATCAAAAAGCTCCTCAAATGGCTCCAGGCACTGCTTTCTGTATGGGCTTCATATTAACCCTTTCCTGGACTACTGGGGTGGTGTAACACAGTACATTGAGTGTCCATGTATTGTACTATCAGAGAGTGAGATTCTAATTGTGGTGTGTGTGTGTGTGTGTTAATGTGTAGGCAGTTTAAAGACTATCAATTCAAATTTGTACATGTGTTTTGTAAAAACAATAAGCTTCAATGTGTGTGTGTGCATGTGCATGTGTATACACTAGTGTTATTGTTGTTTGCATCTGAGTGTGTCATATTGAAAGTGATTAGCACAACGAACAGGCCCCAAGGTGCACTCAACCCGTGCTTATCTCTTATCTCTCTCACACACACACACACCCCTCTGTCTCCAGCAGACGAGGCTACATGTGCTCTTGATGTTAATGATAATATTACCAGGCCCCAGGCAGGGGATTGGAATGGGCCTTGGTAATGACCCATTAAAGGAGGAGGAGAGTGGCAGCCATCCCTACTCACTCAGTGAGCCATCACAGTATACGCCTTGGCTTTAGATTGCAGTATTCATACAAGGTACACCATTGCTGTGAAAACCTGCAGTAGGACGGATCAGTAGTTTATTTTTACAAACACATAAAAAATGATAACATCATACAAACATCAACTACATCGCACCTGCCCAGACCCACTGGCATATAGCCCCATCTCCAGCGCCCACATCACTTTCCACCACATGGCCTGAAACAGCACCATTTTGTTTCTCTCCGTAGCCCACACACTTTCAATATTATTCCATTGTGCTAATGACGGTGAATTGATCGATTTCCACGTTGTTAGGATACGTTTTTTTCAAGATGATTGATGATAAGAGAATCGTCCAACCCATCGGGAATCTCACTACACGCCCATATGGCATGTCTGGAAATATGCAGACAGATGGATGAAGAGTATGTTTACATTTTAATACTTCTGACAGCCAACTTTCTAGCTCCACCCACGACGTGACATAAAACTTTAACATTCTGTCATGGAAATAAATGTATTACTTAAGTCATTAACTCTTTTCATGCCTTTTTGTTTTCCATCTGGACCAATTTTTCTGAGAATTTCTGAAAAGCTATTTAAGGATTTTTTTCCGTGAGGTTATGTTTTTAGGAAGTGATATTAGTTGTAGAATACATTTCATTTTCTTCCATATTGTTATAGTGGTCTTTAACTATGAAGTTGTTCATGTTCTTAGCGTTATCCTTTGAAATTGAACAAGTAAAAACATTCTGGGGATCTTCAATATGTAACCATTGTTCCTCTTTAGTGCATTTAACAATATGTCGCAAGTAAAAGCCTTGGGTGGCGAGTTGATACAATTCCAAGTCTGGAAAGTTAAAACCACCATCAGACTTAGAAAGATGTAAAACCTTTATTTATGACCGAGTATACTTTTGTAAAGAATGTCCTCATTTGGGTAATTGGTATTATCGACAATAAATACAAAAACATTGTAATTTCGGCATCAACAGCCATTATTGATAAATCTATATCTAGTTTTTTTTTGCATATTGTGTTGAACTTAAACATGTTCTTGTATATGTTTGTATGTGCCACTTTTTTTATAAACCCCGTTTGATTGATATGTACCAAGTCTGGTAAGACTTTTGCCATTCGATTGCTTATAATTTATTAAAACTTATGGGTGTCATATAATGGGGCTCTCCAGATTTTTCTGGGTTTAATATAACTGAAATAACTGTTTGACACATGGAACTAGGAAGTACTGAATTGAGTGACATGTGTATTGTCATTTGTGTAAATAAGGTGGCTACTTTTCCCAAAATGTTGAATAGAATTCTATAGGAAAGTCGTCCATTCCTGGTGCTTTTCTCTGTGCGAATGTCTTAACAGTATCAACTTCTTCTTTGGTGATCTCTGTTTTTAGTGATTACTTTTTATCTGCTGATAATTGCTTCAGAGTTGTCGAGTCTAAGAAGGCTGTAGGATCCATCCAACTATTGTTTTAATTCTGATTTATATAAATACACGCTTTTACATGTTTTAATAATTACGTTGTTGTTTGTAATTAGCGCTTTTGTATCTTTATGTTTTCAAATTATAATTGGTTTAGCATGTATTTGTTTTGTGAGAGCTGTCCGATATTCACCAGGTTCATTTTAAGTACTATGCTTTATTTGAGTTTAACCTGTAGTTGCTGGCTCTCTTCAAACGTAAAAGATTGTATTCATTCTTAAGTTCCGAAATTGTATTTTCTTCTCTACCTTTATCTAAGATAATGATTTATAACATTTGTATTGAAATGTAATTTCTGAACCAGATTGAACTTTGCAGAGTATGAGATTATTATCCCCCTAATGTACTCCTTAAAAGCATCTCAAATTCGGCTTTTCTCTGTCCTCTATGTCTACATTTGTAATGGTAAAAAGTTTTAATTTTTTAATTTACGTATTTAATACGTAAAGAGAGAACAGTCTATGACTTGGGTGACTGGAGTCTTTGACAATTTTTGGACCTTACTCTGAGCATTTGGATGATCCAGAAGAAGATTGGGAGAATGTTATGTGGTCAGATGAAACCAAAATATAACTTTTTGGTAAAAACTCAACTCGTCGTGTTTGGAGAACAAAGAATGCTGAGTTGCATCCAAAGATCACCATACCTACTGTGAAGCATGGGGGTGGAAACATCATGCTTTGGGGCTGTTTTTCTGCAAAGGGACCAGGACGACTGATCCGTGTAAAGGAAAGAATGAATGGAACCTCCTTCCATCAGCAAGGGCATTGAAGATGAAACGTGGCTGGGTCTTTCAGCATGACAATGATCCCAAACACACCGCCCGGGCAACGAAGGAGTGGCTTCGTAAGAGGCATTTCAAAGTCCTGGAGTGGCCTAGCCAGTCTCCAGATCTCAACCGCATAGAATTTTTTTGAAGGGAGTTGAAAGTCCGCGTTGCCCAGCAACAGCCCCAAAACATCACTGCGCTAGAGGAGATCTGCATGGAGGAATGGGCCAAAATACCAGCAACAGTGTGTGAAAACCTTGTGAAGACTTACAGAAAATGTTTGACCTCTGTCATTGCCAACAAAGGGTATATAACAAAGTATTGAGATAAACTTTTGTTATTGACCAAATACTTATTTTCCACCATAATTTGCAAATAAATTCATTAAAAATCCTACAATGTGATTTTCTGGATTTTTTTCTCTCATTTTGTCTGTCATAGTTGAAGTGTACCTATGATGAAAATTTACAGGCCTCTCTCATATTTTAAGTGGGAGAACTTGCACAATTGGTGGCTGACTAAATACTTTTTTGCCTCACTGTAACTAACTGCTCACTGTCTCCCGGTTGCTTGGGGATATATTGCTCTATCGGTTTTAATGGTGGCTCAATCTAAACTATGTTGTCTGGCTTCTACATATTTTGACGGTACAAAACGGAGCTACTATCTCCCCATGCGTCCGATCAGTAATTTCATGGGGCCATTAGTTCCTCTATGACATCATAGAGTAATTAACTCAATTCATAGGTTACACTTCCGTACCTCGGTTGCGTCATGCCATTGTATGAATGTTCTCATGCCGATGGCGCCAGAGTGGTGCCCAAAAGTCATGATAAGCCCAGTCATTCTGGACATAGGCTAACGACTCTAATTGACACTATAGTGGCATGGAACTACAATGACATAGCTAAAGTAGGCAAATATTTAGTAGGAAACATCTTTGCCATCAGTACCATGTTTATTTTCATTTAGACAGATGGCAATGTTTGTCAAAAATAGCTAGCATTGCTAACGCTAGCTAAAATCCAGTTGTCTTCAGGGTAGCCTAGTGGTTAGAGCGTTGGACTAGCAACCGAAAGGTTGCAAGTTCAAAATCCCCGAGCTGACAAGGTACAAATCTGTCGTTCTGCCCCTGAACAGGCAGTTAACCCACTGTTCCTAGGCCGTCATTGAAAATAAGAATTTGTTCTTAACAGACTTGCCTAGTAAAATAAAAATAAGAAATAAAAGCAAATGTTTGAAACAATACTGTGACGAAACGTGCAAACCATGAATAAGTTGTTAACGTCATCATTTGTTCTATTTCAAATGGAAACAATTGCCCTTCCCAGCTGGGGGGCAAGAGTACACCTCCATCTCTCAATATTAGCCACCATTTAATTAAATATTTGAGTAATATAAAGTAAAAATACCTCTACAAGGGCTGTGCTCTGCCAGGAGGCCTTGATAAGAGCATCAGGATCTGCCAATTAGGGAGATTGTCAGTCTGTCCCAGCTGGAAAAGCTGTGAGGCTGCTGGTTTTCTTTGTTGGCCACGAGGCATTTTGCTTGTTTTTGGAGTCTTTAGATTGGGCTTGCCTTTGGTAGTTTTCCTTTTGTTCATAATTATGCTTCATCACCATCTGAACAAAACTATCAACCTGCTTGGACTGGCCGACCAAGAGGTCAAGAAGGAGCTAAGATAAGGTTGTTGTCTCCTGGGTACATGCATCCAACACGATCCTCAAATGCTGATGTATCACATAAATGCACACACTCATTTAGGTTACAGGACCATTTAGCTAGGCCTAAGACCCCTAGACATAGCGAGTGCAGCAAAATCAGTAAGCTAGTTATTGATTTCAGAACACTAGCAACAAATTTTGTAAAGTTGCCTAAGCATTGTGGTAAGTTATGTACTTTTTTCTCCAGGCTAGCTAACATTTCCGCCTTTCAACATTGTTTTTAAGACTGGTTAAATCACCATTGCTGCTGTGCAACAAGACAGACATGACATTGATTGATGGACCACGTCAAATTTGCTTGCTAGCTAATGACAGATCATGTCAATTTGCCCAGCTAGCTAATAAGCTAACTTTCAGTAGATAAAACGATTTAGTTGTCTCTTAAAATTGTTTGATTTGCTTGCCAGTGATGACATCAATAGTCAGACAGACAAGCTTACCAGAACGAGCTTAGACTCAAAATATACTCAATTTCAATCTCTTTCCTAAAGGCTTATCTCTGGTGAAGCAAGCTAAATGACACAAGTTGCTTGCTAAGTTAGCTAGCTACATGTCAAGAAGATAGATATTGATGTAATTTAAGATAAGTGAGGGTAGCCTATCATGAAAAGCATACAATTACTTACTGAGGACAGAGCTAAATGTGCACAATTCCTTTGCATGGAAAAATCTGAAATTGGTAGTTCTGGCTTTTCAAAAGTTGATGATATTATATCCAAATGATTTTAACATGTGTCAATGGTTTTAGAGGAGCTGGGGGTCTCCATGCACCACAGCAGGTAAATTTAACTTTCTGCACCATTTTGTGACGTTTATTGATAACAACTTATTGTGACCCATTTCAAAGGGTGAATTCTCACTGGGTTTCTTTTTGTGACCGTTTTGTGTCAGTCATTTGTAAAAAATTAATAATAATTAAAAAAAAGGGAAAGCTGCTCATACTATCAAACTAGACTTTCTGTGGGTTTAATGATTCCTTCTAGCATTTTGGACAGTTTGTTTTGTGTAAGTATAATGTATGTCTCTTGTCACTTTCAAACAGGCCCTGCTCAATCTGTAATTTTTCGGGAAACGACCCAGCACTAGAGTGTCAGCTATTGACAGAGTGCAAGGTCAGCGTACTGTACACATTCTCAACACATACACCTGCACATGTAAAAGTTACATTCAGCAAGTTTTCTGGAATTCACAATGGATTTGTTAGCTTAAGTTGCAAGACAATTCAGAGTAATTCAGAAACTTCCAATCAGGCCTCTTTTGTAACTCATAACAATGAAGTCAAATAGAGTTGAAGTCAGAAGTTTACATACACTTATGTTGGAGTCATTAAAACTCATTTTCAATTACTCCACACATTTCTTGTTAATAAACTATAGTTTTGGCAAGTGGGTTAGGACATCTACTTTGTGCATAACACAAGTAATTTTCCCAACAATTGTTTACAAACAGATTTTTTCACTTATAATTCACTGTATCACTATTCCAGTGGGTCAGAAGTTTACATACACTAAATTGACTGTGCCTTGGAAAAGCTTGGAAAAATCCAGAAAATTATGTTATGGCTTTAGATAGCTTCTGATAGGCTAATTGACATAATTTGAGTCAATTGCAGGTGTACCTGTGGATGTATTTCAAGGCCTACCTTCAGACTCAGTGCCTCTTTGCTTGACATCATGGGAAAATCAAAAGAAATCAGCCAACACCTCAGAAAAACATTTGGACGCCACCACAAGTCTGGTTCATCCTTGGAAGCAATTTTCAAACACCTGAAGGTACCACGTTCATCTGTACAAACAATAGTACACGACTATAAACACCATGGGACCACACAGCCGTCATACCGCTCAGGAAGGAGATGTGTTCTGTCTCCTAGAGATGAACGTACTTTGGTGCAGAAAGTGCAAATCAATCCCAGAATAACAACAAAGGACCTTGTGAAGATGCTGGAGGAAACAGGTACAAAAGTATCTATATCCACAGTAAAACAAGTCCTATATTGCCATTCCTTCAGCAAGGAAGAAGCCTCTGCTCCAAAACCGCCATAAAGAAATCCAGACTACGGTTTGCAACTCTGGTCTGATGAAAAAAAAATAGAACTGTTTGGCCATAATGACCATCCTTATGTTTGGAGGAAAAAGGGGGAGGCTTGCAAGCCGAAGAACACCATCCAAACCGTGAAGCATGGGGGTGGCAGCATCATGTTGTGGGTGGCAGCATCATGTTGTGGGGGTGCTTTGCTGCAGGAGGGACTGGTGCACTTCACAAAATAGATGGCATAATGAGGATGGAAAATTATGTAGATATTGTGGCAAACCTCTTCAAGGTTAGGAGCGTTTGTCACAAATTAAGTGGTAAACTGTCACCAAATCACCCAAGAATGAGAGTTATTTCAAACAGGACAGTACCTGTGTGTTTGTTTCTCCGTCCTGGTCCACCCAGGCCGTAGGCGAGGTCAAGGGTAGCAGGGTTCGATACACGAATCGGGTTCTCGGTAGGTCCAGGTCCAAACGCCAACAGGTAAGTCCAAAACAATCCAGCTCATACACGGTAAATCCAGCCAATCTCTATTGTCTCTTTCTCTAATGTTCATAGATCCTTCCAGCCCTCTCTCTTCCTCTTCCTGGTTTTCCTTGACCCTTTATCTCTGGGTTGGCTCCATCTTCTGAGGGTTCCCCTTGATTCTGGGACTTGTAGTTTTGGTGGTCGGCCATTTTGTGATCTGTAGTTCTGACAGGGGTGGCCATTTTAGTGATCGGGCAGAGCCCGTTTATTAGTTCTGCTCTCACATATCTGCCATTTATCACTCGTCCCCCTTCTTTGCCACAATATATTGAAGCAACTTCTCAAAACATCATTCAGGAAGTTAACGCTTGGTCTCAAATGGGTCTTAGAAATGGACAATGACCCTGTGCATACTTCCAAAGTTATGGCAAAATGGCTTAAGGACCAAAAAGTCAAGGTATTGCAGTGGCCATTACAAAGCCCTGACCTCAATCCTATAGAATATTTGTGGGCAGAACTAAAAAAGTGTGCGCGAGCTTGGAGGCCTACAAACCTGACTCAGTTATACCAGCTCTGTCAGGAAGAATGGGCCAAAATTCACCCAGCTTATTGTGGGAAGCTGGGAATGTGATGAAATAAATAAAAGATTAAATAAATAATTTCCACTACTATTATTCTGACAATTCACATTCTTAAAATAAATTGGTGATCCTAACTGACCAAAAACAGGGAATTCTTACTAGGATTAAATGTCAGGAATTGTGAAAAACTGAGTTGAAATGTATTTGGCTAAGGTGTATGTAAACTTCCGACTTCAACTATATAACATCCCGTTACTTAAATACACATCCAATTCTAGTTTCTCTCGTATTGGTGTTGTGTGGCACTTGGTAAATTTTTGTATTTGTTGGCTCTCCAAAATGTGGCTTGTGTGTGTGTATTAATAACAGAAGTGACTCGCCTATCAGTGATTTGTGTGTGAGCGGTGTGAGTGGTACGTGTGTGTATGAGTGTGTGTGGGGGGTGAAACGTGTGGATTTTTCCACTGCAGTGCTGTCTCGTTCCCGGTGACAGGTCTGATCAGAAAGTGATGACAGCCTATGATTGTCAAACAGCCTGTCACTGAGTGGCAGATTGGCTTTGGCATACACTAACACTCTCCCTCACTCCCCCCTCCCTTTGCCCCCTTCTCCCTGTTTTTGTCACATCTCTGTTTCCTGGCAGTCGGGGTTGGCTTAACTTGGAGTGAAAGTTATAAAAAAACAACAACAGACACAGGCAGTGATCATACCACCAGGGGAACTCAATCTCGGTGTGTTGTTGTGCTCGGGGAGTCATATTCAATGTCGCACGTCAAAGTTCCCACTGTTAGGTGAAATGAAAGGCATCGAAGATAGTGACAATGTGGGAGTCGCAGCTCGGGCTGAAGAAAGAGAGCTGGGTTTGGCGAGTGCCTTGCTCAACTCAAAATAAGGCCTACACCCATCACACTCAATGACTGGACAGGTAGGATACTTCCAGCACATTCTGATAGTCAGTAAAGAGTATCAAACAGAGTGCATTCCTGGATTATGCACTTCCAGAGATGTCCACTGAATAAAATACATTTAAAAAATACTGTATAGATATTATATATTAAAATAAATATTTAAATATTATAATAAGTGATAATGCTTAAGTGAATAATAACATTGCCATCCCTAATTTCATTATTTACTGTACCTCCCTACAGCAAACAACCCTGTGTATTAGAACTCAGGATAAGACCCAGATGCAGACAGATAGAATCACAGATGTCTATTGACCAAACAGGGGGCAGGCAAAATACAGGTCAAGGGCAGGCAGAGGTCCGTAATTCAGGGCAGAGTCAGGCAGGTACAGAATGGCAGGCAGGCTTGGGGTCAGGGCAGGCAGAATGGTCAGAACCGGGGAAACTAGGGAACAGAAACTTGAGAAAACAGGAAGACGGGAAAGCACGCTGGTAAGACCTGACAAGACAAGACGTACTGACAACAGATGAACATAGTACCCAGGTATACATGCACAGGGGATAATGGGGAAGATGGGTGATGCATGGAGGGGGTGGAGACAAGCACAAAGGCAGGTGAAACCGATAAGGATGTGACATTGTGTGCAGTATGGCAATGTCAACAACAATATATGGTTTAAATCTACTATACTATCACAGAGGGCTCAACTTAATAAAAATGAGCTAGTCTTTGCTTTATGTAGAACTGGCCTTTGCATTGCTTCTCGTTATAACCAGGACACAGTGGCTTCACCATCCAACCAGCTACAAGGGGAAGGATGGATATATTAGAATGTATCCTTCAGAAGGACTTAAGCCCCACCCCTAACCCCATCACTGATGATAGGAGAATCTCAATTGGTTTTGCTCGACTTCTCACGCCCTCTCGTCTGCCTCTTTTTGAAAAAGGTGAAAGGTAATCGAGGAGAGGTGGCGGGGAGAGGAAATGTAGAAACAACTGCTCTTGTATGAAATGAAACTCTCCTTCTCCACTCATCAAGCAAATTACATTTACAAAGGAATCCAAACAAATATATGTGTAAAGTGGTAAAACAAAATGTAGCTGGTTGTGCCCGGCATTTTATAGATAGAAGACAGGTAACATATAGTTTTTAAATTAGTGGATGCTTTTCTTCTCTGAGAAAACAACAGCTGATTTAAATGGGGTGTGGTGGATTTCACACTTCCGTGGTAGGGAGCCGATAGAATACCGGTGAGGTTCCTCAGCGGGGAGGAGGCTATCGAGGAGAAGAGGACACTCTTCCATTCACCTATTTATGAATTGACCACTTGGGTCACGGAGGAGAGGAGGATGGTGGAGTGAAGGAGAGGACAGATTTTTGCCCAGTTGAGAATCTCAGCATCTACAGGACTGAGCCATGCCCACCACCCCACTGATTGGTTCTCTCGTCAATTGGGACTCTATGGGTGCATCTCTATAGTCAGAAGGGGTTTACTCTACTCATCTCCTCTCCTTATCTCCTGTTCTTGATCTTCACTGATCTGAAAACAGAAAGATTTGTTGTCTGCTCTTTCATTTCAGTACAGATGAAAAAGCACAATTAATTGAATTAAAAGAGTTAATTATTTATTATAAAGCACCTCGAAACAAGGACTTAAATTCAGCTGATGCTCCCCTGACTATTTACAGGGGAGCATCCCTGATTTGATTAATCCATTCTGCTGTAATAATATTCAAGCTCACAAAAATATGATCACCTGGGAATCTGTTTGAATTTTAAAAAGTATGTGTGACAAATTATTCTCAAAGTGTGACAAGCTATAGGCCTCTGTCCCTCGCAAACTTTGTTGAAGTCAGCTCTGCTGCTCCAGTCGCAAGATCTGGGACACGGAAAACTCTCGGTGGAGATGTTAGGTAAGATGAAAGTGACAAGCCAGCATCCATCTTCAACTTGTCTATTTATATTTATATTCATATTCATGAGCCGTCGGACCATCGCGCCACCATGCATTTAGCGTTATTGTTAAAGGTGAACTTCGGCCTCCCTCCTGGCAGCTGACAGAGAACAATGACTCGAGCTGAGTGACAAAATACCGGCAGGCCTGCGTGCTAAATCATCTACCCTGACTCGGGTTCCGCAGAAGCCGAGGAATCTCATCTGGGGGACTTGTAAAAAATGACTCTCCCCTTCACTTTGGGCATTAAGTGGATTGTTTGTTCCCTTATTAATACATCTCTTTAAAATATATACTGCATGTATAGCAGTTACTGTCGAACAGTAGGATATGTCCGGTTCATTTACGGCCTTCCCGTTTTAACTGACCATGTGACTCCTGCAAACTTTTATCATTGTGTCAGTGTAGAGAGGTCCACGGGCACGTGTTGGAACTTTTGGTGCGGGGGGGGGGGATGCACTCTTCATAAGCAGGAGAAGGCCGTTAACCTTTAAGCGAATGGATAATTCTAAACAGCACTGTAAAATTAATAGACTCTAAACATCAGCGTCGAAAGCAAGCAGCCTTGTCCACCACTCCGTAATCCGTACAGCCGTATATCAGTGGCTCAACGCGTCCATTCACGACAGTTATGGGACATATGCTCTTAAAAAATAAACCATGACAGGACAAAGTGTTTGTAGACGTCTCTTTACACAGCATCGTATGCTACGGAGTGAGCTGTGAATGATTGCCCTATCTCTGAAAGTAAGCTGTTACATTGTGCACTGTGAGTCAATGAGAAGAGGTGAGTCAGGCACAGTGAGGTACAGTTCATTTAACTAAACCACTAACATTTTCCATAATATGGGAAAAGCACAATAATGAGGAAGTTGCCCGTACCTTCTTTTCGGTTCAAAGGTCACCCCCTGAATTGTAATGGTGATCTTAGTGCTCATCATACACTACACTTGTTACCTTTGATGAGGCCATAACGAAGCCTCTCCAGTGCCCACAAAATACCCCTTCCCCCTCTAGAGTCTTGTTACTACATCAGATAGAGGGGAGCCAGCCATGTACGTGACCCCAGATATACATTATGCATAGATAGACTGATGGATGAGGATGGAGAAGAAACGGTGTGCCTTCAAAGTGACATGGCGGCAGGGATGTCAATGATGTCGGCAGCACCAGTGGCAGGGATACATATCAACATTGCTCCATCAATTTCAAATCAATGGGACATGTTTGTACATACCGTGAGTGCATCTGGTAGGATACAAGTGAGGTTCAGCCTGGTTCTCAGTACGGATGTATGACAATGTATCACTATTTTAGTTAACTTCTTTGTCTGTGTGTGTGTGATGGATATTGTATGAATATTTGAATGCTGCACTAATGGTGGGGGACAATTGAGTGAATGTGATTGTGCCGGTCGCGACAAGTGAATGCTATGACCATGAGACTGATTGGGACTGCAGACTATTGCTGTTCCAATAGGGAAGCATATTGTACATTTGATCAGTCAAAGTTATTGTTGACTCTTAATAAGAAGGACACTGCAGTTATGGAAAGTGTGTATGACTACCTATCTGGGCTTGTATACGACCATCCATTGAAGAAGGAAGTTCTCCCCGCCATCTCCTCCCATCATCCCTTTGGAGTCCCTTCCCCGCGAGATTTCCCCTGACAGCACTGCTGTACATAGAAACGCCTTCACCTCTCAACATTATGCGGATGCGTCGTCCGTGGTTCGAGTGAGCCTCGTTCGACAAGTGTCAGCAGCTTGCAGGTTTTCGGCTAATGATGCCGCACTGGCTCGCCCGCTGCCCCTCCGTAGGCTCCCGCAAGCAAGAAACGTCCATCTCGCTGATTATAAACAAAACCAACCCCCCCCCCCCACACACACACACACAAAAAAAGCAGGAGGGAACATGAGCCACTGTCAAGTCAGACTTGACGAGGACACGAGATCTGTGTCACCTGAATTTACAGGCATAATTGTGACAGCCAAGTTGGGATCGCCCGTCTGGGACGTGTCACATTTTGGAGTTTGCGCTTATTCTCATGCAAATTATGTCAGGAATCAGGATTGGACAGAATGTGAATGAAACTCTAGACGTTACGGGACCCACCACCATGTCCAAGGCTTATATACCAACCATGTGACAGCAGTTTCTCTTGTACCTTGGGGGGGAGGGTGGAAAACACATAGACATTCAAATCGGCCAACCTGTGCCAGGAATAGTCCCACATAACAAGGGAATGTCGACAGAACAATGTTATGAACCTCAGACCACGGGAAAGTACGAGCCATCTCTTTTCCTCAGGCCCTAAAGTCTAAATCTACATTTCCTATACGCAAATGGGGAGAGAGCTATCTCTGGTATTACTGACGTACACAGGCAACTTTTTCCCTCCTCTTATCAATTTAAGATTTGATTGCTAGAGGAATCCCACCGCAGCAGTGGTAGCTTTTGTTGCCCGTGGAGGCCCTATGCAATTACAAACTGAAGAAATACTATTCAGCCCGGGTGCAATTCAATCATTTAGTCTCGAATGCATGGAAATACATTCCAATCTAACCACAATGCATGTGGACTGAGGGAAGAACACATAAATTAGACATAACAAATGCATTTCTTCTCATTGTTTGTACATGAGACGGTGTATCCCGTCAGTCAGAAATAATCATGGCTTATTCAGTCCCTTCTAGGTAAACTAAGACAAAATAAAGGTGAAATAAAAAGTAAAGCTACTCAACGATGAAGAGGTATGCTTTCAGTTGCTTCCAACAGTGACTGATGCCAAAGCGAAGATGCCGCCGTCTGTCATCACCGCACACCTGCGGGTCCTCATAGAGGACGGGCATCATCAAGAAAAGCGTCTGATAGATTTCGAAAACACGGTTTGGCAGCCATCATTATTCTCCAAAGAGATTATTTTGTCACATCTCCATTCTTCATGAGCGTTAGACTCACCCTGATGAATAGTGGCACGCTCTATCTCTGAACACGGCTTACTTTTGACAGGGACACAACACTTTACAAGATGGCTCTCGAGTGACTGGGACGATTTCAGCAGGGAAAGATGTGTCAACTAGCATTGGAATTAACTCCCTGTCCGACATGAAGGGTCTTTTGGAGTTTTGAGTCTTCATTTCCTATCTTCGGGCCTGGAGGCCAGGAACTGGCAATGGATAGATCAGCCATATTCAACAGAGGTTCAAATCCGACCCGAGAACAGGGTCATTACAGCCCGACGGTTCCAACAACAAACAAAAAAAAGAAGGATAGAAAGATGGTGGTTTGTTACTATGGTAATAAATTACAATATCCATCCGGACCTTTGCCACCTAGGAAATGTGTGTGACTGGGCCTTCTCAAATAGTAGTTGAGTACCCCTGGGATAGATGACGGAAGTAGAAAGAAGTTAGCAACTAATCGTCTAGAATATGATAGGATCATTGCAACAATGCAGAGTACGCGATGGTGTACATTTTAGGACATCTGTACTCTCTATGACACAAGTCTCTACTGAGATATAGGTGAGGTACATGTTGTTTAACACTGTGGTAAGGATTGTAATTATATGTACTTCTAAGGTCTTGCAGGTGATGAGTGGAATGAGAGCACAGAAATATAAGATGAGTGACATGGGGTTGTTGATATTATTTACAGTTTCCTTTTGTATTAATTTTGTAAGGAGGAAATGAATGTACAATGATATGTCTGCACAAGTCTCAATCCTTTACATTCCTTGTCCAATTGTCTGGCCACCAATACATCATGGAAACGTGATATTAAACAAAAAATGTTTAAAGTCTAATTAATTTGCAGTACACTGCAGTGCTTGGACTGATTTTTCATTTGGATTATTATAAGTTGTAAAAACAAATAGAATTTGTGATGCCTTCTGCTATACACACCCTTTTTTAAACATCATATTTATGCTGTGGCCTTGTAGGGTAATGTTGATGACATCTAGACAATTTATTTATCCGTTTGTTTTACAGCAACAACAAAAAAATGGAATCGCAAGAGAACAAACAAAACATTGTCTGACTGACAGTCATATTGAGGGGCTGTGTTTGTGTGATGACAGCTCTTCCACAAGACGAGCAAAGGACATCTCGCAAAACCTCTATTCATATTTCCTGTGGTTGAAAGCAATGCTGGTGCTGTAAACATCAGGATAGTTTCATTGTTAATTCTGTGATTTTGCTTTTCTATCATGCATGTGTGCCACAGGAGGTTGGGTGGCACCTTAATTGGGGAGGACGGGCTTGTGGTAATGACTGGAGAGGAATTAGTGGAATGGTATCAAATACGTGAAACACATGGTTTCCAGGTGTTTGATGTCATTCCATTTTCTCCATTCCGGCCATTATAATGAGCCATCCTCCCCTCAGCAGCCTCCTGTGATGTGTGCAGTATGTAATACCAGACCATGGGTTTGAATGGCCTTGAGCCTGCCTGCCTGGTCCTGTGGTCCACTTATCAAGTTCCCTTTATACATGAAGTTGCTGGTTGAGTGGTATAGTCCAGGGTCTCCCAAACTTGGTCCTGGGCCTCCCCCCTGGGTGCACGTTTTAGTTTTTTTGCCCTAGCACTACACAGCTGATCCGATTAATCAAAGCTTGATGATGAGTTGCTTATTTGAATCAGCTGTGTAGTGCTAGGGCAAAAAAGTAAACGTGCACCTGGGTGGGCAGCACCAAGTTTGGTAAACCCTGGACTATACCACTCGACCAGCAACTTCTTGTATAAAGGGAACTTGATAAGTGGACCACATTTCAGAATTTCTCCAATATGTTTGTTCCATTAAATAATATTTCCACCTGTTTGTACCTACTGAACAAACCCCAGATGTTAGTTTTCCAAAGCAGGGTTTACCCCAATGTTTATGTCTCATGTTGCCTCACAACTTTTCTTCTGTGACTTAAATCTCTTAGTATGTGTTTTGTTTTCATTTATGATTTCCAGGTACTGAACACAAGCTGCTAGGCACCCCGGTTCCTCATTGTTTTGTATGAAGCGCCTCAGGTGAATGTACAAGAGATGTGTGGGGTGGCAGTACTGTGTGTCATCTTAAATACCATCCGGAAGAAACCTGCCATGCCCCCTTTATCAAGTCCCCAGGTGACTCAGAAAAATTGTAGGCTTAATTTTATAATACACCTGAAACTGTTAAGTCCCTCAGAAATCCTGATTTTAATGACAATACCCCTTATTCTCTGCATTTCGGTGAGAGAAGTGACTAAGCCTACTGTATATTCCCATTTCCTCTGGTAACTTAAATTTGAAGCTATTCCTACTAGGATTAAATGTGCTGAGCGTCAAGTCTTTGAGTTCTGATTTTTCCAAGTAGTCAGATGTTGACAAAGAAACTCATCTCTTACTGTAATATACAATATGTATGTTACCAGTTCTATCTAACTCAACCATTGGATTGGGCAGAGGATATTAGACATTGCAATCATCAAAAGAACACGTTTATTTCTCCACCAGTCAGACTGTGGTAAATTTGATACTATTTAACCAATGATTTGTCCCATATGACATACATACCACTTATGACTATGTTATGACATCTGTCATTACCAATCCACGACATTCAACAGAGATTCCTAATATTATTCGATTGACATGTGTTCGGTTTTGGACAACTATATTTGTCCGTTCAAGTAAAAGAGCGTTTGAGATGATCGTGCACTCAATGCATACTTGCTCTCATACCCATTATTGTTATTTTCTCTGTGGCCCCGTGTCCATGACACATAATTGGCCCATAATTGAGTTGAAAGGAGTAAACGTTGGATTCCCGAAAGGAAACTGACATTTACCAAATAAGCGGGAGACCCACGAATCCCCCCGGAATCGAGGCAAAACCATGCAAATCTGCTTAAACTGTGCCTATCTCCCAATGTTGCCGTCTACTCCACAGGTAGCTGCATTGTGGCGTTACTTATGATTACAGTGATTTACATAGTCTAAGTACTAGGACCATGCTAAGATCCTTAACATAAGGGGGAGGCCATCACCAGAACCAGCAAAGCGCTGTCTGCTATGAGAAGATAGAGAAGATTAGCTTCCTGCAGTCAATGACCAAAAGCGCCCTCTTTGGCCTCATGGGTTATGTTAATGTTTATTTCGTAATTCATAAAGATTTTTAGGAAAATCTGGTGTTTCTATATATTTCAGTCTTCTGTGATGTATATAAAGTGTATTATTGGGATGCAAACTCAAATTGTTATACATTTCAACTCTATATCTGACATGGTACAGGTGTCTTCTTTTTTTAACCCTCTTAAGGGTCAAAAATGACCCTCCACTGTGTAAAACAGCAGAGGAAACCCACCTAAATGATATTTTTTCAACTTGAAATTTTATGACTTTTCGTAGAGTGACCCCAACATTCGAAAATAAGAAACATCGCCTTTGTTCATATTTCCATGAAAGCTGTACATAACCAGGATACAAAGATAGTCTTTGGGTCAAAATCATTTACACACCACAAAAACACACACACACCATGACAAATTGAGATTTTGTGTGCTACGGATTGACCTCAGCCAGCAGCTCCTGAAGAGGAAGATCACCATGGTTGGCACAGTTAGAAAGAACAAGTCTGAGCTCCCCCCTGCACTCCTCGCATCAAGGGGGAGAGAGACCTTCTCATCAAAGTTTGCCTTCACCCCCACTGTGACTCTAGTTTCTTACCTCCCAAAGAGGTACAATAATGTGGTTCTGCTGAGCACACTGCACGAAACGGCTGAGATCGGTGATCGTGAGGACAGGAAGCCAGCCATCATCCTGGACTACAACCACAACAAAGGAGGCGTAGACAACCTGGACAAGGTGATTGGAACTTACAGTTTCAGGAGGATGACTGCCCACTGGCCTCTGGTCATCTTCCATAAATCAAATCAAATCAAATTTATTTATATAGCCCTTCGTACATCAGCTGATATCTCAAAGCGCTGTACAGAAACCCAGCCTAAAACCCCAAACAGCAAGCAATGCAGGTGTAGAAGCAATTGATGTGTCCTTATACAATGCCTTCATGATATGGAACAAGATCAACCCTACCTGGATGCCTGATAAGCGGAACAAGAGGAGGGTATTCCTGGAGCAGCTGGAAAAGGCACTTGTAACCACACACATTCAAAGAAGGGAGCACCTCCCTCGCACAGCAGCGCTTGTGAAAGCTGTTCAGGGGGCTGAATCTTGTCCTGATCCACCTGAGGCTGCAGCTGGGGCAGGCAAGAGGAGAAAATGCCAATTTGCCACCTAAAGAAGGACTGTAAAACAAATACTATGTGCTGCAAATGTCAGAAATATTTCTGCAAAATCCATGCACACACACTTGCATGTGCTAATTAGAGTTGATTGATTTATGCTCTTCACATTTTTGTTTTGTATCTATTATCTTATTTTATTCTTATTTATTGCTGTTGTTTGCCCCCAAAAAAGTTCAAGACTTGTTTCCCTTCAATAAAATGCATTCAAAACTACTTTCTGCACATTTCTGCTACTTTCTTAGGCTATACAAGTGCTATCTCTTGCTAAAAAATTGTTTACACCTATGCAATACCTTTAGCAATAATGGTAATAATATTAAACCTCTACTTTAGTAAAGAAAACAATTATGACAGGTGTGTTGTAATATAAACGAGTGGTGTCCACTGATTAAATGCAGTCTTCCTGCATTGTGAAGAGGGAAGGTTGTTTTTTCATGCAAAATAGATTTGGGGTTTAAAGTTCAATGAAGGTGCTTTATTTTAGGGTTTTAGTGAAGGCTGGTCATTTCTTATCCTTAGAACAAGGGGAGTAGACAGAATGTTAAGACTACACAAGGGTTAAGCACATAACCATGTGTTTGAGGTGTATACTTTTGCTTCAAAGTAGATTTAAGACGAAGAGTCCCTTGTGTGACCCTAATTTAGCTCACTGCAGTAAAAGGTTAACAGGCGCTATGGTGCTAAAATCACTAATATCTCGAACCCATTGTCATTTAAAATCTCCTCGAAGTGCAGCTTATTATTTGTTGGTCCAGGAGACAAATTCCCTCGTTGCTGTGACTATTAATGCTCATTGGTGTGTGTCATCAAGAGGCTAACACAAAATATACAATGAGAAATAGTCAATATGAGTGTCTCTAATCAGTGATAGACAAACTACATACAAAATGTCATGTCTTGACCACTTAAAATACATTTTTTGCTGAGGGTCTGGTTACCTTCAAGCCGAGAATTGACATATCCATTAAGAATAAATCAATGTTATCCTGATGCTACATTGCCTTGTTAAAAATATCCAAGTTAAATAACAAAGCAGAATACTGGTTTAAAGTTTATTTTACAATTGCAAAAACAAAACAATACTTTCATGATTTAGAGGATAGAATTTTGAACAGTATTAATGATACAACATTGAAATGTATAATTTCTTGTGCATTGCATGTTCATTTTGACATACAGTACCATGCACCAGAAGAGATGCCTGCGTAGTTACATTTAATCATGTAAACCACACTGAAGGACCTACTTTTCATTGAAAAAAAGGACATGTTCTGGCTCTACAGTATATATACAGTATACAGTGCCATCGGAAACAAATCAGACCCCTTGACTCTATCCACATTTTTTTTACGTTACAGCCTTATCCTAAAATTGATTAAATAAATAAAAATCCTCAGCAATCTACACACAACACTTCATAATGACAAAGCAAAAACAGGTTTTTCATTTTTTTTGCAAATCTAAAAATAAAAAGCAGAAATACCTTATTTACACAAGTATTCAGACCCTTTCCTATGAGAATTGAGCTCAGGTTTATCCTGTTTCCATTGATTATCCTTGAGATGTTTCTACAACTTGGAGTCCACCTGTGTAAAATTCAATTGATTGGACATGATTCGGAAAGGCACACACCTGTCTATATAAGGTCCCACAGAGCAAAAACCAAACCATGAGGTCGAAGGAATTGTCAGTAGAGCTCCGAGACAGGATTGTGTCGAGGCACAGATCTGGGGAAAGGTACCAAAACAATTATGCAACATTGAAGGTCCTCAAGAACACAATGGCCTCCATCATTCTTAAATTAAATAAGTTTGGAATCTCCAAGACTCTTCCTAGAGCTGGCCACCCGGCCAAACTGAGCAATCGAGGGAGAAGGGCCTTGGTCAAGGAGGTGACCAAGAACCCGACAGAGCTCCAGAGTTCCTCTGTTTTGATTGGAGAACCTTCCAGAAGGACAACCATCTCTAAAGCACTCCACCAATCAGGCCTTTATGGTAGAGTGGCCAGATGAAAGCCACTCCTCATTAAAAGGCACATGACAGTCTGCTTGGAAAAAGGCACCTAAAGATTCTCAGGCCATGAGAAACAAGATTCTCTGGTCTTGATGAAACCAAGATTGAACTCTTTGGCCTGAATGCCAGGCGTCACTTCTGGAGTAAACCTGGTACCATCCCTACGGTGAAACATGGTGGTGGTAGCATCACGCTGTGGGGATGTATTTCAGCAGCAGGGACTGGGTGACGAGTCAGGATCGAGGCAAAGATGAATGGAGCAAAGTACAGAGATCCTTGATGAAAACCTACTCCAGAGTGCTCAGGACATCAGACTGGGGCGAAGGTTCACCTTCCAACAGGACAACAACCCTAAGCACACAGCCAAGACAACGCAGGAGTGGCTTTGGGACAATTCTCTGAATGTCCTTGAGTGGCCCAGCCAGAGCCCGTACTTGAACCCGATCAAACATCTCTAGATACCCGAAAATAGCTGCACAGCAACGCTCCCCATCCAACCTGACAGAGCTTGAGAGGATCTGCAGAAAAGAATGGGAGAAACTCCCAAAATACAGGTGTGAAAAGCTTATAGCATCATACACAAGAAGATTCTAGGTTCTGTAATTGCTGCCAAAGGTGCATCAAAGTACTGAGTAAAGGGTCTGAATACTTATGTAAATGGGATATTTCAGTTTATTTGTAATAAATTAGCAACATTTTATAAAATCCTGTTTTTGCTTGTAATCATGGGGTATTATATGTAGATTGATGAGGGGGAAAAAACTATAGAATACATTTTAAAATAAGGCTGTAACCTACCAAAATGTGGAAAAAGTCAAGGGGTCTGAATACTTTCTGAAGGCACTGTATATACTATTTATACCTATATATAGTTAATTGTATATTTTTTCCATATTTCTCTATAAAATGACGATATAAAAATGCACACAGTACAAACGCTGAGCTGCAGCAAATAGCAAGATATGACATACATTTACACACGCTTGCTGATCATTTATGTATGTATCATTTTTAAACTTAATTTACAAGTTGAAACTGAAACTGCACACAATACAAAGAAACGTGGTATCAAAGCAAATATTTCAATACCACCATTAAATAATACTTGATTAGGGAAACAAATACTGTATGCAGAGAAAAGCTAAACAAATGAGTATTCTGTTCTTTCTGTAGTTTGCCATTTGACCTACACATCATCCTTTAAAATGTTACTTCCCTTACGCAATGTTGAGGTGATCAGGAGAAGAGAGAGTCTAAATGTTTAAATGTCATCTTGCCATGGAGTTTATTTTAACAACCCTAATGTGTACCGCATCACTGTACCCCAGAAGCACTTATGTAAAGTGCAGAAATCCTAATTCCTTTTTGATTAGTTGTAAACAACTAAACACCTTCATATCGATCATATATTTGCAAAATGTGTGGTTTTGTTCAACATTTCTTTTAAAATGTTAGTTTCATCTTAAAGGGATACTTTGTGATTTTGGAAATTATGCCCTTTACTGAACGAAAAAAATAATACGCATCATAAAGCAACATGCAACAATTTAAAAGATTTTACTGAGTTACAGTTCATATATACGGATATCAGTCAATTTAAATAAATTCATTAGGCGCTAATCAACGGATTTCACATGACTTGGCATGGGTGGGCTACATGGAAGCCAAGCCCAACCAACCAGAATGAGTTGTTCCTCACAAAAGGGCTTTATTACAGACAGAAATACCCCTCCCAGACAATCCGACAGGTAAGGCTGTATGTGGAGGTCCTAGGCTGGCGTTGTTACACTTTGTGGTTGTGAGGCCAGTTGGACAAACTGCTACATTCTCTAAAACAACATTGGAGGTTGGCTTATGGTGGAGAAATGAAAATTAAATTATCTGGCAACAGCTCTGGTGGACATTCATGCCAATTGCACACTCCCTCAAAACTTGGGACATCTGTGGCATTATGTGATTAAATGGCACATCTTAGAGTGTCCTTTTATTGTCCCCACTACAAGGTACACCTGTGTAATGATCATGCTGTTTAATCAGCTTCTTGATATGCCACACCTGTTAGGTAGATGGATTATCTTGGCAAAAGAGAAATACTCACTAACCGGGATGTAAACAAATGTGCGCACAGCATTTTTTTAAATAATATTTTTGTGCGTATGGAACATTTAATGGATATTTTATTTCAGCTCATGAAACATGGGACCAACACTTTACATGTCGCGTTTATATTTTTGTTCAGTGTACTTCCCCAGTCAGATGAACTAGCATGCTAGCAGATACTCACAGACTTCCAGTCATTGCGCTAACACTAGGTAGCATTGGCTCGAGAAACTACCTCAAACTTCCTCCATACTGGACACAGAAGCATAAATATGGTATCCACAAGTTCATCGTACTCTGGGGAAGTAGATAAGTAGCCTCATTGCCAAAATCCCAAAGTATCTCTTTAATTTACGGAAAAACATGCACAGACAAAAGATCATATAAATAATCTGCAAAAATGTGTGTTCAGTTTAAAAATTAAATAAAATCCAAAACAGAACATGGCCCAGTTTTATGACAGCAGTTACTTCGGACTGATTCCAAAGTCTCAGTTAAGATGCAGTGCAGTATTGAGATATAGTGCAACGGTTCAGTAATCAGTCATATCATCAGCTTTTGTCCAGCTCATTTATGCTTTATCAAACTTTTCTAGTTCAGTGACAAAGATGAGGTGGTCCTCCGGAGACTTGCCATGCGTTTTGCTAAGGTGCAGTTTGACTGCATGCTTGCTGACAAAGGTCCGATTGCACAGCTTGCACTGAAATACAGAGCACGAGTCCTCCTCATTAAGTCCCAGGGAACTGAACGTTTTCTCCGTTATCATTCTGGTAACTGCCTGCTGCTCTCTAAGGTGATCTATGGAAAGCTTTGAGATGTCTTTCATGCTGAAACCTAAGTGGGACTCCAAATGATTTATGTAAGAGGAAGGAGTCCTAAACTGAGAGGCACAATCACTGCAGAGAAACAGGGGCTGGCCCGAGTCAATGTTTTTCAGGAATTTTGTCCCGCCTGTCCGCCTCAGCTGGTACTTGACATTGGCCAGCCAATGGGAGATTGTGGTCATGGAGAGACCAGTGAACTTGCAGATATGGACCCGCTCCTGGGGGCCTAAGTCAGTCATGACGAACTTGCCGTCAGCCGTCTCCCGGAGACAGGAGGTGAACTGGGCCTGAAGGATGAGGAGGTGCTGAGGATTCCAGTTGGACTGCCGGCCCTTCCTTTTCTGGAATGCAGAGAGCTCCTCCAAGCTATCCTCAAAGGCGCTGTTGTCCGCGTCAGATTTCTCAGAGATGGAGGATGGGGTGGAGGATTTCGGTGTCAGACGGCCAGTCAGGTTCTTGACCATGTCAGAGATGTCCATCAAAGCATTTTCCCGTAAAGGGGACGAGAGAGATTCAGACAAGCTTGAGAGAATAGGCCTGTTGCTGTTATTGGTGTTACAGTTGCTATTGTTGTTCGGCGTAGTGGAGGTGCTGTTAGCAGTGCGTCCATTCGTGTTTTTGGATTTTGTCAAGTCCATGGGTTGGTCATCATTGTCATAGAATCGATTGATTGACTCAACTTGCTTGACCTGATTGGAGTTGTTCATGGGCTTCTCCATCATGTTGTTACTGATCTTGTACAGCATTGCCAGAGGATCTAGAAAGGGGGTGGCTGTCTTCGAGGCCTTTCCCAAGTGATTGTTCATGATGGACTGCAACGCACTGAGGGGGTTGACAAACGACTGCTCAGGTGAATGATCCGTGATGATTCCCAAGCCGTTACAGCCATTGCTGGCTTCCGTTTTTGGCACATCTGCTCCGTTCTTCATTGGCGGATCCCCTTTGCCGTCTTTTGCCTCTCCCTCTCTGCTTCTAGGCTCGCTCTTATCCTCTACATCAATGTTTTTCACCGGCTTGTTGAGGCTATCCGGCATGGGTGACCCCTTCCTCTCCTTGGACAGCGGGGACGGTGACTTGGTAGAGCTCACTTTGCATTTGTTTTCTGACGCCTTCTCGTCCTTCTTCACAGAGACCTTCCCTGTGACTTTTTCCACCAGCTCCTCCATGGCCAGCACATTGTTCTTGTGGCTTGGAGGTGGGGAATGGCTGATCGGTGAATGGATCAGATTGCTGGAGTCAGAGGACATCACCTTCAAGCTGCTAGTGCTGAACAAGGGTTGAACCACCTGGACACTCTGCATGGAGGACTTCAGAGACCCATGGAGCTGGTAGGCAGCGTGGATGCTGGGGTAGCCAGCACCACCCCAGGTGGGCGTCCCAGTCTGGGCCTTGCTGATTGCACTTGACACTGTGAACTCTAAGGACTTCAGGATATCCAGACCTCCTTTGGGAGTCTCTTCCAGGTCTTCCTCTGTGAGATACTTGTAATGTCCAGCCTTGCCAGTTTTCTCACTTTTCTCAGTCAGATCCTCTTTCTCTTCTTTGATCTTATTCTCTGGTTCACTCATCTCCATTTTCTCCTCGTGTTCCTCCCTTTTCTCTTCAGTGTGCGAGGAGTGCAGGAGAAGAGAATCGGGCTGTGACTTCACATTGGGCGCAGGGAGTCGTGTAGAGGTCGGCGGGAGAGGAATGGACTGCATCTTTTCCTCAACCAGGGGGTCAAACACCAGTTGCTTCCCCTTTTTGGACGCTGTGTTGGTCACTTTCAAAAAGTGTCCTGTGACCATCATGTGGGCTGTCAGTTGTTGCAGGGTGTCGTGGGAACTCCCGCACTCCATGCATTTGAGGATCTGGGCCTTGCGAGCCTCAAACTGCCAGGTGTAACTGGCGCCATTTTGGTAGCCGTAGCGGTTATTCGCTGTGACATAGGGGTTAACCACTTTCTGGTCTTTCGTGGTCTCCCCCAGGTGTACACCAGGTGTGTTGTGGACAGACTCTGGTGAGCACGAGGACACCAAGTCCTGAAATGCTCTTTTTCTGGTAGGTGGCACCAGCTTTGAGGTGAGGGCTGGCATGGGTTCTTTGAGAGGCACTTTCTGGTAGTGTTTTGTTTTGATCATGTGGACACTCAGGTCCTGTAGGGATTCAAAGGAATGGCCGCAGTACATGCACTTGAGAACCTTTTGAGCGTCCTCCTTGCCTTCCATCTCCATGAGGGAGCGCTTACGTGGCTTGGACCACCTCTTTCCCCGCTCTTCTTCCTTGTCCTTGTTGTCATCACGGTAGTGGCCTGACTCATTCATGTGTACCGTGAGCCCCACCAGCGTGTCATAGGCTCCGCTGCAGTCCTTACACCGGAACTTGCTGGCACCGGTGAACACCGGACCGTAGAGCTTATTGTTCTGCCGGTACAGCTGCACAGTGCTGAAGAGGCTCGGCTCAGGGAGGAGGTTATATGGTGTATGCTGCAGGGTTTTGGCCAAAGCTGCTTGGTGCCAGTCATAGGTCACTCCACCGGTGCTGCCAGTGCTGACACCAGTGCCATTGTTGTTAGTGTTAGCGGTGCTTGTAGCGGTAGTGTTGCTGGTAGTGTTGGTAGGGGCAGAGGTGTTACTGCTGCTGTTGGTGTGGTTATTATTGTTCACAAGTCTGATAGTATTACTGTTGGTGGTACCATTGCTCCCCTTGTGGCTGCTTCCACTGCTGTTGCTGATCACACTGATGACCTTGTTGCTGTTACTTCTTAGCATGTCCTTGGTGATGCTGGACCAAGAGGCGTCCGAGATCAGGTTTGCATAGACAGCTTTCATCTGCGCCAGGCTGTCCTGCAGAGACAGGCCATTGGGGATCTTTAGGTCGTCTACTCCTCCTCTGACTGCCTCCTCCTTATCCAGTCCGTCCTTGGAGCGTGTGCTCTGGAAGTCGATAAGTTGGTCGCTGGTATCACTGAGAGGAGAAGCGTAGCCAGCGTCGGGGTTGGTGCCATTGCTGAACGGGGAGTTCTGGAAGCTGAATTGGTCCCCGGCATCGTCATCCTCGTTGCAGAGGTACTCGCCATCCTGTCCATCCAAGGAGAGCCCATCATCTTGCAGGTGCTCATCATCGATCTTGTCATCAGCCTTAAATTCATCCTCGTCCCCATAAGCTGAAAAACACAAGATGAGAGAAAAAAGGGACATCAGGCAACTCATTGGGGCAGAACATTCCTAATGGCACCACTCAAATTGATCAGATGTGTCCACCTGATGTGTATAAAGATTCTAGATGTTTGTATCCCATAATGTGCGTTTAATGTGTGTATACCACGCACGCATGCGCGTATCTCTGAATGTGTAAAGAGTGGGTGAGTGTCGTGATTCTTAAGAGATTTTTGTCAATAGTCCTGGCGGAGGACACAGCTTTGCAATTATAAAGTGGCAAACATCGATATCTTGACTATGATAGATAGTCCCCTTCACTGTGCGGCCTAACGAAGGTATCGAACATTACAGCTCAGCAAGGGTAAAGGAGAACACAGATGAGCAAGATAAATATTTCCCCTTGAGTTCAAAAACTAGGGACACAAGCAAAATTCTACATGATGGAAAACCAGTTCCCAAAGCAGAAGATGTATATTAATCAACACAGAATCCACTTGACAAAAAAGGTCAGTAGCCTACATACAGTATGTTAGAACTCTCATGTTTTTTGCTTTGTAGTGCCTTGATGTCTTAACTCCAAGTTATCATGCACTATATAATATTGATGTACACTGTTGAATACAAAAAAGTTCAGTCCTAAATCCTATCCTTCAAATGATTAGACTGCCCAGTAAAAAAGGTGACCACAACAGCCACAAGCCAGATCATGTACAAAAATGGCTTCCTCATCTAGTTGGAGGGAAGTAACTCTCTCTGAGTTTGATCCAGTCTCTGCTACCACTGTGCCACTCACACCCTGCCCGTCAAGTGTGCAATAAGTGGGCGAGCATGCCAGGCCCTCGGCTGGGCTAGCATAGAGTTGGCATAGGCAGTGGACTCCTCACAGCGTGGCACGTAGAAATCGCCGGTGGAAATGACATGACATGTTGTCACCATCCATGCTGTACTAGTTCTCAGGGAGTGGAGTGTGGCTGCTTCCGGGGGGGCAGAATGTTACCCATAGAGGATGAGGGTGTGACTGAGTATACTTTCTCTACACAGACTCTTATAATCAAGGTTCATCTACATACTATTTTGAAGTGCACTATTTAAAAAACTAAAAAATCTGAATTGCGGAAAACCACCAGTTATTTTTTCTTCAACACCAAAAAACAAACAATCAGGCTGTCCTTGTGTGGCCTTTCATCAGATAAAGATATAATAGGTAACAACAGCATGGCTATGGTATGTGTCTAATGAAACTGCATTTTCCTCTGGCATTTACACTTTTAAGTGTTGTCAGCCCTGAAAAGGGAATAACAGAACTCTTTGTCAGGCCACAACAAGATAGAAAAGACACGCCATTTATTTAATGACCATTAAGGAAAGTGGATGAAAGCTGAATGAAAGCTGAGTACTTAACAAGGCACTACCTGTGTTGATCAGCTGCCCGGCTGGTTATCTTTAATGGAAGACAACATGTGATTGCAACCCCTGTAGCCAAGCAGGAATCATGGCAGATATTTTACTTTGAGAACAAGCCTATAACCAGCGTCAACCGTCTCTCAAGTAGAAATCCAGGCCCTCTGGACTTTGAGACAATGTCAGACTTCAACTGTCTCTAAACGGCACTAGGTAGCAAATAAAAAATTGTAGAGGAACAAATTTCCAACAATCAAATGTGTTCCAATTTCACAACACTATGTCACGTTTCACTTGATATGAAAATGTGCTGTATCTACATTACGTATGTTCCATATTGTAATGGTAAAGGAGAAATACTGTAAATAGAGAAACGGACAGAGAGAGCGAGGGGGAAAGAGCGAGTGAAAGCGATACAGAGACAGACAGATGGAGACAGTGCTCGGGCAGTTCACTCTATCCTTCCCCATAAGATGCTTGTCCAAGGTGCCGGTATCAGTCTCTAGCGAGGAGGCAGATGTGCTGTCAGCTCCTGAACTGCGCATGCCGCTCAGGCCCATAATCGGAGAAGACATAATACCTGATGTTTGTGAGCTGCCATTTACTGCTGCCTGAGAGAAGCTGGAGGGCCATAAGCAACTGTGACTAGTGTGTGTGTGTGTGTGTGTGCTGGTATAAATGTGTATGAACATCAACTGTAGCGTGTACTGTATACACACAAAAGGTAATATTATTTTGCTCAGATAGATTCCAGGTATTATCTGTCCGGTACTACAACTAGGCGTATCCCAGAGCCCCACATCACACCCTTTCACATATAATCCAATTAAAGAACTGACCACAACAAAAAATGTCAAAAGTGCATCCGTCAAGAGCATTCCGTATTTCACTTCATTGGAGCGTTTGGTTGAGTACCTCAAAGCACTGACAACTCTCCCATCACTCTTACTCTCTCACTGTCTCCAAATAGCTCATCACACTAAGCAACACACCAAAAAAAAAATCAATTAGCGTCTCCACTATAATTACCCTTAGCTCTGACTGAGCAGACTGGGTAAAGAGGGAACGCCTTGACAGAAGAGACAGACAAGAGAACCTGACACTTCTAAAAACAATGCCAGTCTTTTCCTGCACATACACACCTAGACTTCAGCCTAGATCACCTCACATACACACACACACACCCCAAACACGTACTTCCCCCGACATCCCCAGACTGCTGCCTCCACATCGGAAACAGTCCGTGTCAAATCATGTGTCAGTGTAAGGGTGGTGGGTGTCAGCAGGAGGGCGGTGGTGTCCGTGTGAGGGTGGTGGTGTCAGTGGTGTCTGTGTGAGGGTGGTGGGTGTCAGTGTGAGGGTGGTGGGTGTCAGTGTGAGGATGGTGGGTGTCAGTGTGGTGGGTGTCAGTGTCCACCAACAAGCCTTTTCTTTCAGCGAAAAACAAACAAACATAAAAGCCCATTTTTTCTTCTTCTTCTCTCCCTCCTTTTTTGCCATCTGAGTAAAAAATAAATAAAATCAAAAAAGCTCCTGGTGTCACCGGTGGCTAATAAGGCAATCAGTGATGGGGAGATGCTGACAAGGCGCGTTGAGCCGCCCGCTTTCAAGCCTCACTCAGAACAACGGAGAGAGGGAGAGGAAGGATTCAAAATAGGGGGAGGGGAGGACGTCTGTTGTGGTTGTCAGTCAACAAAAGAGAAAAAGAAAAATAAGCCCACTTTGTGCTGTCACAGAGAATGGAAGAGGAAAATAAGTTTGTAAAGACAAAAAAAGGAAAGACGATTTGGTTAGGTGTTAGCTGACAGAGGTGTGAACAACAGAGTTTTGAGTTTGTCTGTCTTTGGGTGGGTCAGATGTGAAATCGACTGTAACCTGAGGCAGCGAGATAAAAATGAAAGGTTTGTGTGCGTGTATGTGAGTGAGCGTGGGTGGGTTTGTAAGCATCTATGGGTATCTATCCACCTGGTGTGCTAGGGAGATATTCTGTACGTATCCATCAGGCCTGTCCCTGTGTGTTTGTGCGTCTCAGTACGTTCATGTGTCAGTGTCAATGGCGTGTTGTATGTGTGTGTGCAAATGTGTGTGTGTGTCAAACAGAGGGGACGTGTGACAGCTGTGGAGAGGAAAGCGAGAGCAAGGCCATCTGCATCCAGAGACGAGCCTGTCACTTTGGCACAGGCTTCCTCCAGACAGGTGACACCTCGGCAGGACACTACCGGGCCTTTACTGTCACACGCACACACACCTAAGTTTACAGTACATAGACAAAAACAGACAGACATTCATACAGTCACGCACATGCAAACATGTACAAGCCTTCTCCAAGCCAAGCTCAAATCTGTTTTATAAACTGGGTGGTTTGAGCCTTGAAAGCTGATTGGCTGACAGGCGTGGTATATCAGACCGTATACCACAGGTATGACAAAACATTTATTTTACTGCACAAATGATGTTGGTAACCAGTTTATAATAGCAGTAAGGCACCTCAGGGGGTTGTGATATATGGCCAATATACCACAGCTAAGGGCTGTGTCCAGGCACTCTTTAAGAACAGCCTTTAGCTGTGGTATATCGGGCATGTACCACACCTCCTCGGGCCTTATTGCTTAAATATAATACTGCATTCATCAAAGAAATTGTTATCTGTCATGGATAAACATAAAAATAACCATTGGCCTCTTACAGTACTGTTTCTGCATTGTCTATATGGCCCCGTGTTTGTGATAGTATGCACAGTGAATTCCCAACTAGCTGTGCTTTCACTCACATGCACTAATGTGTTGACACGCTCAAACATTGCATCGGAACAACTTGAGAATCAACCGGCAAGACAGGCCCGTCTGCTTCAAAACAAATTAGACTAAAATTAAGTTTTGCTTTCCCGAGAGAGAGCCGGCAGTTTCTCTCTCTATATAATGTCTGAAAAATGGAGTCCCTTCATATATATTTTTCCTGGCTCGTTTCTCTTGCGCAAATCTGTCACTTAAACCCGTAACACTATCTATCTGTCACAGGGCGCAGGGGTTACACCATTTGGCTGGTGTCAAACTTAACCAAAGCTATCGTGAGGGAAACAATGTGAGACAGGGAGTGAGAGCAGTTGAGCGAGAAGCAGCACCACCGAATTGCAACTCACACACATGTTACACGCACACACCCCTCCATATTTATTTACTCTGTCTCGGAGAAGAGGGCCAATCCCGGCAGTCATTTGCGGTGCTAATGTCCAATTCCGCCTGCTCTCACTCCGCTGATTTAGCCCGTGTCGGGCTCTCTGCTATTCCAGACTGGCAACCGAGTCGCCGTTTAGACGCCCTTCAAAATGGGGGCCGAAACGTGGCCAGTCTTATTCCTCTCTCTCTCTGCTTTGCTTTGTCACCGGGCCCTCTACTCGCTGCCACTTAGCTGTGATGGCTTTGGACAGGCCTGATCAGTGTGTGTCATTTGACCTGCACGATGTGTGCATGTGTATGTGTGCGCGCAAGAGAGGGGGGACAGTGGGACTGGCTGTAAATAAAATGACATTATTATTTCCTCTGTCCTATCATGTAGGAAAGCCAATTATGGTAATGCACCGCACGTCAGGGGGCATGTCTTTTCCTCCCTCTCTCCTTCTCCCCTTTTTCTTCCTCCCCGGGACAGCCACTGCTGCACAGGCCTGGGTGGCGTGATGCTGCTGTCTGTTCCAAGCGCTCGCGGGGCCTACGCTAAAGCAAGCTGGCGTTAAGGCCTACTGCCTACGTTCGCTAAGGCTAACCGAGGAAAAACTGCCTTTTCATTTACGTCTGTGTGTAAAAGGGTCGACAGCTTAGTTTTTATTTCGAGATGATTCTCATAGTTATTCACTTTGTTCAAAAAAAGAAGAAAAAGGCCACAGAGCATCCTATTTTTTGGGCATCTTATTTACTGTAATGGTGAGGGACCTGTTTTTTTAGTACATGACTGCTGTTGCTGTACAATCTCCTTTAACATTATTTTTTGCGATTTCAAACCAAATTTGCCTCCTCGATATGCCCAGGAACAAACTATACCAGGAAAGAGCATTCAGTTTTCACCCATCTTTTTCCATCATACAACCCATGCTTAGGGAGTTACCCATTCACTGATTAGCATTATTGTTGTGATTATGTCCACTGCCTTTTTTTGCCTCAAGACAGATTAAACTATATCCCAGCCTCAACAAAAGTGGGGGCCTTTGAAGTTCTGAGGCTTGTTCTACATGGACCCCGCCCAGTATAAAGTGACATTGATTTTGTTTGCCGTGGATCTTGTGGAGTGGTCGCTCTAAATTAATATCTGATTTCCCCTCAACTGCCTGCTTATAAAAATCTGCTCACAGTTCCCAGCCCCCCTTCCCCCTGCCCATGTGGAATAATTGACCATATGGCACAATACCTGCAGGGCCTCCAATAGCTGTTGTACCATTCCAGCAAGCCGTGCAAATTCATCTCCTCGGCTTTCCAAAATGTCCGGAGGTGGAGTAAAACCATGTTTATTTTCTATTCAATTCACAAAAATTATCATTTAAGCCAAATTTGTGTTCATACATAACATTTCTGCCTATTTTTTGTAAATAGATATTAAAGATACAAAAGTTGTATTAAGATAATTTGATATTATACACCTGTAGCATGGTATCAAATGTATAACGCATTTGTACCTTCTCATCCACCTTCCCCTCTCTCTCCATCTCACACTAACACCCCAATGTAAAGTCTACTTTGTCCGATAATATATATATATATATTTTTTTTAAGGGTGTGTAGCACACTTTCCCTGTCATCTGCAGTACACTAACTTGCTGGCCACAACCAAATTATGCTAATGACCTGCTAAAATGGGTCATATAGACAGAGCATTTTACATTAGCTTCAAACAATGGGGGGGGGGGGGTCGCTAAGGGGCGGTGACTGGACTATTGGGTTGTGGAGGGGGGAGTTCTGTCAGTTCACTCTTATATCCCTGTCCAGAAGAGGGAGATAAGTCCGACATGACTTATCCTGACCACCATGACAACTTTACTCACAGCAACATGAACAAGTACGTCTTCCATCACAAGTTCTTAGTCATGGGGAAAAGTTCACCTTGACCACCACGGTTTCATTAGTTGAAAATGAAACAACTATGCAAACCTCAACCTAGGCACCGAAGTAATACTAGGCCTAACTACTAACACATTTCCAATACCCATCCAAACCACACAGCATTGACAATCCCAGACGCAGCAAGAGCTTTGGAGTGATCGTTGAATAATTGATGGGCTCAATTAGCGCATTACTCACAGTTAAAAGGATACAGACTGGTGTGTAGATGTACAGTGAAAAGTATTAGTACACCAGAAGAGGAATATCACCTCCCCAGATCTGTGCCTCGACACAATCCTGTCTCGGGGCTCTATGGACAATTCCTTCGACCTCATGGCTTCGTTTTTGCTCCCGCATGAACTGTAAACTGCGGGACCTTGTATAGACAGGTATGTGCCTTCCAAATCATGTCCAATCAATTGAATTTACAACAGGGGGACTCCAATCAAGTTGTCGAAACAGCTAAAGGATGGTCAATGGAAACAGCACGCACCTGAGCTCAATTTCAAGTCTTATAGCAAAGGGTCTGAATACTTATGTAAATAAGTTATTTCTGTTTTTATTTTTTGTTGATGTTTGTAATTGTTGATCTTGGGGCCTCCCAAGTGGCACAACGGTCTAGGGCACTGCATCGCGGTGCTTGAGGCGTCACTACCGACCCGGGTTCGATCCCAGGCTGTGTCACAACCGGCCATGACCAGGAGTCTCATAGGCCAGCGCACAATAGGCCCAGCGTCGTCCGAGTTTGGGGAGGGTTTGGCCGGGGGGCTTCACTTGGCTTATCGTGCTCTAGCGACTCCTTGTGGTGGACCAGGTAACCGCAGGCTGATCTTTGTCATCAGTTGAACGTTGTTTCCTCCGACACATGGGTGCGGCTGGCTTCTGGGTTAAGCCGGCAGGTCATGCTTCGGAGAACGCATTACTTGAACTAAGCCTCATCCGAGCCAGTTGGGGAGTTGCAGCGATGAGACAATATCGTAATTGGATATGACAAAATTGGGGGGGGGGGTAAAAATGTTGATCCTAGGTAAATATAACTCTATAACTCTTCATAACAAATTAACGATTTGTTAGTTCATATATGTGAAGACATTGTGGGTATTATAATTTTGTTTAAACATACAAGCAGTATGAAACCTTAAAGTTACTTGATTTATTCTTTGCTGAATCAGTTAACTATAAAGAAACAATTTTGAATTTCACAAATAAACTTCTGATAATCAGTAATTTTACTCTCCTGCTCTTCGCTCCTGCATTGCAGTACAGTCTCTCTCCTTCTTCCCTGTTCTCCCTCTCTCCTTTCTCCCCTCCTTCTCTGTTTGTCCATGTTCCCTGGGAGCCAGCTTTGAGCAGCCATAGCGACGGTTGCAGTCAATAAATCACCTTTCCCCCCCACTGTCAACTCCAGGCTGCTCAGAGATGAGACAATGGCCATTATATCATAAGCACTGCAGAGCCAACCCCCATCTGGCTGGCTGCTTCTGTTGAAACCCATGTAACTACAAAGTCGCAACGTTTCGCTAATCTTAGCTGAATGCTACAGAACATAGAGACTAGTATAGCCTCTGCCCCCATTATTGACGCTTCTCGAAATAATGCAACCAAAAAGTCCTAACGTTTTGCTAATGTTAGCTGAGCGTTAGTGTAGCCTCACACCCACTTGGTTAAGCTTTGGGAGAAACCGCCTGGAAGGTTTAGCTATTATAGTTAGTGAAGCCTCTGCGTCACATAGTTATTTCTGAAGAGCTACATTGAAAAATGGATGGTTTTGGAAAGGTTATAGTCAACATTGGAGTGCTTCTGGTGCCACTATAAGCACTCATGCTTCGCTTAGTGTAGTACATTTTAATTCATACGCAACAGGTTCTAGGATAAGCATTTTCATAGACTAGCTGCATTGCCCATCTTCCCTGATGTCTTTGGCAATGGTAGGGTCAAATTGAAACATCGTTGTATCACTATCTACCACTTCATTCCACAGGCATTGTTTGACTTCAAGCAATTCCTGGGAGCTTGAAGAAAATCAGTCCTTACTGTTTCTATCTATCCTAGTCTTTTCTCTGCACTGACTAAAAAAACAAAAAACAGATTAAAACAAACTGAAATCAACATGCACAAGAGTTCTCTGGGAAAAAGAACAAAACAAAAATGGAGCCTGTCCCTTTAAATCTCCCCCTGAAGTCACCTGTGTACTGCCTGCCCCCTGACAGTGGAATTTCCCTGGTCCAAACAACAGCTGCTCCCATCGCCTAGCAACAACAGGTTGATGGATGACCCCAAAGACGATAATTACCATAAATCACTCTTTCTGCAGAGGACAGGAGAGAAAATGGCAAGGGAGAGAAAACAAAAGTATTGCTCAGATACACCTTTCCATGACCCCTGTTGCATCAGTCACACTTTATTTGGTGAATATTTCCCATGAGGGAGAAAAATTTGTATGAGGCTCCCTAATTGGATAATCACCGGTTGCTGCCCAATCGGCGTGGCCGTAAAAAAAAACGCTGCAGCAAGATCTTTTGCTACAGTTTCTCAGGAGTCAGAGACAGTGTTTATTTCAATGGTTACATTCAGTGAAGAGTCTAAAATGAAACAGGATAAAATTAATTTAAAAAAAACTACACTGGAGAAGGAAAGAAAACAAAGTGGATTGTGAAGGGAGAAAGGCAGTGCAGGGGAGTGAATAGTTGTGTGAGTGAGTGAGTGAAGGCCATGACCTCACCAGTTATGTCTGGTTGCACAATAACCCATCAATCAACCCTTCCCTGTACCCTCAGTCTTCCCCTCTATTTTACATGGGCCGTCCACTCTGTACACCGCTGAGGAACAACATGCACACACACAGGACACACACACACTCTTCCCTGAAACTGACCCCATGTCTCTGCGGGGAAAACCAACACAGCTTGTGGATGAGTCAGATCAGAGGAAAGACACACACACGCATGCACACGCCCGCACGCACGTACATACACACACGCGCACGCACGTACGTACACACACGCACACACACACGTACGGACACACTGATTGCCAAATCGAATTTGCTGATCATATGAGAACATCGTCTACATTCCACAAAACAATGACAACTCCATTAATATCAATGCAAACAACGTGACAGAAATGGACCTTGTTACAACATAGCATTACTTTGTGTTGTCAAGCTACATCATTTAAACAGTTTAAATGAAGTGTTACTGGAAAGTTAAGCGAGGAAAAAAAAACTAAAAGGGGGTCAAGAAAGAATAACAATTCTGTCAGCCCACATGGGAGTGTGTGTGTGTGGGGGGGGGGGGGGGTCTATTCCTGATGGCCGTGACAGTGAACAGTAAACTGACAAAAGAGGGAGGCAGAGGGGGAACGAGTTAGAGCCCCTGAAGGAGGAGACGCACTAAATCACAAACTGGCCTCTCACATAGGAAACCACGTCACTGGGGATCAATGCCTACATCTCCGATTGTGTGTTTGTGTCATGTTGTGTGTTTGTATCATGTTGTGTGTTCACAGTGGTGTGTGTGCGCCTATGTTGAGATTTCCCAGGGTAGGGACATGACTCTTAGTAAACCATCCATAACAGCTTTGAAGAGAGAAGCAGTAAGTGAAGGAGGGAGCATGGTGAGAGAGAGAGAGAGAGAAAAAAAAAAAAAAGGAAACCATCGCTCAACACAACATAATATCGTACTGAGGGCTGACTATGGAACTTTTTCGAAATGGAGCCGAAAGAGAACCTTACCGCCCTGGCAATTAAACTTTTGCACAGCTTCTCAAAGTGCCCACCGACCGTGCCACTTATATACCGCGCCACGCGGAAACACGCACACCTTACACTCACACTGTGGCACCCATGAACACATACACCCAGATGGTGTCCACGAATATCGCAACGATATCCACTGCCCCCCTACCGTAATCAATCTATGCTTTAAAGACACATCCATCAGCAGCAATGTTGATGGGGGTGGTGGGAGGATATAAGAGACAAGGGGGAGACGAGGTAAAATGGAGAAGCGTGACTGCTGGGTTGACCTCAGATAAGTCAGGAAGGGCGATGTGTGTGTAGGGAGGGCAGTAGTGAGTGATGCCTGTCAACTTGCATGTGGCATCCAAAATAAATGAGGCTTATGAAGACAAATGAAAAGGGGTCCAGGCGAGTGACTTGGTGGGAGGGATGGAGGGAAGGAAAGAGGGAGAAGTCGCAGGGGGAGAGGCGGGAGGAGGAGCGGGGTTATGGATGGGTGCATGGGAGAGAGGAAAACGAGAGAAAGAAGGAGAAGGGATAGAGGGATACATAGAGGATCGAACGAACAGACACTTACTCACTGTGTCCACGTGTATTCTATCTGTGGATCGTACAGACAACCCTTTCTGAGCTCTCCCTCTTTCTCCCTTCCTCTGTCTCTCGGTCTCTCTCCCTCGTTCTCAAGAAGTGTCATGTGCGGTCCAGTCTGTGTAGTTTCCCAAGGCCTGGCCCCTCTATGATAAATGACACGCGTCATTCTGTCAGCCCCTGCCACCGGAGCTGGGAGGCCCCTTAGTGATGTATGACCCAGCCATGCTGGGCTAAAGGAAATCAGGGCCTTTTTGGCAACAAGCACCAAGAGAGCACAGCCCTTTATACAAGACCCTGTGTGTGTGTGTTCACAAACTCTGCATGGAGATATTTGAGAACACACACCTACGTAGGAATGTGGTCACACACACACATAATGAAAAGTTCCACTGGTTCCATTAAACCCTATCAAATCTCCATCCATCCACCCCAGGGACACGGACTTCATTTAATATGCTGAATATCTCCAAATTGGACTGTTCATTTACATCTCCTCAAGGGGGAGTGTGAGTGCATGTGGGTGTGTGTGTGTGTGTGTGTGTGTGTGTGTGTGGTGCAGCAGAAGCTGTCAGACACACTAGCAGAGGGAGACAAATCATCTTCATGGTCTTTCCAGCTGTTTCCCAAATTTGGTGTGAGGGGGAGAGAGTGAGAAGGCTTCACTTTGAGTTGCGTTGCTTGACGCTTCCCAGAGCCAGATAGCTGACAAACTGTGCCAAGGGGAATGGGACACTGTGGTACCACACACACACACACCTGGTCTGTCAACACCCTGCGCAAGCAGGAATAGGAACTGAGCCAGCATCGAAACAATACATAGTACACACAGAAGACTGAACAAAAGTACAAAAACAATAATAGACTTTGTTTCGATATAATATATTATTGTGTAATTCATAATTGTAAATAAACAGTGAAAAAAATGCCTTATTGCACCATAACATACAATCTGGTCTACCTGGCAGATCTGAAAGATATCCAAATAAAGGAAGAACGAAAAACAAAATATTTCACTGACAGAAGTCTTTCATCAACCACGTACTGTAGACACATCCACCCACACCTGCCATTTTCTCAGATGTCTGAAAAATGTGTTTCTTAAAAAACAAAAACAGCAAGTTGGCAGACAAAAACACACACACACACACAATACACACACACACACACACACACACACACACACACACACACACACACACACACACACGAGGGATGGGTGTTGTGTGGGACCACGGTGGTAGTGGGGGTCGTGAACTTTGGATGACCTCATTTGATTGGCCACTGGGCCAAGCTGGGACTCCCCCAGGGGAAAAAGGGAGAGAGGGAGAGAAAAAAAGAGAGTCATTAAGGAGTGAGTGATGAGTGGCAGGCATGGCTGGCCCCTCCCGCTCACTACTTCTTTGTTGCATGTCTTTCTTTCCCTCTATCCTTCTCATGCTCTTTCTGTCTCTCTCCCCTATGCCACTCTCCCACCCAACCTGCCCCCCTCCTTCCCTCACCGTTTGTCGCTCCTCCTCTTTTACATTCTTTCTGCCCTCCCATCTTTTCTTCCTCTTTAGCACTCTACCTCTGGCCTTTTCTCTCCCCCTCTCACATCATGCCGTCTCCCTCTTTTTCTCAGTCTCTTTTTCCTCACCGTCTGCCCCAAGACTTAGACACTCTATCCCTCTGTACAGTAACACACGCACACTCGCACGTGGCTAATAGCCCTTCCACTATTGGCAACGAACAGACATCTCCAATTCTCGATTACCAGGTTATCAGTGTAATGATCAAGTGCGATTGAACTTCAATCTGCAGAGCAGTGAAACCACACACTTACACAGTGTGTGTTTGAGCTCCACTACATTCCATGGAGAGAGCAGAATCAACGATCTACAAATCACCTTGCATCACATTATGTGATCAAAGGGATGCCCTCAAAGTAACACTAATTAATTGGATAAATTATAATTTGTTGAAATCCTACCAAAAACAACTAATTAGCATCTATAGTCAACAATTAGCTTTTTAACCTCTGAACCTGTGACCTCAAAAGGCAGACAGATACTGAAGGCGTCAACAACGAACTGGGTCAATGATTGATGGATGATTGACAGTGATCTGGAAAACATGGATGTTTGAGTCAGCCACAATAGTTAGCTAATGTTCAACTTAGCTAATCATTGCCTGACTCTTGCTGTCTCACTCTCTGTGTCAGACAGACAGAATTCAATCATTGCAGATGGCTTGATTAGTTTTCCCCGCTGTGGGAAAGACGAACAGACAGCAGGATTATGAAACAGAGGGATGAACAGACAGGCAACTTGAAAGAGAGTCAGAATAACGGACAAACACGTCTTCAGACAGACTGTATGAGAGATTGAGTGACATTGCAGACATGAGAAAGAGAGACAGAAAGAAGGACCACACGAGAGATCCACTGTAAGGGCAGACAATTTGAAAGTCTGAGAGTCAGACAGACACAAAAATAAGTCTTCAGACTGACTTTATGAGAGACCAGGTGACAGGGCAGTCATGAGACAGACAGAGGGGGACTGGGGGCACCCCACCGTTTCCTAAGAAAGACGACTTAGAGCCGAGCTTAGAGCCCCCCAGTGACTGACACTGTCTGAGTCCGCGTCGGATCAAATAAAGCTTGCGGGCAATTTTGGGGCCCACATGTGGCTCCGAACAAACCCACACACTATACAGTAAATTCTTTCCCCAACACCTATGGATAATCTACAACTAGTATGTATGGCGCTACATGACTATTAAGAGTGTTATGCAAAGGAAATGCACATATACACATGGGTTTTCCAGAGTACAGCATAGGAAACACTCTCTCCTTTTGTCTTCTAGTTCATATTTTTCAAAACAGACTTGCTGGCTCTGTCCGGTTACACCGGAGAGGGAAGGGGATAAATAAAGAGAGAATAGTGAGAGAGTATGAAAGAGTAGACAAAACGAGAGAATATGAAAGAGGACCGAGGTAAAGAGATCGGGAGAGATGGATGGATAGAGAGATAGCCATAAAGATGAGAGAGAGAGAGTGAGAGACCATGACACAGAGAGAGATTGAGTAAGGAGAGAAAAATGGAAAGAGAGAGAGGTGAGGATTCAGCAAAAACCCTGGCGTCTGGTCCAGTCTCAAGGACAAACTGTCATCTGTGGGCCGTATCCATTCCCAGATGCAGTATCTTATCTACAGGGCCCAGTAAACTGTTGTCCAAAAAAAATGATATTCATTGCTTTTCAAAAGACACTTATCGGTTAAATAAACACTCCTTGGAGATAGAAATTCCCAGCGAAATTCCCCTCCCGATACACAGTCTCATGTGCTGAGGCCAGCTTTTATCCATCACCTCGCAGTAAAAACAGCACCAATTTTTATTTGTCTTATGTCGTGATATACTGTGAACACAGACTTTAAGAGTTGTGGATTTACAATGCTTTCGGAAAGTATTCACACCCCTTGACTTTTTCCACATTTTGGTAGGTTACAGCCTTATTATAAAATGTATTAAATTGTTTTTTCCCCTCATACATCTATAAATACCCCAGAATGACAAAGCAAAAACAGGACTTCAGAATTTGACAATTTATTAAAATTAAAAAAAGACATTAAATTTACATAAGTATTCAGATTCCTTACTCAGTACTTTGTTGAAGCACCTTTGGCAGCGATTACAGCCTCGAGTCTTCTTGGGTATGACGCTACAAGCTTGACACGCCTGTATTTGGAGAGTTTATACAATTCTTCTTTGCAGATCCTCTCAAGCTATATCAGGTTGGATGGGGAGCATTGCAGCACAGCTATTTTCAGGTCTCTCCAGAGATATTTGATCATGTTCAAGTACGGGCTCTGGCTGGGCCACTGAAGGACATTCAGAGTCTTGTCCAGAAGCCACTCCTGCGTTGTCTTGGCTGTGTGCTTAGGGTCGTTATCCTGTTGGAAGGTGAACCTTCGCCCCAGTCTGATGTCCTGAGAGCTCTGGAGCAGGTTTTCATCAAGGATCTCTCTGTACTTTGCGCCACTCATCTTTGCCTCGATCCGGACTAGTCTCCCAGTCCCTGCCTCTGAAAAACATCCCCACAGCGTGATGCTGCCACCACAATGCTTCACCGTGGTGATGGTGCCACGTTCCTCCAGAAGTGACGCTTGGCATTCAGATCTTTAGATGCCTTTTGGCAAACTCCAAGTGGGCTGTCATGTGCCTTTTACTGAGGAGTGGCTTCCGTCTGTCCACTCTACCATAAAGGCCTGATTGGCGGAGTGTTGCAGAGATGGTTGTCCTTCAGGAAGTTTCTCCCATCTCCAGATGAACTTTAGAGCTCTGTCAGATTGACCATTGGGCTCTTAGTCACCTCCCTGACCAAGGCCCTTCTCCTCCGATTGTTCAGTTTGGCCGAGAGGCCAGGTATAGGAAGAGTCTTGGTGGTTCCAAACGTCTTCCATTTAAAAAATGTAGGCCAATGTGTTTTGGGGGACTTTCAATGCGGCAGCAATTTTTTTGGTACCCTTCCCCAGATCTGTGCTTCAACACAATCATATCTATGAGCTCTATGGACAAGTCCTTCGAACTCATGGCTTGGCTTTTGCTCTGACATGCACTGTCAACTGTGGGACCTAATATAGACCAGTGTGGCCTTTCCAAATCAAGTACAATCAATTAAATTTACCACAGGTAGATTCCAATCAAGTTGTAGAAACAGGATGCAATAAAAACAGGATGCACCTGAGCTCAATTTCAAATCTCATAGCAAAGGGTCTCAATACTTATGTAAATAAGATATTTCAGTTTTTTATTTAACAAATTTGCAAAAAGATCTAAAAACCTGTTTTTGCTTTGTCATTGTGGAGTATTGTGTGTAGATTGCTGAGTATTTTTATTTAATCCATTTTAGAATAAGGCTGTAACGTAACAAAACGTGGAAAAAGTCAAGCTGTCTGAATACTTTCCGAAGGCACTATATTTTATTTTACCTTTATTTAACTGGGCAAGTCAGTTAAGAACAAATTTGTATTTTCAATGACGGCCTAGGAACAGTGGGTTAACTGCCTGTTCAGGGGCAGAACGACAGATTTATCGGTTACTGGTCCAATGCTCTAACCACTAGGCTACCCTGCCACCCCATGGTCAATCTGACAGAGCTCTAGAGTTCCTCTGGAGATGGGAGAACCTTCCTGAAGGACAACCATCTCTGCAACACTCCACCAATCAGGCCTTTATGGTAGAGTGGCCAGACGGAAGCCACTCCTCAGTAAAAGGCACATGACAGCCCACTTGGAGTGCCCTGTATCCTGAATGAAGGGACAAAAAGACGAGTAGCATCGCAATGTAAAAATCTCGACTCTAACCCTACAAATAAGTTAGGGAAAACAAAACAAGGGCTTGACACATTTCAAATTAAACGTTTACAAGATGATACAACAACATCTTGTAAAGTGGCACATATTACTTTTCAGTTAAATGTGTTGTTGTTAGTAGATGTTTCTCCAAGTATGGCAGTTCAGTCACAGATGTGTATGGCTTATTGATGCTCCTGTTGTGTCTGGAAAGCCTTATAGACTGAAGTCTGTGTAACAAGCCACTGATTAGGGGTTCAACATACTATTTTCACTGGGGCTGGATAACAGAAATGCACTCAAAGTATTTTGGGACTGGTCTTCGGGACTAAAAGCAATTTTAAATGGAGATTCTCAATTGAGAATGCTTTTTATTCGAGGAATAGATTTAATCTGGGTATGGGATAAAATTAACCTTGCTGACACAGCAATGTCCTCTGAGTGATAGGAAGAGAATCTGATATTTGATCAACGCAGACGTCAAATGAATCCGAAGAATGTCCTCGCACAATTTACTTGGAGCACTAAACTCCAACACCCATCCATCCTTAGTATTTGCGTGCTCTAAGTATGAGGAAACTGATGCCGATGTCATGAAAATTGTCAAGTGTCAATTGGCTGTTCGTGACAGGTGACTTGATTATGTTAGCATGATTCCACTAGCTAATATGGAACAATGTTGCCACCGTTAAGTAGTCGTTAATACACGCTACCCTATCAAAATCCTCCATCCAGAGTACAAGTGCACACAATGAAACTACTATCTGAAATGGACCTGTTTTTCATTCTGCCCCCTCCCTCAGCTTGCCCAAGGGTCTTAAGGCTCCTCAGCATCAAATGTAGGGCCTGTGATATGATAGAGAGTGATTGTTCTAAACCCTGCTGCCTCTAAGGAACTATATATCCACCTAGCAACAAGCTGTAGGACAGTATGTGTGTGTGTGTGTGTGCGCGTGTCCAACATATATCCACCTGGCAACAGGGCAGTGTGCAAGTGTGTGTAGTGCAGACATCTAATTAAAGGCTAATAACACTGCGTGGGGAGTTACTGTCCCTCGTAAATCAATGGGCAAAATAATTGCAAATACACTGGTTATCGATTAGCGCAGCTAGCTGCCGCCCAACGGCTCATTTTCAATGGGGGGGGCTGCGACTGTGGCCACATGTTAACACAGCGACAAGGGTAAAGTGTTATTTCTCTCTCACACACACACAAACACAGCTGGGTTGGGGGGTGGGTGTAGTAGAAATGACTGGGGGCCTTGGCAGTAATTCTTAATTGACACCTGTCAGGGTAAAGGCAGCAGTCACAGCTGCTGGGGGAGAATTTCTCCCCACTCCTGTTCATCTGTCACTTTTAATACCTTTTCCTAGCAGCCCCCCCTTTCTTTCTTCCTACATTTTGTTTCTTTCTTCCCTCCACTCACCGTTAAATGCACTCTACCACATTAGTGTTCAGAGCTTCTGTTATGGAAATAAACAAAGAAATAATAAAGATGCTTTTTATTTGTATGATTTAGTTTGGTACAGATAGACAGGAAGTAGGAAACAGGAAGTTGGGGAGGAGCTACACAAGGTTCCAGAATGTTGATTTTTTTTCTGAAAGGCAGTTACAAAGTCAGATATCAGAGAGATGCATTTAGTTTATTTTTAATTGGTCATTCAGATTAAATATAATCAATGCTAAATATGGTCACAAACACTATTTGCTTAAATGTATTGGCTGAAAGTCACTGTCCAAAATCTAAAATATTGGCCTTGTGCCACATGCACTAAACAGGCTCTTCACAGTCCTATCAATCTTTTCCTCATAAAACTAAGTTTGTTAAAACAAAAGAAAAATGAAGAGAGGTCATACTGTGTCAGCACACAGCGAAATCCAGTTGCTTTAGCTAATTGACAAAGGACTGCCTAACATCATACACCCGCCACAAAAATCCCATGTGTCTGGCACTTATCAGTTAACACCCGGACGACTCTGACACACGTCCACATTCTCAATCACACAGAAGCCTTGACATAAACTCAGAGACGACTGGAGTATAAGCCTACAAATGACCCCTATCCTATAAGGTCAAAGGAAACATTAGAAAGGCGGGGAAAAAAAAATAACATACACATTGCTTTGTAACAATAACACACAACTTCCTCCAAAACACACACACAGAGCGTGGGCTTAGATGGAACCCGTTCAGACAGGGACTCCCCAGAGTACACATTGACCTCAAGAGAGTGTACTCTGGACTTCCACTCTCTCTCCCTCTCCAGGTCATGACTCGCTCTTTCTTTCTTCTTTTTATTTTATCGTCTCGCTCTCCATCTCTGTCTCACGCTGATAGAAACGAGTGGACAGATGAGATGTCAAGCCACACCGAGGGAGCGGGAGATGAAGAGGAAATACAGCTGCTCTGTTCTCCTTGGATACTATGGTTTCCCATACACGTACTGGAAGACTAACTGCAGGATTGTAGCAAGTTCTTCATTGTTGTAGGTGTGGAGGTTGTGGAAAGATATATATTATATATATATATTATATATATATGTATGTGTGTGTGTGTGTGTGTGAGAGAGAGAAAGCTCGTTAAACCCAGGGATAGTTTTACCTCGGCGGCGCTGCTCCTGAGGCGGACGCCTTCACACCGCCACTCTCTTGGCGCTCTTTTAATCCAGGCATATTTTCAACACCCTTTCTTTTCCATAAGAGCAGTCATCGATCTTCATTTGTCACTTAACCTCCACGTAGATGAGGAACGGGAGTATGTGTGTGGAGGGGTGGGTGTATATATGTGTGTGTAACTATTTGATTTCCTATAGGCCTACTGACCCCACATGCAAATTGAAACTATTTGCGTTGAGAAATAGGGGGGCAAACATGACTATCGACTACAAGAGTCAATGTTGACTGTTAATGACACTTTGCATATCCACGACTATAGCTAGGGTAAAGAGACAGCGGCTGCTACACACAGACACGCACAGACGCACACATACTGTACTACAGATTAGTTTAAGCGACCTGACAACCTACAAAGCTGCAGTGCTACCAAAACGTTTAGTCTGAAAACACAGGAAGAGAAACCCCAACAGTACGCAACACAATCTCTGTTCGTAATGGAACACCCGCTTCATAACAAACTGTACAGATGGAAGAGAGAAATCAAGCAGCGTGATGCAGGACAATATGCAATACAACATATCCAATGTACTGATGCCTAAACCAGCACATCTTATAACCCTGTTATAGGACACCTGTACAAAACTCATGGAAACTCGACTTAGATCAGCCATTATCTAGCAGTGTTCGTTTGCCTCGGCGACTTCAACTTGATTAGCCAGATAGTCCTTTTGTCACCTCGCTGCAAGCCCCCCACCCTGAACCCCTTCGAAATAATTGAGTTAATACTGCAACTGGAGGTGTGTGTGTGTGTGTGTGTTAGCAAATGTGCCTTGTGTGTGTGGGGACCTGGGCTAATATCAACTTGATTACATCAAGCCAGCTGCAGAACTTGACACCTTGCTGAATTTGTCAGCATTAATCGGCGGGGCCCTGTCGCTAGATCCGTCAGCATCCCAGATAATTATGGAGTCGTGCTAACGATGCCACTAGCTGCCGCCCGCTTGTCGTCGTACGAAGGGAGGAGGCTTGACTTATTTTTCCCTCCCTCCCTCGTTCGGGTGATAATTAAGAGACTGAGACTCCTTTTCATGTAGCAGGCAGGGTTTGGTTGGGGAGAAAAGGAGCCATAGATCGACGTCACAGAAAAGGTGTGTTTTTATTGGTCGCCATTTCTTGTTTTGGTGTCATTGAGGTGATGATTAAGTATCTGAATATTATTGAGTTTTTCCTGGGTAGGTCTTACCGTGACATTTTACAGTGTAGAGGTATAGAAGAAAATTGTATTGAAATCAACACTTATTACAATAAGTGACAAAGGGTATTTGTACTACAAGACAAGGCCTCAATTTCATAACCCCCTTGGAGAGAATATTGGCATTCTGCACTCTTGTGGTACAACATATTTAAGCAGCATTTGCAGGTCAAAGGTTATGTCACCCATACGCTCTAGTATGAAAATAATAAAGCTTCTCTGGACCCATTTGTTCAGAAACTATTATATAAAATGACACTCGCGCTACATAGGCTACCGATTTTTTTTTAAATCTCTGGCTTGAAAATGTATCAAAGTACAGTAAGCCTACCCTGGACTTGCAGGTCACTCCAAATAAGAGTGATAAAACACACCCAAAATGAAAACAAGCACCCTCCGGAGATCAAACGTCAACAAATGACTGCAGCAAAAGTCGATGCTGCTCGGATTGCACCGCATTGAACGGAACTGCCAAAATGAACAGATGCAGCCATGTTGTTACAAATGGAGGGGAGATTATGTATAGTTACTGGCCATACTAGACACAAGGTACAGCGGCATCCAAGGGGCAAGAATCCACCACTAAAGCATGGACCTCCATTTTAAAACAGTGATAATCAATCGCTTTTCAGCAAAACAAAGCTAGTTGCTTTCACATTCTTATTTTCCTGACTGCAGTGTGTGTTTAAGTCAAGATTTTTATTTAACTTTCAATACATGATTTGGGTTGTGTGTGTAAGTGTGGGGTAGTGGTGCTTTTTTCAGCAATGAAGAAGTCTGTCACACACACTCAAACAAACTAGTTATTGTCACAGTGTTTTGATGGAGACCACCATGTGTCACACACTGGAAATAATGGAAAGACGATGCCTGCCAAGTTTTGATTGACCATTACTGCCAGTGATGTAGGTTCCTGTCACAAATCAGACAATTAAATCAATATTCAAAAGCTGGATGGGAGTCGAGCAGGGAGCTGATGGCTTGGTTGAGTGCACAAGCTGCTGGGTCAGATAATTCAGCAGCATTTTGTACATTTCAGTGCATGGTAAAACTAGGCTAAAGCACACAATATAGTCCCCTTTAAGTGTACACATTGGATATGTGCATACTATGTTGAAGTGCATTGCAGTTTACCGGTCCAAAATAATGTTTTTTTTGCACAAGGTTATTGAATGCTCCGATTTAGTACATGCATTCACAACAGTCTCAAGCCATTGTATGTATTAGGAGTTGACTGTAGCCTAAATGCTTGGTGACAAAACCCCTTCCCTGGCACCCTTTTCATTCGTAACAATTTTTTCACTAGTTTATCCATATCACCTATTTATACCAGAATATCCTCACATTTATATTTCTGCTTTCAAGCTGAATTACCAACCCCAGAGTTAAAAGTAACTCCTTCCCAACCTGCTTAACTTCACATTTCCAAAGTCTGTTTAACATTCTAGAACTGTTTTGTTCAGCAGCAGTCGTTAATGCCTGAACTTCAAAGGCAGATTTCTCATTAGGTGATTGGTGGAAATCCTTGTCAATCATTCCATGTTATACGAGACAAAGAAAAAACGTCTCCAAAATGACAGGCTCAACTCTGGTCATCTTTCATGATACTTCATGAAAACTCGTATGTGTGTCAAATACATTTTTGTGCACCTCCTCAAAAATAGTGCGTTTTTTTTCCTTCTATCAAAAGCGGGGAAAAAAGTGTGCATACTGCATAGTCTATATCCTAGAATAGGATCTAGGCTACTCTGAAAAAAGCTCTTTCTATTGTGGGTTGAGTATAGCATTGCATTGGGAAAGAGTAGCCTAGTAAGTCTGGGGGAAAGTTAAAGTTGCTTCTTTGAGGAGGATATTGTCGACGTACTCTTAAGAGTATTTGAGTGTTACTTTCTGATCTTGACACGCCCCAGCACCCTCCCTCCGCTTCATCCCTTGTCCCTCCCCCCATGGTCATTAATCGCAAAGTATTTACCCTGCTTGGGAACTTTTTTCAATTTGTCTTTTCTCCTGCTCCTCGACAGGGGAAAAAGTTGTCCATTGAGTGGCTCAAGCTGTCAAGCGCATGCGTGTTTCCATAGTGAATGATTTACTGACGCTTAACAGGAATGAATAGATCAAAGGTAGTCGCATGACAGACGATCAATCAGGCATCAAATCAAGGATGGCAATCCCCGAGTGTAACGCAGACTTAAACTACGCGCCAGCGACTAGGTTTTCATGGGTACTTAAAGCCGAAGATATGCTACTAGATCAAACACACGTCCAATTGCATTAGGTATATTATGTGTGTGTAAAACTTCAATAGGCCTATGAGTTTTGACAACCTATATGTGAATATGAACCCGTGACAAAAAAAGAGGAAAGTATTCGAATTTGGCTTAAATACTTTCTGGACCAAAAAATATGTGTATGTCCTTTTGAGTGTAGCTAAACATGTATAACATAGTAAGCTATATTTATGTTTCGAATGTGTGTCTTAGGACTATTTGAAATAAGGATGGGAAAATGCGTCCTTGAGAGTATTTTATGGGAGGGAATTGGGGAAATAGACTTCAGAGTTGTACTTACCTACGGACCGCCTTGGCGCTTGCTGCTTTCTCCTCGGCATGCTGCTGGTAGACTTTCCGCTTGACTTTCATGCAGACACCAAAATAAAAGACGACCCAAGAGGAAACCAGTATGACGAAACCAAATAAAATAACGTAGTTGTGTCCTTCTCTTCAATAGAATCAGAATAGAAATTTAGATTCCCGTTCTTTGACTGGCAAAGGAAGTCTAAACGTCAGTGAAAGTATTATTTAAAAACAAAACATTTCAGCGAATGTTTGTCAAATGTGAAGAAACCAATAGCCTGTCTCTCAACAAAATGTTTCTCTGGAAATGTTGAGTTGAAAACAGTTTTTATAAGACCTCTGTTTTAGGTTTCAGTCTAGCAGTGGAGAACATGGACAGCCGCCAAAAGCTTCTTCAGTCCGCGGAGCTTCCATTAAAAAACAAGGATTCCAACCCCGGGAACGACACTTTATAACAGATTTTCGCGTTGAAAGTAAGTCTTTCAATGTATCAAACTTCCACCGCGATGGAGAACGTTCCAAACTGTATTTCCGCACAGGTGCTGTTCCGTGGTTCAATCTCTGCAAGTAGACACAACATGGGAAAGAAGGAGATTGGCATTAGAGGGTTATGTCAATCAGTCCGTGTCAGTCATATCACCACGGCATTACAGATCAAATGGCTATGCCGCCAATAGGCTACTCTCCGTCTCCTCGCGCAAACTAAACACCCACAGCTAGGCTCGGATAGCCTATTCCGACGAAGCTCACAAAAACGATGCCCTTTCGGCTTTCATGTGGACAGTTGATGTATTACCTCTCCAAAGACTTTTCATAAACAAACGAAACGCCAACAGCTACTCCATGAACCGATACGAATGTGGATTTATTGCTTATTTTTTTAAACTCCACATAGTGAAGCTGGAGTCTCGTCTCCGCAGTGAGAAATATGTACCGCGGATGCGCGACTGATCAGACAGGCTCAACTGATAGACAGACACATCGAGTTGCCTTTCCTGCCTCTCTGTTACTCCACCCCTCTGGAAGCGTCACTCTGACAGTCAGAGCCCACCTGTCAATCTTTTTAATTGTTCTGTTGTTTTCTCTCTATTATTTTCTATAACAGGATAATAAAACACCCCATGTCCAATGCAATGCTCTGGAAAAAAATATTCTCCACGTCCATGCATTATGATAGTTGGTTTCACCAAATTCGTTTTGAGTGTATGAGGCTACACGTACTGCATGTCTTATGCTACTGTCCTCATGTTACATGGACTGCAAAATGGAGAGAAATGATCAACACAAAAACACAGAAAAGAACACTGATGGGATATTCTGTATCTGTTCTGATATTCAATTCTCTTCTGAAATGCATTATTTCATTAACTTTTTAGACCATATATTAGATTGCAAAGCTTCTGTATCTTGAAAAAAAAAGATATATACAGGCAGCAGTTGGGAGGAGTTTTTTGTTGTTGTACCTCTTCATTGACATCTCTAAAAAGGGGGCATTGGAAGTTGCAGATTGATTCGTTACACCTTACTAGGAATTGACTACTTTGCATGGGGAAGGGGAGGGGCACAGAGTGCAGAAGTCCACTGTGACTGAAACAGTGCACTGCTCTCCATCCCTGCGCATTTATTTTTAAATCCATTTAATTCACTATGTTATTAACATGTCAATACAACAACTTATTCTGCCCGACTGCATTGAGGCAGAGTATCTATTTGCTCAATAACTCAAATAGCCAAGCTGTTGAAAGTATTCTAAACCTAGGACATCAAGAGAACCCCAATTTACCGTGAAGTTGAGTTTTCTTCTATTTTTTTGTTACCTAAAGCACGTTTGATGTTGCTAAATAGGCTAGTTTATAACTTCGGTAGCATTGAAGTTGTGTTACGTTGCTCAGCGGTAGATACGCACCGTTCCACCTTCCACCCCATGCATCAGATATTTTGGAGATTTTCCATCACCACCATGGCTGCCGCTTCTTGCTAATGCACCAACTCAATCCACATTCTCGTGAGCACGACTGCATTTTTGCGAGACGGATTAATTTTCCGCAGACGAACCTTGTTTAACTGACCCTGGTGAGTTCTCGGAATTTGCACCATATGTTAACCTCTCTTATCTGTTCATGCCACTCCGCACTTCATTTTTTAAAATGTTAGATATTTTTCTCAAGTCAAAAGGTAACAGATGATGAACCAATAGACTATCGTTAGGATTTTACCCACTCAAATAAATCCTTACCTATCAGTGCGCGCGACATACTTGAGACATTGCCAGCATGCTATCAAATTTATCATCTATGTAGAATGGTTGTCGGAGGGGGCTAATAATGTGGCAATATTTCCAAGTACCGCCCCAACATCTGCCTATCTGTCCATTCCTCCATCTACCTCGACATGCCTGTCGCGATTGATGTTTCTTACGTCACTAATCTTCAATCAGAAAGTGCATCGTGGAAGTAGAGTTGGCAAGGACAGGCGAGGGTTTTATGCACTTAATGGACAGAGCACTCTGTTACAGGAGCTTCTTCATAGGGAATAGGCCCACAGCGTTTTTAACGGTTATAAGACTTCTCTGGCTGCGTTTACAATTGTAAGTGTTCAGTTTGAACATTGGAATTTAATTGATCTTGAAAGGTTTTGTCTCATGTAATTTAATATTCTTAAACTACATTATTTTCCACAGATATTGCTATTATTATTAATATTGTTGGTATTATTATTAGTGTCATTATTATTATTATTATTATTATTATTATTACAGTTAATTTAACATAGGATACCAATGAGATTTGTTCGGCTAAGACTTATAACAAAACCAGAAAAACGTTTTGGTCAACTTTGTCAAAAACAATGAATATATGTTTTGTGCAGATTGATACCTTATTGACTTCTATACAATAGATCCAATGTTGATCTTTGAGAACTTTTATCCTGCCTTAGTTGTGCGCCCTTGTCTGGTCTTGTTGCTTTGATCATTTCTTTCTATAAGCCATTGCTGGCATCTTTGGTGTAATTTAGGTATAGACCAGTTAACATAATTTAGAAATTAGGCTATTAGAAATATTACAAAATATTAATCCAAAACTATGTAGAATAGAGTGTATTTATTGTAGGTCCTACATTGTTGCCTGTTATTCACTATTGAATGCTCTAATGATTACAGAAAACCAGAACAAAATATTTTTCTCAAGGCAAACACCTGCTCAGGAGAACTTTACGACTACTTCATAAAGGTTCATAGTGAATGAAAACACTTCCAGACCATACTTTCCAGCCCATGCTCAATACAGATACAGTTCAACTTTTACTCAAAGGGATTGTCATTTAACATTCCTGATTAACTTGCACACAATATTCCTGCTAAAGAATTTGTTTAATTCAGAGTTCATAGTGTTTTTGTCATCTAAAAAGCCCTGAGTGTAAATAATTTTCACTAGGCATTGTGTTGTATTCACAATAAGATGTAATTGGGAAAATAATTAGGTCATCCTCATGTGTGTTTTTAACCTTTTGTATTTGCTAAATTAATTATTTTAGAGAAAATAAACACTTTCATAATATGTGATAATGATCATATGGAATGAAATCTGACGTTGAGGGTATATTGTAGGCTTATATTTTAATTGAGGGTATATTGTAGGCCTACATTTGTTTCTTATGGAATCTAGATACACATATTATGTGTTATGTGATATTATCCAAATTTTTACACACCAAAGATCACATTATGCTGTTTGCTTTCTTATCTGCCCAAAGGAAGGCAGTCTCATGCAACTCACACATACACACAACATGCACAAGCCTTCACATTGCAGACGGATGCAGGCTCGCAAACACATACACTGGCCTGCAAACACACACCTACGCACACAAACATACACACACACACATAAACTCACACACATGTGGTGATATCAGTGTGTTGTGACCCCATTACAGTTACATTGTAACTATAATTGTTGCTGAATGTCCCCGATGACTCAACGCCCTCAAAGCCCTATCACATAGGGTTAAACTGGAAAACAAGATGGTGGTTTGTCTGCACGTCCCCCGTGCACATGCATAACCTCTCGTAATGTGTAAGTCAATGTTAACAGCAGAGTATGTTCTGTAGTGTCCACCACTATTCACAATTTGCTGGTCTTTTATGTATTCGTGAAAGGAAGAAACAGAGGTAAGGACGCATTACTCCTAACACGTTATCGTTTATTGCCAGTGTGAATGCAATTACATATTGGATATACCTTATATAAGGTATTTAAGACTCTTACGAAGACGATTCCACAATACCATAGTGCCAAGGCCCAAGAAATCTACAGGTCACAAAAAGCAGAATTTGAAGCCAGCATTTGTATTAACTTTGAATAGAACTTAAAGCAGCCATCCTTATAATACTTTACACCACACAATTCATGCTAACGCGAACATTGGAGAGTAACTGAGTTTTTTTTTAAAGAACAGTGCGATCATAAGAGAGACATGGCTGAATGCAGAGTCGGAAGGCACCATGTTATGACAGGAGTGAGAGCATGGCTACCATTGTCAGTAACAACACAGAGCGTAAACCGGGAGGCCAGACCATAACTCACTGGGCATTGGGTCCATGTCCACGCTCCCTGGAATTTTCTGGAAATTGTGTTGCAGTTCCCTAGAAGTGGGTGTCTGAGGAAAAGTATGGCATATCCTGTGACAAGATTGAAGGGAAAATGGGGAGATTTTTGTTTAGATTTGAAGTTCCAGGTGCTAGCGCATTTGAAACGTTTTTTTTCCCTTCTTTCTCTTTTTTTCTCTCTCTCTCCTTCCTTACAGCCAGTCATAATGAATCAGTGCATTATGGTCCAAAAAGCTTCCAAGCTACACAATCCTAGGACGCCATCACACATGTCCACACACATGTATGTCAAGATCTTACACATTCGCAAACAATAACATGGCATAGTCCCATTTTCCCCCCCTCTGCGCATATCAAGTACCTTTTCATACTGACACAATGACAACACGATGACGAGTCACCCTCGTTTTGTGTCACCGTCGTCTCCCTTTTTATCTACGTTGAAAAACACTCCCCTCAGTACATGTGAACATGTTCGTGTAGTTGGCATGTACTGTATATTTGCACACATTATGTTCTTCTTTCTTGTTCTTTCTTCTTTTTTTTAGATTGGTTGACGTGAACACGCACAGATTGTATGGATGGTGTACAGTGATACCAGTGAGAATGGAACTACTATTTCACCCCTGCTTCTAAATACTACATTGGCTGAAGGCCCAGTGCTAGAAGGTGAGGGAACATTCCAAAAGTAGTGTACTGTTTACGTATACAAACAACCTCATCCCAAACATTTATGTGATATGCAGTATACACAAAATGTACCTGTATATAGACAAAACATTTTTACCCTTTTATTGATGAAGTAAGGATAAGATATTTAGCTAGAGATAGATTACTCTCTACCCAAACTTTACTGCCCCTTAATGTAAGCCTGAAATGGGTGGCAACAATGGAATATCCAAAAACTAAAAGTAATGAAAGTTAGAAATTACTTTTATAGGCCAACAATTGGAGAAAATATGTTACATACATTAGCTGATGACACTTGATTAACGCATTTAGAGTTTCCATTTTATCTTCCAATATAATAATTATTAAATGTAAAGTTTGGATACAAAGTGATATGCCTACATGCATTTTTTATTAAGTACTAAACTTTTTTTTAAATCAAAGCTTCAGATAAAATGTGTGCTGCCTCTTTTGACCTGCTATCACACAACCTCATCAGTCACACTAAGAAATATTTAATCAGACAAATACAGTTGAATGCAAACATGCTGTTGGCACAATAAAGAGAAAGACATTTAACTGCCTGGTTATATGTGTAGCATTATCACTATTACTATCACCATTATCATTGTTTGAGGCATCACCTCAAGCAAACAGAGACCCTCCAGCCGTAACACACCAATGCAAGGGTAACTGATGGAATGATAGAATCAAGGGTTTTTAGTGTGGGGGATGAATTCCATGTCGCTTTAACTCCATAATATAATTGGACATGCCATTCAAATGTTATGATTCTCATAACGTTGCAATGTACTGTAACTTGTCCTAATTACAGCCTGACTCATTGGTACTATTGGTCCATAGCTATACTCTTGATTCACCATTGAGACCATTGTTCAATTTATTACTTACTGACTCAATCAGTAATCAAATGGTATAAGTACTATTTACAATTGAAGCACTATTAAATACGTATAATGTTATGGTGAAATGACTTTGTGCCTGAGGAAGAATTCTAAGCTTGTCAGCTCAAGATTGCAGTTCTTCCACATGCACAGTCTTTTCACCATAACATACTTCTACTAAACTTTGAATAAAATATAGCCATTCACTTATTAAGTTTCTTTTTGCGTTCATTGTCATTCAAGTAACAAGACACTTCTAATCGGAGAGATTTGTGGCTCACGATAAACCTCCTCTATATGGTACATAATCTTCAATCAATGATGGGTCAAATGAAATCCCATGCATCCATTGACAGCATGAATATAAGCATATATGATTAAAAAACAATAAAGATGTGGGGTTTACTTTGACACAAGGTATATCTCCCCATCTATCAGATAAGGACGTATAATTAAAATGTCACCTAGCCTAGAAGAACAAGAGCTTTGATAGAGCTTTATACCCACAACTCAATTACTTTTGTAGTTTTTCACCAAATGTTGATGAAGAAACGTATCTGAAGTAGAGACGCCAGAGATGACACACTATGCCGTAATTTTGACAACGCAATTAAAGGTTCATAATCTCTGCCGGGGTCTTTTGATTACCCCAATTTGGACGCCCCAAGATGATGAAACGTCCCATGGACGTTATTTGAGGATGACAGATGCACGGCAAGTTCATTATGAGCCATACTAGTACGTAGCTAAATTAAAATGGTGTTGAGCATGCTATGGATATGTGGACATATACAGTATAAGATCTACAGATATCGATTCACTCATGATTAAATTGCTCTGCTATAGCCAAGGCCTAGCCTTTTTGGGGCCCTAGGTGAGATTTGATTGGGGGGACCCCAACCTCGCAGATAAAACATTTAGGTGACCCCCTTTTGATGGCGGAGAGAAAAATCTACATTTTAAAGTACATTTCCTGCAATTCTACAAAGTTTGCCATTGGATGTAGAGAAAGTATTGCAGTTCAACAGCAAGTGTTCTGCAATTCTACACATATGTTACCCGATTCAGGAATCTAGGTGTATGCCGCAATTCACGACTTCACAGGAAAGCCGTTTGAACGTAAAAAATATTTGTTTTCATCAAAATGCATTTTTTTGTCAGAAATGCCTTCATGAACATGTGAACTTTCATGTGCCTTAATAACAAATGTGTATGTCATCTGTAAATACAAATACAATTGTTAAATTACGAACCTTGTTGGTTGAGCCACAGAAAAAGTTAGCAACCTTCCCAATAGCCATGATTGGCTGAGATAATGAGTGGGCTGGAGATGACGAGGGAGTAGTTCAGCTTGGTCTGCCATAGAATCTCATCCGTCTGTGTTGGTAATCCTATCAAACGTGGCTTTAAAAAAATTGTATTGTGTAGTGGAGCTGCATAAGTGTGTCTCACTACTTTCTGCAGGATCAAGTTTTGAAATCAGTGGTATTAGAGTATGATAGCTAAAGTCTTTGATTACATCTTCCAACTAAGTGCAGCGGTGGCATGGCATTCCTGACACGGAGACGCATCCATGCACGATGGTGTATACAGGTAAGATAGCTCGTTACATTTTCAGATATTACACGTTTTCTAATTTTGACAGAAAGTGGTTTAATTTCACGCTAAAGTGTACTGTTAGCTAGCTAGCTAACATTAACTGGCTGGCTCCCTAGCTGATGTTATCATTCGTTTCCCAGAGCCGTTTGCTGTTCTAGTTAGCTAACATTGACATGGTTGGTTAGCTCACAGCACTTTGGCATTGTTGGCACTGTTCATTGTTGTTTAACTAGCTAACATAACGTTAGCTGGCTGGCTCGTTAGCAAACGTTATGTGACGTGTGTGAACTTACACTTTACCTAGCTAGGTACATTGTTTACCTCGCTAGCTATATGTCTTAAGCTAAAGTGTATTGTTAGCTACCTAGCTAACGTTAGCTGACTGGCTCCCTAGCTGATGTTATTATTCATTTCCCAGAGGCGTGTGTTGTTCTAGTTAGAGCCTAGTGTTAGCTAGCTAACATTGAACATGGTTGATTAACATGGTTTAACTAACTAATGTTGGCTGGCTGGCTCGTTAGCTAACGTTACTTGACGTGTGTACAACACCCAATGAATATGGCCAGTGTCAGTAAACGTCTGCAAAAAAGCGTAATGAAATTGTTGCCAGCAGAGCTGGTTAGGCTGTTTTCATGCTATTCTGAGGTAAACAAATCATCGGCCAGATCGTCAAGTGTGTGCTTCGAGAGGGAAACGAGATGGGTGGGGCTAAAGCGAGGCTGAATGGGTATAGACAAAGAAGAGCTCTTCACTAGATACCAAGGCAATTTTCTCAAAAGTGAGTTTACAAGCTAATCAACCTTCAAAGCAGAAATAATTTCCCATTGTTCCTCAAATGCAGTGTATGATATACCATTGTGTAGTTCTGAGTCTCTACTTTTATATAATGTAAAAAAAAACACAATTTCAAATTTTGCTACATAAGTCCGAATCCAGGTGGTGAGTCACATATTGCCATGGTGCATATTTTATTGTTGTTGCAATATTATAACTAATTTCATTCTGGAGAGAAAGACTTGCAGTAACAAAATCAATGAGGGCCACCTGGAGGTCACAGCCCCTGGCCACGTGCCCTTAGTGCCCACGTCGGTAATTCAGCCATGATTACTACAAGTTTAAATAGCTGGGTAGACTAACCATTCTAAATAAAATGTAAAAATGTTAGCTGACATGGGCTAATTGAATGACTGTCAGTGACTGAAATAGCAAGAGGAAAACTGATGGTGGACAAGCAAATTTCAGGATATTGCACCTTGTTTATTCTACTATTCTAATGCTCAACAGTAAGTTGAGACCCCGACTGAGTTTCATTTATTTTTATGGCCGGGGGCCCAAGGTGATTGCCTATGTCAGGGCCGGCCCTGGCTATAGCTATGCTATTACAATTGAATTGATCCCAAAAAATAATCACTTTTATTAAAGAACTTTAGATGATTGACTAAGATCATTAAAAACAATATCGCTCGCTGTTAAGATGTAAAGGTTAGACTGTGAAGCCTAATTGTTTGAAGGTAAAAATTCACACAGAGAGAACACAAACAAAATCAAGTCTCTGGTGATTGCTTGTGCGTCTTCAAATCGTTGGGCTGATTAAATTGATGTGTTGGTTAGTAATAATTACACCACAATATAAAAACACTTACTGTGTCATTATTCCATGTCAACTTCAAACATTTTAATGTTTGCCATGTTTTATGCTATAGTCCTATTTACAGTTTGCATTTAGCTTTGTTGTATGTAGGCCTACTTTGTTTTCATTGTTGTTATCCTTTTTCCCCCTAATTTTTTCCCCTAATTCCCTACAATTTTTCTACTTTGTTTAACTTAATCATTGCTTGAAAGCAAATTCTCTGCAATTCTACACATTTTCCCATGGTGCGGAAAGAAAATGTTGCAATTTTATAACTAATTTCATGCAATTCTACTCATTTTGCCATGGGGCGGAGAGAAAGAGTTGCAGTTTAAAAGTAAATTTACTGCAATTCTACACATTTTGCCATGGGGTGGAGTGTAACGACGTTCTTCGTTTGTCGAAAGAGAGTCGGACCGAAATGCAGCGTGTTGGTTACTCATGTTCTTTAATGAAACAAATAACAGAACTATACATGAAATAACGAATAAATACAAAAACAACAAACGGAACGTGAAACCTATTACAGCCTATCTGGTGAACACTACACAGAGACAGGAACAATCACCCACGAAATACAAAGTGAAACCCAGGCTACCTAAATACGGTTCCCAATCAGAGACAACGAGAATCACCTGACTCTGATTGAGAACCGCCTCAGGCAACCAAACCTATGTAACACACACCCCTAATCAGCTACAATCCCAATAACTAAAAATCCCATAATAAACCCATGTCACACCCTGGCCTGACCAACTAATTAACTAAAACACAAAATACTAAGACCAAGGCGTGACATGGAGATATATTTTTGCAGTTTTAAAGCAAATTTCGTGAAATTCGATATTTTATGCCGTTACTTATGCCATGTTAATTTGATATCTGAGTGAGTCACTAGCAAAATCATTGGGGGCCACCTGGAGGTCAGGGCTCCTGGGCATGTGCTCTTCGTGTCCAGTCGGTAATTTGGCCATGATTACTAGTTTAGATAGCTGGGTAGACTAACTTACCATTCTATTTTTAGATTTTTTTTGCTGGCATGGGCTAATTGAGTGATTGTCAGTGACTGACATAACAAGTGGAAAACTGCTGTTGCACAAGCAAATTTTGAAATTGCACCTTGTGTATTCTACTAATCTAACGCTCAACAGTAAGTTGAGACCTCAACTGATTTTTATTTGTTTTTTTTGTTTGGGGGCCCTCAGCAGCTGGTAGCCTTAAGCGATTGCTTATTGTCACGCCCTGATCTGTTTCACCTGTCTTTGTGATTGTGATTATCTCCACCCACCTCCAGGTGTCATCCGTTTTCCCCATTAGTCCCGGTGTATTTATTCCAGTGTTTCCTGTTTGTCTGTTGTTGTAACGGCGTTCTTCGTTTGTTGAAAGAGAGTTGGACCGAAATGCAGCGTGGTGGTTACTCATGTCTTTAATGAAGGAAAAACAGAACGATACATGAAATAACTAATAAATACAACAACAAAAAAACAAACGGAACGTGAAACCTATATACAGCCTATCTGGTGAAACTACACAGAGACAGGAACAATCACCCACGAAATACAAAGTGAAACCCAGGCTACCTAAATACGGTTCCCAATCAAAGTCAACGAGAATCACCTGACTCTGATTGAGAACCGCCTCAGGCAGCCAAGCCTATGCAACACCCATACTCAGCCGCAAACCCAATAACTACAAAAATCCCAATATGACAACACAATAAACCCATGTCACACCCTGGCCTGAACAAATATATAACGAAAACACAAAATACAATGACCAAGGCGTGACAGAACTCCCCCCCCTAAGGTGCGGACTCCCGGACGCACCTCAAAACCATAGGGAGGGTCCGGGTGGGTGTCTGTCCATGGTGGCGGTTCCGGCTCGGGACGTGGACCCCACTCCATAAATGTCATAGTTCCTCCCCTACGCGTCCTGGGATAATCCACCCTCGCCGCCGACCATGGCCTAGTAGTCCTCACCCAGAACCCCACTGGACTGAGGGGCAGCTCGAGACAGAGGGGCAGCTCGGGACAGAAAGGCAGCTCGGGACAGAGGGGCAGCTCGGGACAGAGGGGCAGCTCGGGACAGAGGGGCAGCTCGGGACAGAGAGGCAGCTCGGGACAGAGGGGCAGCTCGGGACAGAGGAAGCCCAGCACTGAGAGGAAGCCCAGCCAGGCAGTTGAATCCGGCAGATCCTGGCTGGCTGGCAGTTCTGGCAGATCCTGGCTGACTGGCGGATCTGGAAGAGTCTGGTTGACTCGCGGATCTGGAAGAGTCTTGTTGACTAGCGGATCTGGAAGAGTCTGGTTGACTAGCGGATCTGGAAGAGTCTGGTTGACTAGCAGATCTGGAAGAGTCTGGTTGACTAGCAGATCTGGAAGAGTCTGGTTGACTAGCAGATCTGGAAGAGTCTGGTTGACTAGCAGATCTGGAAGAGTCTGGTTGACTGGCAGATCTGGAAGAGTCTGGCTGACTGGCAGATCTGGAAGAGTCTGGTTGACTGGCAGATCTGGAAGAGTTTGGTTGACTGGCAGATCTGGAAGAGTCTGGCTGACTGGCATTTCTGGAAGAGTCTGGCTGACTGGCAGATCTGGAAGAGTCTGGCTGACTGGCAGATCTGGAAGAGTCTGGTTGACTGGCGGATCCTGGCAGACTGACGGCTCTGGCTGCTTCATGCTGACTGACGGATCTGGCTGCTCCATGCTGACTGGCGGCTCTGGCTCCTCCATGCAGATTGACAGCTCTGGCGGTTTCTTGCAGACTGACACCTCTGGCTGCTCTATGCAGACTAACAGCTCTGGTAGCTCCTTGCAGACTGGCAACTCCTTGCAGACTGGCAGCTCCTTGCAGACTGGCAGCTCCTTGCAGACTGGCAGCTCCTTGCAGACTGGCAGCTCCATGCAAACTGGCAGCTCCATGCAGACTGGCAGCTCTGGCTGCTCCAAGCAGACTGACAGCTCTGGCTGCTCCATGCAGACTGACAGCTCTGGCTGCTCCATGCAGACTGGCAGCTCTAGCTGCTCCATGCAGACTGACAGCTCTGACTGCTCCATGCAGACTGGCAGCTCCTTGCAGACTGGCAGCTCCTTGCAGACTGGCAGCTCCATGCAGACTGGCAGCTCCATGCAGACTGACAGCTCTTGCTGCTCCATGCAGACTGACAGCTCTGGCTGCTCCATGCAGACTGGCAGCTCTAGCTGCTCCATGCAGACTGGCAGCTCTTTGCAGACTGGCAGCTCCATGCAGACTGGCAGCTCTAGCTGCTCCATGCAGACTGACATCTCTATCTGCTCCATGCAGACTGGCAGCTCTGGCTGCTCCGAACAGGCAGGAGGCTCCGGCAGCGCTGGAGAGGAGAAAGGCTCTGATAGCGCTGAACAGGCGGGAGACTCCAACAGCGCAGGAGAGAAGAAAGGCTCCGACAGCGCAGGAGAGGCGAGGCGCACTGTAGGCCTGATGCGTGGTGCTGGCACTGGTGGTATTGGGCCGAAGACACGCACAGGAAGCCTGGTGCGGGGAGCTGCTACCGGAGGACTGGTGTGTGAAGGTGGCACAGGATGGACTGGACCGTGAAGGTGTACTGGAGAGCCTGAGAGCAGGACTGGCACAGGACGTGCAAGGCTAGGTAGGTGCACAGGAGGCCTAGTACGTGAGGCTGGCACATTTCTCACCAGCTGACTAACACGCACCTCAGGACTAGTATGGAGCGCTGACCCAGGTGCCATTAAATCCCCGACACGCTCCGTCGGACGAATCTTGTACTTAAAGCACCAAACTAGCAACTCCCTCATTACTCTCTCCTCCAATTTCCCCATTAACTCCTTCACAGTCTCTGCTTCGCTCACCTCCAACACCGGTTCTGGTCTCCTCCTTGGCTCCTCACGATAAACAGGGAGAGTTGGCTCAGGTCTGTCTCCTGACTCAGCCACTCTCCTTCTGAGCCCCCCCCAATAATTTTTTGGGCTGATTCACGGGCTTTCCTCTGCGCCGTCGTGATTGCCTCTCCAACTCCATTCTCCTATAGCCCTCTTCGCACTGCTCCAGCGAATCCCAGGCGGGCTCCGGCACTCTCTCTGGGTCGACCGCCCACCTGTCTATTTCATCCCACGTCGTATACTCCATGCTTCTGCTGTCTATAACGACCTCCCTTCGCTGCTCCTGCTGTCGCTGCCTGCTAACACGCTGCTCGGTCCGTGTGTGGTGGGTGATTCTGTAACGGCGTTCTTCGTTTGTTGAAAGAGAGTCGGACCGAAATGCAGCGTGGTGGTTACTCATGTCTTTAATGAAGGAAAAACGGAACGATACATGAAATAACTAATAAATACAAAAAAAAAAACGGAACGTGAAACCTATATACAGCCTATCTGGTGAAACTACACAGAGACAGGAACAATCACCCACGAAATACAAAGTGAAACCCAGGCTACCTAAATACGGTTCCCAATCAGAGACAACGAGAATCACCTGACTCTGATTGAAAACCGCCTCAGGCAGCCAAGCCAATGCAACACCCATACTCAGCCGCAAACCCAATAACTACAAAAAAAAAACAATACGACAACACAATAAACCCATGTCACACCCTGGCCTGAACAAATATATAATGAAAACACAAAATACAATGACCAAGGCGTGACAGTTGTGTGTTGCAAGTCAACACAACCAGGGGGGTTTTCCATGCTCCTGCTTTTTCCTATCTCCTTTGCTAGTCCTCCCAGTTTTTAGCCTTGCCTGCCTTGACTCTGAACCCGCCTTCCTGACCATACTGCCTGCCCTGACCCCGAGCCTGCCTGCCACTCTGTACCTCCTGGACTCTGACCTTGTTTATGATTGTATTTGCCTGCCCACGACCATTCTCTTGCCTTGGATTATAATAAATATCAGAGACCCGAAACATCTGCCTCCAGTGTCTGCATCTGGGTCTCGCCCTGTGCCCTTATAGTACGAACTGGCCATGACAGACCCAGCAGACTTGGACCAGCTCTGCCACGCTGTCTCCCTGCAGGGAGCCACTATTGGGAGGCATGAGGAGCTACTACTGAAACTTTTGGAATGGCTTTGCTCCCTGACGGAATGCCACAACCAAGGGTTCAAGGCTATTATGGAGCAAATCAGGGTGTTAGTTCATAGGGAGCCCACCACCTCTGAGACCTCCCAACGACCCAGTATCCTTTTTACTATTACTGGTGGGTTTGGACAGCCTACCCCGGCTCCCTCGCTTGCCTCCTCCGAAGTGATATTCTGGGGATCCTGGAACCTGCCAGGGGTTTCTTTCTCAGTTCCCCCTCATTTTTGAGCTGCAGCCATTTTCGTTCCCTTCGGATCGGTCGAAGATAGCGTATATTATATTATTATGCTAATGCCGGGTATGGCACTCTCCTGGGCTACGGCAGTTTGGGAGCAACAATCAGCTATTTGTCGTGATTTGGATGACTTCATGGCAGAGTTGAGGAAGGTTTACGATTCTCCGGAATCCGGGGGAGAGGCGGCCCGAAAACTACTTGAATTACGTCAAGACTCCAGTAGTGTGGCAGACTACTATGTAGAACTTTGCACGTTAGCCACCGAGAGTGCCTGGAATCCAGAGTCCCTATTTGATACCTTCCTTCACAGATTATCAGAGGTGATAAAAGATGAGCTAGCTGCTCAGGAGTTACTGGTGGACATCGATTCCCTCATCGCCCTCACCATTAGGATTGATGGACTCTAGGGGAACGCAGGAGTGAGAGGAGGTCTGGCCTAGGTCACACTCGTCTTTCCGGAGGAATCCGGATGTCCCCGAAGGCTGTTTTTCCGAGATGATTGGAGGTTTTTTTCCCTCGAGAATCATCGACGACAGGTGAGTCAGATTCACCAGAACCTATGCAACTAGGAAGAGCTAGATTATCGCCTAGGGCACGTTCATACTGGCTAAGCTCCAATAGTTGTCTGTATTGTAGTGCAGTAGGGCATTACACAGCCACCTGCCCAGTGAAGAGACCTGAATCCTTAGTAGGTACAAATACACTCGTGAGCCTGACTGGGAACCCTCTAATTTCCATTAACCAAACTCCTTTTTATGTGATCTCGATGTGATCTTGATCTTGAAGTCTCTCCAGGTGCACATTGACTCTGGGGAAGATGAACGTTTCATGGACGCCACCCTGGTATCAGAACTAAGTATCCCTACTCAACTCCTTTCCGTTCCCATGGATGCCAGGGCACTGGACGGCCGCTCCATTGAAAGAGTTACGCACAACAGTTCCCAGTAATATGCGGGTATCTGGAAACCACAGTGATTCAATACAGCTTCTCCTCATTGAGTCACCCTACATCTTTATTGTTTTGGGATTTCCTTAGCTCCAGAAGCACAACCCCAATATTAACTGGACCACGGATTCAATCCTGGGTTGAAGCCCATTCTGCCATTCACATTACCTGAAGGCGGCGCAGCCTTCCCCGGAACGTCTGCCTCCAGGGTTGCGTACGACCTCGAATCTCTCTGCCGTTCCCGCAGAGTACCATGACCACCTGGAGGTTTTCAGCAAGGCTCATGCTACCTTCCTCCACATCGTCCTTATGATTGTGCTATTGACCAACTCCCAGGCACCACACCGCCTCGAGGCCGGATATATTCCCTGTCTGGTACGAGTGGCCGACGGCTTTCAACACTGCCTGTCGACACTATGATTACCTGGTTATGCCGTTTGAACTCACCAACTCGCCCACTGTTTTCCAGGCCCTGGTCAACGATGTGCTCCGGGACATGTAAATCATTTTGTTTTTGTCTACCTCAACGACATCCTGTTTTTTTCTCGTTCTGCCCAAGAACACATTCTCCATGTTCGACAGGTCCTTCAGTGCCTCCTGGAAAATCTGTTATATGTAAAAGCTGAGAAGTGCGAGTTTCACCGCTCCACTATCTCGTTTCTGGGATACATCATCAATGAAGGGAATGTTCAGATGGATCCTGATCTGCTGGGTTTGGCAGATGCCAGGAGAATGCTACCTGCCCAATGCATAGTGCCAACTGTAAAGTTTGGTGGAGAAATAATGGTCTGGGGCTGTTTTTCATGGTTCAGGTCCCTTAGTTCCAATGAAGGTGTTACGAATCCCTTTGGCCCGGCAGTCTAGGGGGGATGGTATCGAGACCCGTATTATAACTCATGCAAAGTGCAATAGTGACAAAGTAACGGTGAGAATGAAAATAACCACAGACAACTAATATTACCGTCAAACACTTATTTGAAAACGCACGGTTACGAGGGGGCAGGAAAAGGGGCTGAGCTGGACCCAAGGAAAGAAACAAATATCCCAAAATACCCCTAAGTGTAACGCTCGTCTTCTTCCTCTGAGGAGGAGTAGGAGAGATCGGACCAATGCACAGCGTGGTAAGTGTCCATAATGATACTTTATTTACATGAACACCAGAAAACAAAATAACGAGAGAATGAAACAAAACAAAACAGTCCTGAACGGTGAATACAAAAAACACTGAACAGAGAATAATCACCCAAAAGGCTACCTAAGTATGATTCTCAATCAGAGACAACTAACGACACCTGCCTCTGATTGAGAACCATACCAGGTCAAACGCAAAACACAACATAGAAAAAATAACATAGACAACCTGTCAGGATTTGGCCAGGGTTGTTCCGGGTTTTTGTCAGTAGATGTCCCCATTGTGCTTTTTGTCCCTATGTTTTTCCCTTGATCCCCATTATTATTTGCACCTGTGTCTCGTTTACCCTGATTGTATTTAAACCCTTTGTTTCCCTCAGTTCTGTGCTCTGTGTTTGTATGTTAGCACCCTGCCCTAGTGTTCTGTGTGCTCTTGTCGATTCCGGGTGAAGTTCTTGTGGTATTCTGTTTTTTTGTTTTTGTTTATTTTTGGTGAGTTTCTTTTGAGGTCTTTTTGTGTTTTTTCCTACCACCTTTTGGATTTGCCATTTTTTGTTTTTTAGGATTTTTTCTTTATTAAATACACCGTCTTAAGTACTGCTGTGTCTGCCTCATCTTCTGGGTTCTGCTGTCTATTCGTGGCTCAGTTGGTTAAGTGACTGTTTCTCACTCCGGAGACCCAGGTTCGAAACCGGGTCCTGACAGAAACACAGAGCCAAAAATGAACCCAGAGGCAGCCAGTTCCCAGGACCTTTTGCCACGCTGTCCCACCACCAGGAGACTGTCCAATGCCACGAAGCCGCCCTGGTTCAGCAAGAGGCCTTAATGGCTAGACATTCTCATCTTCTGTCGGAGATGCTGACTTCCATTAAGCAAATATCTGATCGACTTACCCCGGCAACAGTTTCCGTCCCAGTACCTCAGGTTCACGTACCCATGGCAGTTAACCCCCTGGCTGAACCTCGTCTTCCACCTCCCCAACGGTTCTCAGGTGATCCAAGTGCTTGTAAAGGCTTTCTCACTCAATGTTCTCTCTCCTTTGAGCTGCAACCCTCGTCGTTTCCCACCGACCGGTCTAAGATCGCATATATCATCACCCTGCTGTCGGAAAAAGCCCTGGCCTGGGCTACTGCTGTGTGGGATGCCCATAGTTCCTGCTGTGCCAGCTACTCTGCCTTTGCTGAGGAATTCAAACGAGTGTTTCAAGGCCCAAGCAGTGGTTCTGACTCAGCCAAACAGCTCCTGACTCTCCATCAAGGTTGGCGCAGCGTGACGGACTATGCCATCCAGTTCCGCACGGTGGCAGCAGCGAGTGGCTGGAACAACGAGGCGCTCACGGTGTGCTTTCTGAAAGGCCTTTCCGACACTATCCAAGATGAACTGGCCACTCGGGAACCACCGGACAATCTCGAGTCCCTGATCAAGTTGGCCTCACGCATTGACCAGCGTCTGAGAGAGAGAGAACTCAACCGTAGACCTCTAGCTCCTATCAGTCCCAGCTCCGAGTCCCCACCTTTATCATCGCTGGCTCCACCGGAACCCATGCAGATTGGACGCATCTCCCAGGCTGAGAGAGACCGCCGGATGAGGGAGCGACGCTGTCTATATTGCGGCAAACCGGGCCATTTCCGTTCCACGTGTCCCGGGCTCCAGGGAAACGCTCTGTCCCGTACAGACCGGGGGAACTGTAACGGGAAACATAACCTCCTCCCATCCGTCCAACTCCCGTCTGCTCATTCCAGTCACCCTCTCCTGGGACAACCACAAGCTTCACCTTCAAGCCTTGGTAGACTCTGGAGCCGCAGGTAACTTCATGGATGGTGTCTGGGCGAAGGAGAATGGCGTTCCCTCTGAACCTCTAAGTGACCCCATGAGGGTTACTACATTGGATGGAAGCCCTTTGGGATCTGGACTTGTCACTCATGTCACTACCTCCTTGAGACTTTCAGTTTCACAACACCAGGAATTGATGAACTTTCATTTGATCTCCTGTTCCGAGTTCCCTCTCGTCCTTGGATACCCCTGGCTTCACAGCCATAACCCTCACATCGACTGGTCTGTGGGCACTATCAAGCAGTGGGGTCCTACGTGCCAAGCTACTTGTATTTTCCAGAATTCCCCGAGTTCTACTCCCGAGTCTTTAGAATCCATCGACCTGACCCGAGTTCCCGAGTGTTACCATGACCTCAAACTGGTGTTTAGCAAACAGAGGGCCACCATGCTACCACCCCATAGACCTTACGATTGTCCCATCGACCTGTTTCCGGGCACTTGCCCCCCAGGGGTCGGATCTTTTCCCTATCTCCACCCGAACGAGCTGCTATGGATACCTACATCAAGGACGCTCTGGAAGCAGGCCTCATGCGTCCATCCACCTCCCCGGCGGGAGCAGGGTTTTTCTTTGTGGCCAAGAAAGACGGTGGATTACGTCCTTGCATCGACTACCGGGGACTCAATGACATAACCGTCCGTAACCGTTACCCGCTACCCCTTATGGCCACAGCCTTCGAGCTGCTCCAGGAAGCTGTTGTTTTCACTAAGCTTGACCTGCGGAACGCATACCATCTTGTGCGGATCAGACCTGGTGACGAGTGGAAGACCGCTTTCAACACGCCTACTGGTCACTATGAATACTTGGTGATGCCCTTCGGCCTGACCAACGCCCCAGCGGTGTTCCAAGCGCTCATAAACGATGTGCTTAGGGATATGTTTAACATATTTGTGTTCGTTTACTTGGATGACATCCTCATCTTTTCGAGCTCCCTTCAAGAACACACTAAGCATGTCAGACAAGTACTCAAACGCCTCCTGGACAGCCATCTGTACGTTAAGCCGGAAAAATGTGAATTCCATTCATCCCGAGTACAATTCCTGGGATTTGTAGTGGAACCCGGTCGAGTCCAAATGGACCCTAGGAAGGTAGGGGCGGTAGCGGATTGGCCCACCCCAAATCCGTTAAGGATGTTCAGCGTTTCCTGGGCTTCACAAACTTTTACCGCAAGTTCATCAAGAACTTCAGTTTGGTGGCAGCTCCTCTCTCAGCTTTAACCAAAGGTGGCAATGCAAGGTTTTTGTGGGGAAGAGAAGCTGAGACGGCCTTCCAAGGACTCAAGCAGCGCGTCCTCTCTGCTCCCATCCTGATACTACCGACTACGGATGAACCATTTGTGGTGGAGGTAGACGCATCAGAGGTTGGTGTTGGAGCTGTCCTGTCTCAGAGGGGTGAAGACAAGAAGCTTCATCCGTGCGCTTTCTTCTCACACCGGCTTACCCCGACTGAGAGGAACTACGATGTGGGGGATCGTGAACTCCTAGCGGTTAAGATGGCATTGAAGGAATGGAGACACTGGCTCGAGGGGGCTTCTCACCCGTTTCAAGTGCTTACGGACCACAAAAATCTGGAGTATATCCAGCAGGCGAAGCGATTGAACTCTAGACAAGCTAGATGGTCTCTTTTCTTCAATCGATTCCAGTTTATCCTCACCTATCGGCCCGGGTCGAAGAATCTCAAACCGGATGCCCTGTCCCGAGTCTACGCTCCTGCCATTCGAGATGACACGGACATGCCTGTCCTTCCTGCTGCTAAGATTGTGGCTCCGATCTCGTGGCAAGTTGAGGATACCGTGAGACGTGCTCAAGCTAGCGAACCGGACCCTAAAGGAGGCCCTGCCAATCGGTTGTTTGTCCCCAAGGCAGTGAGGACTCAGGTCCTTCTGTGTGGGCACTCCTCTCGCCTCACCTGTCATCCGGGCGTAGGTCGCACCTTGGAGTTCATCCAGCGTAAGTTCTGGTGGCCTACCATAAGAGAAGACGTTGCCACTTTCGTCAATGCCTGCCCCGTGTGCTGCCAGGGCAAATCTTCTCACCTCCGCCCTCAAGGACTCCTTCACCCTTTACCTGTTCCCCACAGACCCTGGTCCCATATCTCATTGGACTTTATTACTGGACTTCCTCCATCCCATGGCAATACTACTATCCTAGTCATAATCGACAGGTTTTCAAAGGCGGCCAGGTTCGTCCCTCTGACTAAGTTACCTTCTGCCAAGGAAACGGCTGAGTTGGTAATTAATCATGTGTTCCGAGTCTTCGGCATTCCTCAAGATGTGGTTTCTGACAGAGGTCCCCAGTTCGCCTCAAGGTTTTGGAAGGCCTTCATGGGGGCTTCTGCCAATCTATCTTCAGGGTACCATCCGGAGTCCAACGGCCAAACAGAGAGGATGAATCAAGAGCTGGAAACCACCCTCCGATGTATGACTCGTGACAACCCGTCCACATGGTCATCCTTTATTGTTTGGGCCGAATACGCGCACAACACCTTGCGCTCCTCCTCCACTGGTATGTCCCCGCACGAGTGTCAGTTTGGCTATGCTCCTCCATTGTTCCCGGACCAGGAGGCAGAAGTCAGAGTGCCTTCAGCCTTGAGGTTCGTCAGACGCTGTCGGCTTATGTGGAGGAAGACCCGTCTTAATCTGATGCGTTCCTCACAGAGGTATCAACAACAAGCCAACAGACGTCGCCGTCCCGGGCCTACCCTGCGCCCGGCCAGAGAGTCTGGCTTTCCACAAGAGACTTACCTCTACGGGTGGAGTCTCGCAAGCTGTCCCAAAAATACATCGGTCCCTTCAAGGTTGCCAGGAGAGTTAACCCAGTTTCTTATCGCCTACACTTACCCAGATCCCTTAAGATTAATCCCACATTTCATGTGTCATTGTTAAAACCTGTTGTTTTTTCTCCCCTTGTCCCGGCAGACAGACCTCCCCCTCCGCCTCGTGTCATTGGAGGCCAGCCGGCTTATACCGTCCACCGGATACTGGATTCCCGCCGGGTGCAGCGGTCCTGGCAGTATCTGGTGGACTGGGAAGGCTACGGTCCTGAGGAGCGCTCCTGGGTTCCTGCCAAAGACATCCTGGACCCTGACCTCATTCGTCAGTTCAGGGTCCTCCACCCTGAGAGAGCTGGTAGGAACGTCAGGAGCCGTTCCTAGGGGGGGATTCTGTCAGGATTTGGCCAGGGTTGTTCCGGGTTTTTGTCAGTAGATGTCCCCATTGTGCTTTTTGTCCCTATGTTTTTCCCTTGATCCCCATTATTATTTGCACCTGTGTCTCGTTTCCCCTGATTGTATTTAAACCCTTTGTTTCCCTCAGTTCTGTGCTCTTTGTTTGTATGTTAGCACCCTGCCCTAGTGTTCTGTGTGCTCTTGTCGATTCCGGGTGAAGTTCTTGTGGTATTCTGTTTTTTTGTTTTTGTTTATTTTTGGTGAGTTTCTTTTGAGGTCTTTTTGTGTTTTTTCCTACCACCTTTTGGATTTGCCATTTTTTGTTTTTTAGGATTTTTTCTTTATTAAATACACCGTCTTAAGTACTGCTGTGTCTGCCTCATCTTCTGGGTTCTGCTGTCTATTCGTGGCTCAGTTGGTTAAGTGACTGTTTCTCACTCCGGAGACCCAGGTTCGAAACCGGGTCCTGACACAACCCACCCAACTCACGCCCTGACCATACTAAAACAAAGACATAACAAAGGAACTAAGGTCAGAGCATGACACTAAGCTAGACTAGCCTACTACAATACAGCTAACTAACTAACCAAAAATACAGTGGGTGGTCCGCCCAAATCGTAACGCCACAGCATACAATAGAATTGTAGACGATTCTGTGCCTCCAATTTTGTGACAACAGTTTGAGGAAGGCATTTTCCTGTTTCAGCATGACAATGCACAAAGCGAGGTCCATGCAGAAATGTTTTGTCGAGATCGGTGTGGAAGAACTTGACAGGCCTGCACAGAGCCCTGACCTCAACCCTATCGAACAGCTTTGGGATAAATTGGAACGTAGATTGCGAGCCAGATCTAATCGCCCAACATCAGTGTCCAACCTCACTAATACTCTTGAGGCTGAATGGAAGCAAGTCCCCGCAGAAATGTTCTGAAATCTAGTGGAAATCCTTCCCAGAAGAGTGGAGGCTGTTATAGCAGCAAAGGGGGGACCAATTCCATATTAATGCCCATGTTTTTGGAATGAGATGTTTGACGTGCAGGTGTTCACATACTTTTGACCATGTAGTATGTCTTAAAGCATAATTGAGAAATAATTATTTGAAGTTGGAATATTTGTGACATTTCGGCCTTAACCAGTCTTCATTTAAGACTATAATGTTTAATCTATACGTGCTATAAAGCAAACATTGGTGTTATACAAAGCCTTAACGATTGCCCTGTAATAAGAGTAGTATTTTGATTTAAATTAAAATAATCTGACATTAATTCATGCATATTGATAATATCATATTTTTGATTTAGCTATGTTTTATATATAGTATCTTGTTGAACATAATACACTCTACAACCATATCACAGTGGTATGTCTGCAACTTAGAGTTATAATCCAATTAGTTTGCATTACCAACAGAGTGAATGTGAAAATGGATTCAAAATGGTTGCACTCTGGCTGTTGATTTGCAGGGTGTGTAATGATACAAGTAAAAGGAGGGCTGTGACTCGTTAAATCACTGATCATCCATTATATTGACCAGATACTCTAGTGGCCACTCTAACAATGAATAGATGTGTTAAAAAAAATGGAAGGCAGTAGGGAGGCAAGATCAGGTGGGACCCTTGTAGCCAATGAGAGGACAGATACTTGTGTGACCAACGGGCACAATGGTGTCCCCTTGTTACCACAGCCACAAAGTAAAAATTCATGAAAACAAGAAATTGCTTTTTTGTCTTCATTTTAGGTTAAGCAGAGTGGTTAGGGTGAGGTTAAAATATAATTTTAAGAAGAACATTTTTGGAAATAGGTTGGGTGCCTGACTTTGTGGCTGGGGTAACTAGTGACGACCAGACACAACTCCAAAATAAAGTGTTTTTTCTCAAAGTTGCAGGGATGTCACGTGTTGTACTTATATCGGTACACTCGTAACAACCTAATCATTACGAAACTTCTATTCGATCAATTAATCTACACAGCAAATAAACCACAAAACATTTTTTATAACCAGATACAAAATTCTCATTGACCTCCATGGTGAGTGAAAAAAAATGAAAAAAATGCCACCTGCTGGAGAACACCCATTTTGGACCCAGTTTTCCTTCACTTCGCCTCTTCCTCTCTGGTTACAGTGTCTACTATGCAAATGTCTCTATATAAAATGAGTCATAACTTTAAAACTAGCAGAAATCCCACTCTGGATCTTTGATATGCCCGTAGAGTAAAGTATGTTCTAGTTTTGTGAGGAATCACCCCATTCGAAAAATGTACTACTCGTACAGTATTTTTCCTGAAGGTATTTTTTCATTGTGGATTTGTAGAGGGTGTGAAAGTAGCTAGCACATTGACTTTCGAATATTTGCAATTATTCTGATTAAATGGATTTTGATAAAAATACACTATCACGCTGAAGAACCTATACACAGACTACTTGCTGTGCATACAGATGTAAGACCTTAATTTGAGCCATTTTGTTACAACAGTAAAATAATCATGCAGCAACAGGAAATATTAATTATTATGTGGATTTGTTGTGGGGGGTTTATTTTCCATTAGGACAAAAAAAAAGAGGGGCCCCTTCTGCATATAGGGGGGGGGGCACTGTGTATTGAGGCCCCTCTTTTAGTCACTGTGTATTGGGGCGCCTCAATAATCAGAGGGGGCCTATATGCAGAGGAGGCCCCCGATACACAGAGATGGCCCCCAATACACAGAGAGGGCCCCGAAACCCAAAGAGGGCCCCCGATACGCAGAGGGGGCCCCCGATACGCAGAAGGGGCCCCCGATACGCAGAAGGGGTCTATGTGCAGAGAAGGCCCCCGATACCCAGAGAGGGCTCCAAATACCCAGAAGGGCCTATATGCAGAGGAGGTCCCCGATACCCAGAGAGGTCCTCAAATACCCAGAGGGGGTACCCAGAAGTAAGAATAACAGAGTCTTTATGGCTGGGGCATGAGTCACCTATACTAATGTGGGCCACTTCCTAAGCACATACTCTCACTCACTCACTTAAACAGTTGTGTCTCAGGACAGACCAGAGCTCTGGAACAACCTTCAGAAAACCTTTATAGCACTGCTGTATTAAGTGACAGATTTCACTTTTCAAAATACCAGCCATTGACATGCATACCCTTTGAAGAACCCTTTTGGGTTCAATCTAAATATCTTTTCACAGAAGATTCTACATGGAACCCAAAAGCATTGTTTGTACCTAGAACCAAAAACGGTTCTACCTTTAACCAAAAGGGTTCTCTTATGGGGAGAGCCGAATAACCCTTTTGGAACTTTCCTCTCCTCCTCTGATCCTTTTGTTGTTTTTGACACAAGCACTCCACTGCCAATTAGCATTTTTTTGCCCGTTAATTAGAAAAGTCAAGCGGTGAAATGTTTGTCTTTGTCAGCTCAGCTAGACAGTACTACATTTTCTCAAACAGACAAAACAGCACTGCATCAATAATATTGACTGTCTCTTGGCATAGTGCAAACATTATTTTTTTTCATTGCTAATTAGTTTGTAAAGGACATTTATATTGTAATGACAGCATTTACTGCAATTTAAAAGCATATATATCATTTATTTTGCATATCTAGTGTTGAGAAAATAAGAACTGCCCATCCCTCGAAAAAAAAACAATATTAAAAAGTGAGCTTGAACTTCTTGCATAGTCGTTTCCAGTATGATTCGCCAAACCTTTTACGTCTCCACTAAAACAACCATGCAACATGCCCAGTGGACCACATATCAGAACTCAGGATAAGATGCAGGCAGTTCGAATCACAGAAGTTTATTTACAAAACAAGGGGCAGGCAAACGGCAGGTCAAGGTGCAGGTCGGTAATCCAGGGCAGAGTCCGTAAAGTGCAGAACGGCAGGCAGGCTCAGGGTGAGGGAAGGCAGACTGGTCAAAACCAGAAGTACTGAGAAAACAGGGAATAAAGAGATCAGGGGTAAGGAAAAACACACTGGTAGGCTTGAAAAGACAAGACGAACTGGCAACAGACAAACAGAAAACACAGGTTTTTAATGCACAGGGATCCCAACACCCTACTGTCCACTAGGAACAGCACAAGAGCCTATTACCAGAGAGGCTTGTGACAAGCTAGGGTGTTGGATGGGATGGGATGGGATGGGATGGGATGGAGGATTGGTTTAAACTGCGAGCTATGCTTCTGAGAATCGCGGGTTCAAAACCAGTTCTTAGCACTCGGTTTGTATTTTGTTTTCTGTTTCAAGCCTTAATCCTAACCTTATCCACTCAGGATGAATGCCTAAAGTTAACCCTAATGCCTACACCAAACCAAAATCTCCTAATGTATTCCTAAACTTAACCATCGAGGTTAGTTTCAGTTTCACTTTTGCCCAGTTTGATTGACAGCTAACAAACAAAAAATATGCCATAATAATAACCACAACACCGCTGTAATCTTCCTACTACAGCACAGATGGCTCCACATGCAATAAATAAAAGGGCTAGCCATGCCATATCTCTGTTGCTAGTTATGGCGAGGTGGATATTTGGTGATTGAACATGCCAGTAACATTGAATGGTCAGTCTTATAAGAATGAATCTGACTGCAGTTGATAATCTTGATGATGTAAATGTAATTTCTTTGAGATTTGGTTGAGCAATTATGCATCGCTACTATTGATGTTCCAAATTGACAACTCTCAACAGATGATTGTCTTTTATGTAACTAAAATGTCTGTATTCTATATTGGTCGTCCCATGTAGTTTGAGGAACATTTTCATGAAGGGGAAACCGCTTAATTTGGTCCTCTGTACCTCCCTAGTCATATTGAGGGATGGACCTCACAACGTTCATTAATGATAATCAGCAGGAGTGATCACATGGCCACAAACCCAGTCTCTGAGGACCTGGCACTTGAAAAGAAGCCTTAAATCACAGAGGGATTCTTAATTGCAAAAATATACCAGCCACCTCACTAACAAGTTAATTGGGAAAACCTTTAAAAGGTTCCTCAAGGCTGATTCTCAAGGAGTTGTTGGAGATCCTCTTTCACTTCAAACCGTTTACTTAATCTTTTGTCATTGTGTTTTACAGTCGCAGTTTAGGGTAGAATGTAGTTTGTAGTGGTTAAGACCTCTTTCCCCAAACAGAGGGGGAAAGCTGGGGCCTATTAAGCAGGGCAGAGCATTCACAATGTTGTACATAGAAGGGTTGCTCTCTTCTGAACAGACCCCAGTACCACAGACTTATGGAGGATACCAGCCTGCTGTGAAGCTTGAGCCTGAGGGTGTCTTAAAATGTGCACCTTACTGTTCTAATGGGCTCCACGGACATTTACTTTGAAGCTGTTGTTGATATTTTGGGTGTTATTGTGAAGTCTTTGCGCTGCATTACAACTTGTAGGCCTGTTCAAGAGCGACAGTCATATTTTTGAAGGGACACTGATGACTTGTGATTCATTGAATGTAACTAAATACAGTACCTGAAAAGCACGGACATGTCCTGAAACTATTATTGGCCGAACCCCTGGTGGTAGCCTATGTATAATACCATCTTCAAGTTTCTGAATCATACTAGATTTATAACCTACAAATCAATCGGTCTCTCATTGCTAAAATGTCTCTCTCGCTCTCCCTCTCTCTTTCGCTTTGGTACAGGTCAAATGAGGAAGTAATTTTTCCCGTGCTCTCACATGCCCCTGCCAGACACACACACACGCACACACCTGACCTAATTGCTCAATCTTACCAAACTAATTAATCACAGTAGTCTAATCACAGTGACAAGGTTAGGTGGGTGACATTCTCCAAAATCTCCCCCTTTTCCCCTTAAATCCCTTGTGCGTTGACAATCCAACGCACACACACACACTAATAATGTGTTGTGAATATCTGGGTATAACCTGAAGTAAATAAGGACTTCAGACCACTTACAATACTCTCAACAGAGAGGGTCTCTCGCGCTCTCTCTCTCTCTCTCTCTCTGTCCCTCAAGGGTCACTTTTATCAGAAATCATTGAAAACATATCTACAGATGTCGGCTCTTAATCGACTACGGGGTTAACAGTATTGCACTTCTCATGTAGCCTACTTTTGGCCAGCTAATAGCCTAACCACTGATTATGGACTAAACGGTCAAATTATTTTGCTGTGACAATAGAGGTAAAATTAAGATCCTACATATATACGCATATGACTGTGCCGTACCTGTTTTTGAAAGTTAGTAAAGTCACCCCACAGAGGTGAGACTGGGCATACTATGTGTGTGTGTGCATGAATGTGTGTGTGGGGAGGAGGGGGGGGGGGTTATGGGCGTGGTCAGACTGCTCCATTAATCAAAAAGAATGACACCACGTCGTCCCCTATAGGACGGCTTCACGAGCATAAGGGAGGAGGATGGGGAGGGGCAGCCAACTTTATTAATCAAGCACTCTGATTAATTGTTATGAAGTGTCACCCATAAATTTCTCCTTTGGATTTAATAATCCTTGAGGAAGACTTAACAATCTCCGCCGCGATTTTGAGTTTTATTGAGGGCTGTGTGAGGAGAGGGAGAGGGAGGCTGCGGTGACACAAATAGCTTCTCAGTGGACCGTTCTTCTCAGCTTGACAGTTATGAAATACAATTATCAGTGAGATCTGCTTAAGAATTCATCAGTGGCGCCCCTGTCTTTCCAAGGAGAGTGAAGGTGGGAAAACTACTCCATACAAAGGAAGTCTTAACTGATAAGACATTAAGATATCTCATTCTCCCCACCCCCCACAGTCCTTAAACTATCATTTCAATATCTTTAAGGTTTTTTGTCTCTGGGCTTGCAAAGTTGCTGTTAAGGTGTATATATATATATATATATATATATATATATATTTGAATGGATTCCCGTGCATTATATTAAAGCAAAAATAATTTGGTAATCAGGGAAGATGGAGAATGGCATGTCGAATGCAAATCACCAGGATGGGCATCATTTGTTTGAAATGTATTTCTTCTGCTTTCCATTAAGGTCAATAATAGTTGTTAATCTTGCCAGGCAAGGGAAATATACTGTCATCTAATCGTGCAATGCTCTGTCAGGTCTCGTGGTGACAAGATCATGAAACGCAAGTGCTTTCAATCAATTGCCATTACGAGAGAAAAAAAGTGTAATGATGTAGGTTGACTGTATGCAATTATCATTCCGTTCATATTATTATACAATATCGTTGTGTTTGGTATGCATACTTTGAGTACATATATTTCAGGCCCGAAGAACAAGAGCTGACACTCATTGATGAGCAATATATTCAGATAAGCACCACTGATCATTCTGATTGGTTGTTATGAGCCGAGGACCTGCACATATAATGGTAATCCTTAAATAGGAATTTTGAGCGCCGTGAGAATAAAGTTGCTCCAAGCCTATAGCCCAATGTAGCCAAAGCCTTTTCTGAACAGGGGTGGTGAGGTATAACTCAAATGGGGAACCATGAGGTAAGAATGGTGGAGAACCTTGGCCCAACTCAAAGCATAGCTTAACCATAGCCCATTAGCTATAGACTATCCCAGTCCAGCTGGGTTCCCCACTATACTGTACCTATGAACTGTATCTCCCTAGTATATACAGTGGGGAGAACAAGTATTCGATACACTGCCGATTTTGCAGGTTTTTCCTACTTACAAAGCATGTAGAGGTCTGTAATTTTTATCATAGGAACACTTCAACTGTGAGAGACGGAATCTAAAACAAAAATCCAGAAAATCATACAATGTGATTTTCTGGATTTTTGTTTTAGAATCCGTCTCTCACAGTGTCATGTCTTGTTATGTCTGTTCCTGTCCTTTCTCTTCACTCTGTCTCTCTCTGCTGGTCTTTTTAGGTTACCTTCTCTGTCTCTCATTCTTCAGCTGTTCTACATCTCCCCTAACTAGCTCATTCACTCTTTCCCACCTGTTCTCTCTTCCCCCTCTGATTAGGTCTCTATTTCTCTCTCTGTTCCTGCTACTTTCAGTGTCTGATTCTTGTTTGTGTTTTTGATGCCAGAAGCAAGCTGTCGTCCCGTTTGCTTCCACCTTGTCCTATCCTGTCGGAGTCTGCCTGGCAGGTGCATCCTGCATTATACTAACGTTCTTTTTGTTCCATTGACTACGTTGGAAGAGGATTTATGCCATTCCTGTTTTTCATTAAAGAACTCTGTTTTCTGTTAAAACCGCTTTTGGGTCTTCACTCAAGTACATAACAGAAGAATCAGACCAAGAATGGACCCAGCGGCTCCGGACCCTTTTCACTCCGCCGTCGAGATCCAGGGAGCGATGCTAGGCAGACACGAGGAGGAATTGTCTGCTGCTCGACATGCCGTTGAGACCCTGGCCGTCCAAGTCTCCGACCTCACAAGACAGGTTCACCAACTCCACCTCGATCCACCGCCCACTTCCAGGGTTTCCGAGTCTCCGGAGCCCAGGATCAACAACCCGCCGTGTTACTCTGGGGAGCCCACTGAGTGCCGCTCATTCCTCACTCAGTGTGATGTGGTGTTCTCTCTCCAGCCCAACACTTACTCCAGGAGCGCAGCCCGCATCGCCTACGTCATTTCTCTCCTTACCGGACGGGCGCGTGAGTGGGGCACGGCAATCTGGGAGGCGAGGGCTGAGTGTATTAACCAGTATCAGGACTTTAAGGAGGAGATGATACGGGTTTTTGACCGTTCTGTTTTTGGGGAGGAGGCTTCCAGGGCCCTGTCTTCCCTATGTCAGGGGAATCGATCCATAACGGATTATTCTATTGAGTTTCGCACTCTCGCTGCCTCTAGTGACTGGAACGAGCCGGCTTTGCTCGCTCGTTTTCTGGAGGGTCTCCTCGTCGAGGTTAAGGATGAGATCCTCTCCCGGGAGGTTCCTTCCAGTCTGGACTCCTTAATAGCTCTCGCTATTCGCATAGAGCGACGGTTTGATCTTCGTCGCCGAGCTCGTGGAAAGGAGCTCGCGTTCTCCGTTGCTCCCCTCTCCACATCACTGCCACCTGCCGCATCACTGCCACCCTCCTCCGCCGGCTCGGATGCTGAGCCTATGCAGCTGGGGGTATCCGCATCTCGGCCAAGGAGAAGGAACGGAGAATCACCAATCGCCTCTGTCTCTACTGCGGCTCCGCTGGTCATTTTGTCACCTCATGTCCAGTAAAAGCCAGAGCTCATCAGTAAGAGGAGGGCTACTGGTGAGCGCAACTACTCAGGCCTCTCCTTCTGGATCACGCACTACCTTTCCGGTCCATCTCCGCTGGCCCGGTTCATCTGCTTCCTGCAGTGCCTTGATAGACTCTGGGGCGGAGGGCTGTTTTATGGACGAGACCTGGGCTCGGGAACATGACATTCCTCTCAGACAGTTAGGGGAGCCCACGGCCTTGTTCGCTTTAGATGGTAGTTCTCTCCCCAAGATTCAGCGTGAGACGCTGCCTTTAACCCTCACTGTCTCTGGTAATCATAGCGAAACCATTTCTTTTCTAATTTTTCGTTCACCTTTTACACCTGTTGTTTTGGCCCTGGCCCTGGCTAGTGCGCCATAACCCTTCTATTAATTGGTCTAGTAATACTATCCTATCCTGGAATGTTTCTTGTCATGTGACCTGTTTAATGTCTGCTATCCCTCCTGTTTCCTCTGTCTCTTCTTCACAGGAGGAGCCTGGCGATTTGACAGGGGTGCCGGAGGAGTATCACGATCTGCGCACGGTGTTCAGTCGTTCCAAGGCCACTTCTCTCCCTCCACACCGGTCGTATGACTGTAGTATTGATCTCCTTCCGGGAACTACTCCCCCCGGGGTAGATTATACTCTCTGTCGGCTCCCGAACGTAAGGCTCTCGAGGATTATTTGTCGGTTTCGCTCGACGCCGGTACCATAGTCTCCTCCTCCTCTCCCGCCGGAGCGGGGTTTTTTTTTGTTCAGAAGAAGGACGGGTCCCTGCGCCCATGCGTGGATTATCGAGGGCTGAATGACATAACAGTTAAGAATCGTTATCCGCTTCCTCTTATGTCTTCAGCCTTCGAGATCCTGCAGGGAGCCAGGTTTTTCACCAAATTGGACCTTCGTAACGCCTACCATCTCGTGCGCATCAGGGAGGGGGACGAGTGGAAGACGGCGTTTAACACTCCGTTAGGGCACTTTGAATACCGGGTTCTTCCTTTCGGCCTCGTTAACGCTCCAGCTGTCTTTCAGGCACTAGTTAACGACGTCCTGAGAGACATGCTGAACATTTTTGTTTTCGTTTACATGGACGATATCCTGATTTTTTCACCGTCTCTCTCGATTCATGTTCAGCACGTGCGACGCGTCCTCCAGCGCCTTTTGGAGAACTGTCTTTATGTGAAGGCTGAGAAGTGCACTTTTCATGCCGCCTCTGTCCCTTTTCTCGGTTCCGTTATTTCCGCTGAGGGCATTAAGATGGATCCCGCTAAGGTCCAGGCTGTCATTGATTGGCCCGTTCCTAAGTCACGCGTCGAGCTGCAGCGCTTTCTGGGCTTCGCTAATTTCTATCGTCGTTTCATCCGTAATTTCGGTCAGGTGGCAGCTCCCCTCACAGCCCTTACTTCTGTTAAGACGTGCTTTAAGTGGTCCGTTTCCGCCCAGGGAGCTTTTGATCTTCTTAAGAATCGTTTTACATCCGCACCTATTCTTGTTACACCTGACATCTCTAGTCAGTTTGTTGTTGAGGTTGACGCGTCAGAGGTGGGCGTGGGAGCCATTCTTTCTCAGCGCTCTCTCTCTGACGGCAAGGTCCATCCTTGCGCGTTTTCTCTCATCGCTTATCGCCGTCAGAACGTAACTATGATGTTGGTAATCGCGAACTGCTCGCCATCCGCTTAGCCCTAGGCGAATGGCGACAGTGGTTGGAGGGGGCGACCGTTCCTTTTGTCGTTTGGACTGACCATAGGAACCTTGAGTACATCCGTTCAGCCAAACGACTTAATGCGCGTCAGGCTCGTTGGGCTCTGTTTTTCGCTCGTTTCGAGTTTGTTATTTCTTATCGTCCGGGCTCAAAAACACCAAGCCTGATGCTTTATCTCGTCTCTTCAGTTCTTCTGAGGTCTCCACCGACCCCGAGGGGATTCTCCCTGACGGGCGTGTTGTCGGGTTGACTGTCTGGGGAATTGAGAGGCAGGTAAAGCAAGCACTCGCTCACACTCCGTCGCCGCGAGCTTGTCCTAGGAACCTTCTGTTCGTTCCCATTCCTACTCGTCCGGCCGTTCTTCAGTGGGCCCACTCTGCCAAGTTAGCCGGCCACCCCGGCGTTCGGGTACGCTCGCTTCCATTCGCCAGCGTTTCTGGTGGCCCACTCGGGAACGTGACGCGCGTCGATTTGTCGCCGCTTGTTCGGTCTGCGCGCAGACTAAATCTGGGAACTCTCCTCCTGCCAGCCGTCTCAGACCGCTTCCCATTCCCTCTCGACCGTGGTCTCACATCGCTTTAGATTTTATCACCGGACTGCCTTCATCAGCGGGGAAGACAGTTATTCTTACGGTTGTCGATAGATTCTCTAAGGCGGCTCATTTCATTCCTCTCGCTAAGCTCCCTTCTGCTAAGGAGACGGCTCAGATCATTATCGAGAATGTTTTCCGAATTCATGGCCTTCCGTCTGACGTCGTTTCCGACAGAGGCCCGCAGTTCACGTCTCAATTTTGGAGGGAGTTTTGCCGTTTGATTGGGGCTTCCGTCAGTCTCTCGTCCGGCTTTCATCCCCAGTCTAACGGTCAAGCCGAACGGGCCAATCAGACTGTTGGTCGCATTTTACGCAGTCTTTCTTTTCGTAACCCTGCGTCTTGGTCAGAACAGCTCCCCTGGGCAGAGTACGCCCACAACTCGCTTCCCTCGTCTGCTACCGGTCTATCTCCTTTTCAGAGTAGCCTCGGGTACCAGCCTCCGCTGTTCTCATCTCAGCTTGCCGAGTCCTGCGTCCCCTCCGCTCAGGCTTTTGTCCAGCGTTGCGAGCGCACCTGGAAGGGGGGTCAGGTCGGCACTTTGCCGTAATAGGGCGCAGACTGTGAGGGCCGCTAATAGCGTAGGACCAAGAGTCCTAGATATTGTTGCGGTCAGAGAGTATGGCTCTCCACTCAGAACCTTCCCCTTAAGACAGCTTCTCGCAAGTTGGCCCCGCGGTTCATTGGTCCGTTCCGTATTTCTCAGGTCATTAATCCTGTCGCAGTGCGACTTCTTCTCCCGCGCTATCTTCGTCGCGTTCACCCGGTCTTCCATGTCTCCTGTGTTAAGCCCGTTCTTCGCGCCCCCGCTCGTCCCTCCCCCCCCCATCCTTGTCGAGGGCGCACCCATCTACAGGGTTCGTAAGATTTTGGACATGCGCCCTCGGGGCCGTGGTCATCAGTACCTAGTGGATTGGGAGGGGTACGGTCCTGAGGAGAGGAGTTGGGTTCCCTCTCGGGACGTGCTGGACCGTTCGCTGATCGATGATTTCCTCCGTTGCCGCCAGGTTTCCTCCTCGAGTGCGCCAGGAGGCGCTCGGTGAGTGGGGGGGGGTACTGTCATGTCTTGTTATGTCTGTTCCTGTCCTTTCTCTTCACTCTGTCTCTCTCTGCTGGTCTTTTTAGGTTACCTTCTCTGTCTCTCATTCTTCAGCTGTTCTACATCTCCCCTAACTAGCTCATTCACTCTTTCCCACCTGTTCTCTCTTCCCCTCTGATTAGGTCTCTATTTCTCTCTCTGTTCCTGCTACTTTCAGTGTCTGATTCTTGTTTGTGTTTTTGATGCCAGAAGCAAGCTGTCGTCCCGTTTGCTTCCACCTTGTCCTATCCTGTCGGAGTCTGCCTGGCAGGTGCATCCTGCATTATACTAACGTTCTTTTTGTTCCATTGACTACGTTGGAAGAGGATTTATGCCATTCCTGTTTTTCATTAAAGAACTCTGTTTTCTGTTAAAACCGCTTTTGGGTCTTCACTCAAGTACATAACACACAGTTGAAGTGTACCTATGTTTAAAAAAAATACTCTACATGCTTTGTAAGTAGGAAAACCTGCAAAATCGGCAGTGTATAAAATACTTGTTCTCCCCATTGTATCTATATATCATAGCCTTAGCCTAGCTAAATCAAGTAACATCATATAGGCTAAGCCATCTTAAACAGCAATAGTCCTACACCAGTCCTGTTTGGCTCCTACACCAGTCCTGTTTGGCTCCATCTATATCTCCCCACTGCAATCTATACATCATAGCCTTCATAGCCTAGCTAAATCAAAAAGCATATCGCCCATCTTAGTCGTACCTCAGCACACAACACACACACACACACACACACACACACACACACACACTACCCCCTCCCCCTGTCTTGTCTGCCCCAGTGGTCAAGGACACCCATATCAGCAGGCGTCAAGGGAGGCCCCATCCATCAGAGTGGAGTATGGGTAATGGAAGCACCCCATGACAATGATCATCAGCACCGCAAACAATGGTCCATAAACATCCTCTGACAAGTGGTCAACACAGAGGAGGGAGGGAGTAAGTGTGTTTTATAGAGAGAGAGAATGTTTGTGTGTGTGTGTATGTGAGAGAGAGAGCGAGAGAGTGTTGCTGTGTGTTTGAGAGAGAGTGAGTAGAGAGTAGCCAAGCAGAGATGGAGAGAAAGGGAAATAAATATTGAGGTAGACAGCCAGACAGTTGGATAGGGAGAGGGATGAATTAATTCCTAATCAACATACTTACAGAACTGGGAAATCGCCACAACATCGAATCACACAACGAAACAACACGCTTTCTCTCAAAGCTCTCTGTCCTGTTCTCTTTGTTTCGTGTATTATTCAGGAGGATCCAGGACCTCACTCTTACCACTCAAAAAATAAGAGTTCCAGTTTGAGGACGTTGTTCGCCCATCAGCAAATGATGCCCAATTAGGAGAAAGCTGAGTATTTCAAAGTAAGAAGGAAGTGTTTTTTTATTCGCCGAGTAGAGCTGTTGTTATTTCCCAGTCACATTTTTTGTCAGGTGTTTCCCCCCCCCCCAAACCCCCATCAATTTAATTAGCCAACATTTGTCTCGGCTTTCCCCTGCTCTCTGTTTATCCAAAACATCAGGAGTGACACTGGCCAATTAGTACAGTGAAATTGTTTATCCCTCCGCTGCGCCCTGCACTGGAATATTTTCTCTTAACACAAGGGAAGGAGGGGGTGTTGGCTACAAAAAATAAAATAATACAATTAAACACAGGGAGTTGTCATTTTGTATTTTTTTTTCCTCAACTGAGTACAAGCTTGACTGTGGATGCTTTACATTGTGTTGAACGTTGATGAGCAAGTTACCTTTCATTGTGATTCTGTATGTTGCAAACTGCCAAAATTGACCATAGTTTTGCTTGTTTTATGGCCATATATAGGAATCTTAGAAAGAAATTCAACAGAGGATTCAATAATTGGCTTGGGTGTGCTACTAATGATTTTCTGCAATACAAATAAATGATAAAGTTTCAGATTTCATTTTTTGTCCTTTTTGTGTTCATTTCTTCTCATACACTTCTATCTTAAGGCAAAGTTAAGGCAAAGCTTCAAATAAAGACAGCCATTAAGAATGTCTTCAAAACGCCTTTGGATGCTGTTGTTAAGCGCAGATGACATCTTCGGGAATTTTGCTAGTGGCTACATGATTGATGTGCTGAATGCCGTTTTGATGCTTTGAAGGCTGGAGGTTTTTGAAGTACATGATTGTGAAGTGCCAGCATATGCTTAGCGAGATAAGTCCTTTGACACGCAGACATCACAGCGAGGGAATCTATCGGAGTTGCTTCCTCGAGTGTCCACGCCGAGTGCTTTTCAAGAACGTTTACGTGACTGTCAAGGCCAAGTGCCATTTCTAAAATGGATACATACACACACACACACACACACACACACACATGCACATCTTGTTCACAGACAGAAAGAGAGACAGGCGGAGACAGCTGTCATATAAAAAGGAACACAAACACGTATAAAAAAATGTGTTCAATTGAAAAAGATCTGAAAAGAAAGTACTGACAGGGACGCTCCATTCAACCAATCAATTAATCAATCAAAGCTGGTTGCTAGACTTTCTAAAGATAATCCCTATTCTGCTACATTAACACATTTTAGATTGATTTAATCAATTTAACAATGTTTACTGTGATCAAATGAAACTTACTTCACTAGTTATGTGTCAAGCATATTCCCTGTTGCAATTGAAGTACTGTGTCTTGTTTTTGTCCATACAGGCATTATGACTGAACAGGGCCCAACTCTGCTTGGCTCTCTGACTTGAATGGAAACAATATACCGCAACTTAGAGAAAGAAGCAACAACTCTACGTGCAAGTTTGTCACTGTACGACCAACCCAGGATGTAAACCACTGTACACCACAACACACACACACACACTGCCAAAGCCATCTGATTGTGTTGTGTCTATGTCTTTTCTCCTTTGAGGTGGATAAGGGATGGGGAATGACGGTGGGACTCTGGCCTGTGCTATGAGAACAGTCATGTGACATGACAAGGGCAAGACAAAAGAAAAACATGACAGATCCAAAATGAACAGGTATAAAGACATTGTAAACAACAGATATATAATCTAATAATTCCAATTATATGGTTGTAACTTGCTCGGAACATCACATTCTCCATAAAACAATGTTAATAGTATGAAATAATTGAATAAATGTACTATACAAAAAAACTGTATCCCTCCCCTTGCAATTCCCTGTCAGCCATATTGTTTTATTTTAGTGTACGTTTGAACAATGATAACGAGTGGTGAATGCTGGGAACCAAAAAGATACAAAAGCTCAGAACAAGAACAGCTTGCGACTGCATTGCCTTTATATTGGCAGAGAACTACAGTACCACCCCTTGGCGACAGGAGGCACCTCCATCGAGCTTCGGAGGCCCCATGACTTTTAGCTCGGGGCACAACATCACAATCACAGCAACTCATGTCACGCTAGGGGGCCAATCCAGGGGGCTGACAGTCAACAGGAATAATGTAAGTATTTATAAAAGGGCACAGTGTCTTTTTTCTGTGTAATATTTTTTTCAAAATAGGCAAAGGAGTTCAATAGAAAGAAATATGGAATATATGGGGGGAAATACCTTGATAACAGTTGTTGGTTTTTTTTGTGGGTAAATCTATGAATTCAGCCTGCTATCTTCCAACTCAATTGAAGCCCACTAAGCTAAAGCCTAAGCAAGTCCTAAGGTCTCAGGCAAGGTTACTCATCATGCAAGCCCGGTTCACTGAACCAGTTCCGTCACAACTGTGACAGCACTACGGATATTCATTGGCTGCAAATTGATGTTGAAGTCGAACATAAATAATCCTATCGCCTTTGACATGAATTCTGGTCCCAATTGAAAACCACTGGCTAACGCAATCTCGGTAAAGAAATTGAAGGCAGGTAGGTGGTGGTTGGCCTTTGACACGCATATACACACAAACACACACAAAGCGAAGGGTCAAGCATTTTGCTGCCTCACTCCGGTCCTAGACTCATTGCACCGCAGTAGATGGGAGTGTTAACTGTTGACACTGACACAAGGAAATCAGAAATGTCAGAGGGTGAAAAATAAAGGCGTCAGAAAAACAAAATCATCATTCAGCTCTCTGACATTCTGGAGGGCTTGACCTAGGGCTGTTGTGGTGACCGTATTACTGCCAATTATTCGTTTTCAACTCGTCAAGTTCTGTGGAGGTGATTGTTGATCATTGCATTTTCAAGTCTAGCCATAGATTTTCAAGCCGATTTAAGTCCAAACTGTAACTAGGACACTCAGGAACATGCAATGTTGTCTTGGTAAGCAACTCCAGTGTATATTTGTCTTTGAGTTTGAGGTTATTGTCCTACTGAAAGAGGAATTTGTCTCCCTGTTTATGGAAGAAAGCAGGCTGAACCTGGTTTTCCTCTAGGATTCTGCCTGTGCCAAGCTCTATTCCGTCTCTTTTTATATAAAAGAAAAGCTCCCTAGTCCTTGCCAATGACGAGCATATCCATAACATGATATAACCACCACCATGCTTGAAAATTAGAAGAGTGGTGCTCAGTGATGTGCTGTGTTAAATTTTCCCCAAACATAATGCTTTGAATTCAGGACAAAATGTTCTGTGCATGTTTTGGGAATATTTTTTATTCTGTACAGACCTCCTTCTTTTCTTCCTTCATTTAGGTTACTATTGTAGATTAACAACAATGTTGTTGATCTATCCTCAGTTTTTTCCTATCACAGCCATTGAACTCTGTAAACAGTTTTAAAATCACCATTGGCCTCATGTTGAAATCCGGGAGCGATGTCCTTCCTCTCCGGCAACTGAGTTAGGCAGGATGCCTGTATCTTTGTAGTGACTTGGTCTATTCATACCATCCGAAAGGTAATTAATACATTCACCATGCTCAAAGGGATATTCAATGGCTGCTTTTTAGTTGTTTTTTTCACCCATCAATAGGTTCTTTGATAGGTTCTTTGATAGGTTCCAATAGGTTCTTTGAGAGGCATTGGAAAATCTCCCTTGTCTTTGTGGTTGCATCTGTGCTTGAAATTCAGCACTCGACTGAGGGACTTCACAGATAATTGTATGTGTGGAATACAGAGTTTGGGTAATCGTTCAAAAATAACGTTAACCACTATTATAATTGTTTTTGTTAATTTCGAAAATGTTCCAACAACAAAATGCCACTTTGATGTTGTGGGGTATTGTGTGTATATCAGTGACACAGGCTGAATTTAATTTATTTTAAAATACAGCCTTTAACACAATAACATTTTGAAAAAGTCAAGGGTTGTGAATAATTTTTGAAGCCACTCTATATTCTTTAGAGGTCATTCTATTTTTTTCTGCTTTGAAATTAAATGAACCTGTAGAATATCTAGGACATATTTTACACATTCAACTTTTTTCTTTCCCTCTTTTAATTTCGATCCAAACGTGTGAGTCAAATTCAGAGGCAGTCCCCGAGGATGTGAAATGCCATTAGAACAGTATTATAAAAATATTATTGACCTTTGCGATACTGTGCTACTGGATGTCCAGCATTGGCCTTCACTGGGTTTTTAAGACAGAATATTATTAACATATGCCAGTCTTAATAAATGTTCTGTGTCACTTTATGAAAAAATGTAAGTACAACTATATCGTTTTTATGACCCTGTAAAGGTGAAGGCAGCACATATTAAGTTTTTCATGCACCGTGAACTTTTGGAGATGAGCTGCAATAGGTTACGTAATTAATTTCTACTCGCTGCAAACCCGGAGCTATATATTTTCTCCTTTTCCCTCTTGAGTTGATTTTTTATTTTTTTTACCTCTTCGTGGCATGATAGGCATTTTCAGGAGGTTTTAGTGTGTGTGTGTGTGTCTTGCTTGAAGATGGTGCTGCCCTGAGGCCACTAGATCCCCACTGCTGCCACCAAATGTAGTAGCAGTGTGTGTGTATCACAAGCAGTGGAGGCTGGTGAGGGGAGGACGGCTCATAATAATGGCTGGAACAGAGTGAATGGAATGGCATCAAACACATGGAAACCATGTGTTTGATGTATTTGATTCCATTCCACTCATTTCCCTCCAGCCACTACTACGAGCCCGTCCTCCCCAATTAAGGTGCCACCAACCTACTGTGATCACAGGGTATATGTTTACATTGTATTTGTTCTGTATGTGTAATAGGAACTGAAAGTTCTCGACCAAAACATTGCATTTTTACTTTGACATTTGTTTGTGTCCTTTTCTTTCCGTGGAAAGGAAATGGGGACAAAGTCAAATATGGATCAAAGACTGAGAACTCGTGTTCCAAACACCAGGCCAGAACTGGCTGACATTGAACTGTGAAGAGTAGGAGGTCAGTAGCTTCAGACCAGGTATTGCTCTGTGCGTATCAGGAAGTAGAAAACGGCTGACATATTTGTTTTCCCCCTAGGATAAGTACTATGCCCAATTCCAAATATAATTGGACGGAGCAAAACCCTGCATCCACACCGGCCCTCAACTGTTAAGATTGCTCACCCCTGTGTTAGGGAGTACCAGACACATTCTCCAATACCATGTTCATCTGTCTACAAGCCAATGAGAATATTGGCACTGGTCTTCAGAGGCAGACGGGGACACTGGTAAAATTCCCAAACCCATTTATTTTTTCCAGGAGATTATTCTCAGTGGGAAGTCCTGTGTGACAGTCTTTGAAGAGAGGGTGAGTCCACCAAATAGCCTGAGGTTTCCTACAGGCATTCACAGAGCAAGAGGTTATTTGGGGTTACATGCTTACTACAGTCAGTCAACTCAGAGACTCAGTTGTTATAACTGCTTACGACAAGTGTTGCTACAGTTGAAGACGGAAGTTTACATACACCTTAGCCAAATACATTTAAACTCAGTTTTTCACAATTCCTGACCTTTAATCCTTGTAAAATATCCCTGTCTTGGGTCAGTTAGGATCACTACTTTATTTTAAGAATGTGAAATGTCAGAATAATAGTAGAGAGAATGATTTATTTAAACTTTTATTTCTTTCATCACATTTCCAGTGGGTCAGAAGTTTACAAACACACAATTAGTATTTGGTAGCATTGCCTTTCAATTGTTTAACTTGGGTCAAACGTTTCGGGTAGCCTTCCACAACTCCCCACAATAAGTTGGGTGAATTTTGGCCCATTCCTCCTGACAGAGCTGGTGTAACTGAGTCAGGTTTATAGGCCTCCTTGCTCGCACACGCTTTTTCAGTTCTGCCCACAAATTTTTTATAGGATTGAGGTCAGGGCTTTGTGATGGCCACTCCAATACCTTGACTTTGTTGTCCTCTTCTTATGGCTAGGGGTTCCACTAGCGGCACCCCTCGACAACATTCCGCTGGAAAGGCAGTGCGTGAAATTCAAAAATATTTGAAAAATATGTAACTTTCATACATTAACAAGTGCAATACACCAAATGAAATATAAACTTATTGTTAATCTACCCATTGTGTCCAAATTCAAAAGGGCTTTACAGCAAAAGCACAACATATGATTATGTTAGGTCAGAGCCTAGTCACAAAAACACACAGCCATTTTTCCAGCCAAAGAGAGGAGTCACAAAAAGCAGAAATATAAATAAAATTAATCACTAACCTTTGATGATCTTCATCAGATGACACTTATAGTACTTCATGTTACAAAACATGTATGTTTTGTTCGATAAAATGCATATTTATATCCAAAAATCTCAGTTTACATTGGCGCGTTACGTTCAGTAATGTTTTGCTTCCAAAACATCCGTTGATTTTGCAGAGAGCCGAATCAATTTACAGAAATACTAATAATAAACATTGATAAAAGATACAAGTGTTATTCACAGAATTAAAGATATACTTCTCCTTAATGCAACCGCTGTAACAGATTTCAAAAAGCAAACCATGCAATAATCTCAGTACGGCGCTCAGACAACAAATCAAGTCAAACAGATATCCGCCATGTTTGAGTCAACAGAAGTCAGAAATAGCGTTATAAATATTCACTTACCTTTGATGATCTTCATAAGAATGCACTCCCAGGAATCCCAGTTCCACAATAAATGTTTGATTTGTTCGATAAAGTTCATCTTTATGTCCAAATACCTCCTTTTGTTTGCGCGTTCAGTACACAATCCAAACTCACGACGCGCGATCACTAGGAGCAGACGAAAAGTCAAAAAGTTCCGTTACAGTCCGTAGAAACATGGCAAACGAAGTATTTGGGATGTTTTTAACATAAATCTTCAATAATAATAATAATTCTCCAACCGGAGAACTCCATTGTCTTCAGAAATGCAATGGAACTCAAGCTAACTCTCACATGAACACGCATCACCAGCTCGTGGCACTCTGCCAGACCACTGACTCAAAGAGCCCTCATTCCCCCCTCCTTCCCAGTACAAGCATCAAACAAGGTTCTAAAGACTGTTGACATCTAGTGGAAGCCGTAGAAAGTGCAATATGACCCCATAGACACTGTGTATTCGATAGGCCAAGAGTTGAAAAACTACAAACCTCATATTTCCCACTTTCTTGTTGGATTTTTCTCAGGTTTTCGCCTGCCATATGAGTTCTGTTATAATCACAGACATTCAAACAGTTTTAGAAACTTCAGAGTGTTTTCTATTCAAATCTACTAATAATATGCATACAGTGCCTTGCGAAAGTATTCGGGCCCCTTGAACTTTGCGACCTTTTGCCACATTTCAGGCTTCAAACATAAAGATATAAAACTGTATTTTTTTGTGAAGAATCAACAACAAGTGGGACACAATCATGAAGTGGAACGACATTTATTGGATATTTCAAACTTTTTTAACAAATCAAAAACTGAAAAATTGCGCGTACAAAATTATTCAGCCCCTTTACTTTCAGTAGAGCAAACTCTCTCCAGAAGTTCAGTGAGGATCTCTGAATGATCCAATGTTGACCTAAATGACTAATGATGATAAATACAATCCACCTGTGTGTAATCAAGACTCCGTATAAATGCACCTGCACTGTGATAGTCTCAGAGGTCCGTTAAAAGCGCAGAGAGCATCATGAAGAACAAGGAACACACCAGGCAGGTCCGAGATACTGTTGTGAAGAAGTTTAAAGCGATAATATTGAAATGGAAGGAGTATCAGACCACTGCAAATCTACCAAGACCTGGCCGTCCCTCTAAACTTTCAGCTCATACAAGGAGAAGACTGATCAGAGATGCAGCCAAGAGACCCATGATCACTCTGGATGAACTGCAGAGATCTACAGCTGAGGTGGGAGACTCTGTTCATAGGACAACAATCAGTCGTATATTGCACAAATCTGGCCTTTATGGAAGAGTGGCAAGAAGAAAGCCATTTCTTAAAGATATCCATAAAAAAGTGTTGTTTAAAGTTTGCCACAAGCCACCTGGGAGACACACCAAACATGTGGAAGAAGGTGCTCTCGTCAGATGAAACCAAAATTGAACTTTTTGGCAACAATGCAAAACGTTATGTTTGGCGTAAAAGCAACACAGCTCATCACCCTGAACACAGCATCCCCACTGTCAAACATGGTGGTGGCAGCATCATGGTTTGGGCCTGCTTTTCTTCAGCAGGGACAGGGAAGATGGTTAAAATTTGATGGGAAGATGGATGGAGCCAAATACAGGACCATTCTCGAAGAAAACCTGATGGAGTCTGCAAAAGACCTGAGACTGGGACGGAGATTTGTCTTCCAACAAGACAATGATCCAAAACATAAAGCAAAATCTACAATGGAATGGTTCAAAAATAAACATATCCAGGTGTTAGAATGGCCAAGTCAAAGTCCAGACCTGAATCCAATCGAGAATCTGTGGAAAGAACTGAAAACTGCTGTTCACAAATGCTCTCCATCCAACCTCACTGAGCTCGAGCTGTTTTGCAAGAAGGAATGGGGAAAAATTTCAGTCTCTCGATGTGCAAAACTGATAGAGACATACCCCAAGCGATTTACAGCTGTAATCACAGCAAAAGGTGGCGCTACAAAGTATTAACTTAAGGGGGCTGAATAATTTTGCACGCACAACTTTTTCAGTTTTTGATTTGTTAAAAAAGTTTGAAATATCTAATAAGTGTCGTTCCACTTCATGATTGTGTCCCACTTGTTGTTGATTCTTCACAAAAAATACAGTTTTATATCTTTATGTTTGAAGCCTGAAATGTGGCAAAAGGTTGCAAAGTTCAAGGGGGCCGAATACTTTCGCAAGGCACTGTATATTAGCAACTGGGACTGAGTAGCAGGCAGTTTACTCTGGGCACGCTTTTCATCCAAACGTGAAAATGTTGCCCCCAATCCCAAACAGGTTAATCCATTTTGCCACAACTTTGGAAGTATGTTTGGGGTCATTGTCCATTTGGAAAACCCATTTGCGACCAAGCTTTAACTTCCTGACTGATGTCTTGAGATGTTGCTTCAATATATCCACATAATTGTCCTCCCTCATGATGCCATCATTTTGTGAAGTGCACCAGTCACTCCTGTAGCAAAGCACCCCCACAACATGATGCTGCCATCCCCGTGCTTCACGGTTGGGATGGCATTCTTCGGCTTACAAGCCTCCCCCCTTTTTTCTCCAAACATAACGATAGTCATTATGGCCAAACAGTTCTATTTTTGTTTCATCAGACCAGAGGACATTTCTCCAAAAAGTACAATCTTTGTCCCCATGTGCAGTTTCAAACCATAGTCTGGCTTTTTTTATGGTGGTTTTGGAGCAGTGGCTTCTTCCTTGCTCAGCGGCCTTTCAGGTTATGTCGATATAGGACTCGTTTTACTGTGGATATAGATACTTTTGTACCTGTTTCCACTAGCATCTTCACAAGGTCCTTTGCTGTTGTTCTGGGATTGATTTGCACTTTTCGCACCAAAGTTCGTTCATCTCTAGGAGACAGAAAGCATCTCCTTCCTGAGCAGTATGACAGCTGTGTGGTCACCTGGTGTTTATAGTCGCGTACTGTTGTTTGTACAGATGAACGTGTTACCTTCAGGCGTTTGGAAATTGCTTCCAAGGATGAACCAGACTTGTGGTGGACTACATTTTTTTCCGAGGTGTTGGCTGATTTCTTTTGATTTTCCTACGATGTCAAGCAAAGAGGCACTGAGTTTGAAGGTAGGCCTTGAAATGCATCCATAGGTACACCTCCAATTGACTCAAATTATGTCAATTAGCCTATCAGAAGCTTCTAAAGCCATGAAATACATTTCTGAAATTTTCCAAGCTGTTTAAAGGCACTGTCAACTTAGTGTATGTAAACTTCTGACCCACTGGAATTGTGACACAGTGAATTATAAGTGAAATAATCTGTTAACAATTGTTGGAATAATTACTTGTGTCATGCACAAAGTAGATGTCCTAACCGACTTGCCAAAACATTTTGTTAACAAAAAAATTGTGGATTGGTTGAAAAACAATTTAATGACTCCAACTCCAAGTGTATGTAAACTTCCGATTTCTACTGTATGTCTGGCTTTATGACAAGCGTACCGTGTTACCAATGTTTTAGAAAACAATGATGTTGTTGGTGTCACACACAATGGATTGAGGAAGCCACTATGACATTGCTTAGTTTTCTCTGAACACTGAAGTAAGAAACTCAGTTAAATACGAACTCAAATGGAATATGCCCTTCAAGTAGTGCACATAAACATTTTAACTGCTTGTTGAAGACACGCATCTTGATAATTGAAGGGGTAGTTATTGAAACCTGTCTGACATCTCCTTTGTGTGTGAAAAATGGGGTATCGTTTTGTTCTGCTTCCTGTGATAATTGCTTCCTGGCTTTTTTAATCTTGATCTCTCCTTTCCCACTTCACAAGCAAGACCGACTTTTAATCCGCAAGGTGTTTTAATTAGTGCAACAAGCTCTTGATTTCCAAATGTTCAGAAGCGATTAAAATGCATTGTGCTTTACTATTAATCAGTCAACACACTATTTTTCTATCCCATGCCTAAGGTTCTTCTAGGTAATCACTGTGTCCTATTTCACCCAAGATGTTGCCACTAAATATCTTAACACAAAATATATAATTAAAAAACAGTACCCGACTGAATGAACAATAGTGCTCTGTGCTGTATCATATTGAATTGTATTGTATTCTACTGCACTGAATCATATTGAAATGTACAGTATTCTACTGTACTGTACCTCTTGATATTGTATGTCTTCGCATATATCTGTCTTCTATTAACTGACGCTTATGACATTTCCATGAAATAAAGGTTGCATCACACAATCTAACTGTACCTTTCCTCCTACTGCGTGCGATCCCACTAGACGCTAGAAGCTTTGTTCTCTGTCACCAGCAATACCCCGCCGCGACTTTCATTTGGCTCACAGTGTGTATCACTCGTTAATTAGATAAGCATACACACACAACATGGCTATTATTTTGTATGGGCCACTATTCCTGGATAAAGGCACCGCCATTATGACACGGAAACAGCCTTTATCATTCAGCTAAACACAAATTACCACCGTCTTTGAAGTTCACTTTGCAACGTTTTATCATCCCTCCCGCTGCTATGAAGTAATGTTAACAACTTCCGAGAGGCGAATGGTTCATCATGCAAAATGAAACGTCTCGTCAATTATTTGCTTTCTTTCAGGCGAACTGTATCGTATAACTATTGAAAACTTCACTTCTTCTAACAACCTCTAACTAGACTCATTTCTGGCTTATCTTTGTCATGTTTGGACCTGCAAGTGTAACGGCAGTGGTTCGGTGAACTGCGCTCGCGTGATGAGTAACGTTGCCTAAGATCTGAAGGCTTGGGTTAGCTCCCTGAGTTAATTCATCCCTGGGCTTTAGTTTAGTGGGATAACACATGGGCTAATACAGTCTTGTGGTGCACATGAGATCTGGGTTTGAACCCCTGTTTGTCACATTGGTTCCATGACTCAGATGGGTCTCGACACCGAGGAGGTCAAAGGGGGTGAAATGTAACAGAAGTCGTTCGGTGGACAACAGTTGCATGATGAGTAACCGTGTCTGAAACCTGAAGACTTGCGTTAGCTCCCCGAGCTGATGTCCAGGCCTTAGCTCAGCAGGCTAACACAACAAACCCACAGATACTTATGGTTCAGTGCAAATAGTTTCCCTCTCCTTCTCTATTTTACCTCATGGATAAAAACAAATGTATTGAAAAACTAAGCAGCAATAGACCTATCATTCAACATATCGTACACCTCTCAGGTGTTAGAAGCATTGTGGGAGAGCACCATTGTTACATCTACGTGCTCCTGGCAATATCAATGTCAAAGCCGGTGGAGCAATTGAGAGCAGGCCTCTGTTTGAAAAGTGGAAGGAGTGGAAGGGTGTGTGTTTGTGTGTGTGTGTGTGTGTGTGTGTGTGTATCTGCAGAGGGAGAGGCAAAGTGACATTTGAGGGGCACTTTACAGAAGCGGCGGCAGCCAGAGATCTTTGGTATCACCTAAAGAGCCTTTGTCAGTCATTGGAAAGCTGTCACCTTTCAAGGGGCTTGATATGGGAGGGGACTGGCTGACAGGTAGGAATTCATGAGAGGTGTATGACTGTGGATCCCGGCGCTGTTACAGTGTGTGCGTGCGTGCGTGTGTGTGTGGAGTGAGTGTGTGTGTGTGTGTGTGGAGTGAGTGTGTGTGTGTGTGTGTGTGTGGAGTGAGTGAGGCCCTTTGTCTCAAGAGGATGGGTCCCCTTCAGGAATCGGGCCATCGATCTGATGCAGAAAGAGGAGGAAGAGAAAAGAGATGTTTTCCTTAGAAAAGGGAGGCACACGTTTCCCTTCTGAAAATGTCTTCCAAATACATACTTCCAAATATATACTGATTTTCAATGAAGGAAAATCAAAGAAGTATAATTTAAACTTTTAATTTGCAAAAGCACATCCTAGGTCAATCAGGTGAATTCCAATGCATTTAATATCTATATAGTTTAATTGTGCAGGTGTGTTCCAGGAGTAAGTGTCAAGTTCAGTCAATTTAAGGAAACAATACACATTGAGTTAATTCCCTGAATTGAATTGGTGACATTTGATTTGACCCTAATCTTGTTGGGTTCACCAATGCCAGAATAAAACTCATGCAACCCTATATACTGTACCTCAGAATGCATTGCAAATTAAGTCAAGGAGTTAACCATCCACTCAAGTCAAGAAGTTCCAAGCCTTCCAATTCAAACCCAGTCCACACCATATCATCAGAGTCTTCATTATGTCACTTCTCTGTGTTAGTTCAAGTGCCTCACATCGACGTAATATATACACAAGAGGACGTTAGCTACTTCGGCCATTATTCCAGCACTGTGCTGAAATGACTTGAGCTCACTGCCACAGAGCCTTACTGACTTGAGCTGTGAACACAAAGCAATCAAGAGAGTTGCTCTCACCTCCGCTCACAGTGCCACCCAGACTGAGTGTAAGTCATGCTGGAACAACTGAATAAACACATCAACCGCAATGGCAAATTGCAAGGCTTATTTTTGCGCGTGTGTTCGATGCCTGCGTGTGCCCATGTGTGCGTGTGGTTGTATGTGTGTGTGTCCGATTGTCTGCTCGTGCGTGTGCTGGTGTGTGCACGCGTGCATGTGCTTGTGTGCGTGCCGAGCATATGTGCCTTTGTGTGCACGTGTGTTTGTGTGTTGATGTAATAATCTGTGTTCCCCTCCATATTACACAGTTCTCCATCGCAGTAAATGAGTTCTGTCAATGTTTCTGCATCTCAATTACAGCTGGGAGACAATAGGCAGCTGTGGCGGAGGATGTCAGAGGAAAAAAAAAGTTGGGGAGGGGTGGAAGGAGGAGGTGGGGTGTGTTTTTTCACTGCCGCCGCCACGTCAGAGCCACCGTGTTTGATAATCTGCTCTCACACTCTCACTCATACAAAACCTGGCGTCACCATCACTGTGTGAAAGAGACAGAAACTCCTCCCCCACATTCAGTCTAAAGCATTGTAGTCTAAAAATCATATTTTTCTTGTCTTTGACAATAGCTCTATTGAAGCAGAATCATTCCCAAGGGACGGTTTTAATCAATGCATAGCAAGTTTTTACACAAAATCTTTGTTTTTTCAACCCTACTAGCTGAGATCACACATATAGCTAAGTCGGAAGTTTACATATACCTTAGCCAAATACATTTAAACTCAGTTTTTCACAATTCCTGACATTTAATCCTAGTAAAAAATCCCTGTTATTTAAGAATGTGAAATGTCAGAATAATAGTAGAGAGAATGATTTATGTCAGCTTTTATTTCTTTCATCACATTCCCAGTGGGTCAGAAGTTTACATACACTCAGTTAGTATTTGGTGGCATTGCCTTACAATTGTTTAACTTGGGTCAAACGTTGCAGGTCGCCTTCCACAAGCTTCCCACAATACATTGGGTGAATTTTGGCCCATTCCTCCTAACAGAGCTGGTGTAATTGAGTCAGGATTGTAAGGCCTCTCACTCGCACACGCTTTTTCAGTTCTGCCCACACATTTTCTATGGCATTGAGGTCAGGGCTTTGTGTTGGCCACTCCAATACCTTGACTTTGTTGTCCTTAAGCCATTTTGCCACAACTTTGGAAGTATGCTTGGGGTCATTGTCCATTTGGAAAACCCATTTTTGAACAAGCTTTAACTTCCTGACTGATGTCTTGAGACGTTGCTTCAATATATCCACATAATTTTACTGCCTCATGATGCCATCTATTTTGTGAAGTATACCAGTCCCTCCTGCAGCAAGCAGCCCCACAACATGATTCTGCCATCCCGTGCTTCACGGTTGGGATGGTGTTCTTCAGTTTGAAAGCCTCCCCCTTTTTTCCTCCAAAGATAACAATAGTTGTTATGGCCAAACAGTTCTATTTTTGTTTCATCAGACAGGAGGACATTTCTCCAAAAAGTACAATCTTTGTCCCCATGTGCAGTTGCAAACCGTAGTCTGGCTTTTCTATGGCAGTTTTGTAGCAGTGGCTTCTTCCTTGCTGAGGGGCCTTTCAGGTAATGTCAATATGGGACTCGTTTTACTGGGGATATATATACTTTTGTACCTATTTCCTCCAGCATCTTCACAAGGTCCTTTGCTGTTCTATGATTGATTTGCACTTTTCGCACACAAAGTAAGTTCATCTCTAGGAGACAGAACACGTGGTATGAAGGCTGCGTGGTCTCATGGTGTTTATACTTGCGTACTGTTGTTTTTACAGATGAACGTGGTACCTTCAGGCGTTTGGTAATTGCTCCCAAGGATGAACCAGACTTGTTGAGGTCTACAATTGTTTTTTTATGAGGTCTTGGGCGATTTCATTTGATTTTCCCATGATGTCAAGCAACGAGTGACGGTAAGGCCTTGAAATACATCCACAGGTACACCTGTCATTTAACCTATCAGAATCTTCTAAAGCCATGACATAATTTTCTGGAATGTTCCAAGCCGTTTAAAGGCACAGTCATCTTAGTGTGTGTAAACTTCTGACCCACTGGAATTGTGATACAATGGATTATAATTGAAATAATTTGTCTGTAAACAATTTTTGGAAAAATTACATGTGTCGTGTACAAAGTAAATGTCCTAACCGACTTGCCAAAACTATAGTTTGTTAACAAGAAATTTGTGGAGTGGTTGAAATACAAGTTTTAATGACTCCAACCTAAGTGTATGTACAGTTGAAGTCAGAAGTTTACATACACTTAGGTTGGAGTCATTAAAAAATCATTTTCACCTTCTGACATTTCCTAGGCTCTCTGCTACTTCACACAAAACCTCATAATAGCAGTTACCCACATCTGGGGTGATAGAAGGAAAACATTTCCTCAACATAAAATAAACAGAATTTTTCATGCCAGTCGGCAACTTTTCAAGACCATCAAACAGGACTAAAATTTAAACAGAGCGAATGAAAGAAAAGGAAAGACTTGGTAGCTAGGTGGAAATGGGGAGGAGAAGGGATGGGTGATGGTTGAAAGAAAGGAAATAAACTCATCCAGATAGATGTTGATTTAAATAAGTAAACCTCGCCGTGTGTCTATTTTCAGCGGGGCTGACGAGACGAGACAAAAAAAAAAAGAAACAGAGAAAAAAAGAGAAGAAGAAAAAAAAACTTCACCGAGTTGAATTTATCAGCTTGGCACCTGCTCCAGAACATTCTTGATGAAGCAAAGGTTGTCTTCATTAGGCACATTAATATTCATGACGCATGGTAATTTTGACACAGAAAAGGTCTCGGTAACCTTTTCGAGTGTGAGAATTTTTTACTTCTCAAGGAAATTATAGTCCGGCAATGACTTAATTAATGCCTGCTTTCTTGGCCAGGCTTGAGGACCTGTCAGTTTGGCACTGCACGGGCTGTCAGACAACGCCAAAGGCTTGGGGAGAGAAGGATTGAAGGAGAGGAGAGGAGGTGGAGGAGGGGGTTTGAGACAGACAACGGGTATACACATCTTTGCCCGCAGAACAAGGCCATGCATTTTTACCTCAACTGATTTATTTACCATTGCTTACTCTGTCACTCTCTCTCTCTCTTCTCTCTTTCTCTCTCCTTCTCGCTATGTCTCTCATGACTCCCTATTCCAGGTTTGTCTTCATCCTTCTCTGTCTTTCTGACCTTCACAGAGTTAATGCTTTCCAAAGGAGCTTGAAAGAAGAGTTAACCAAAGAAACATTTTGGAACAACCATCACATTATCATGTCCACATTTTAGAGAAAGGAGAACATTAGAAAACACATTTTGTTGAAAACTATGCCAAGTGTTCAGTTATTTAATCACTTCTGCAGGTCAGGTACACATATTAGCCTGGAGCTAGCCCATGCTCGGTCCTTTCTCCCAGCGAGCTAAAGAGGCCCATCAGCCACTCCTGGTCTAATATACCCAGACACCTTCTACTGCCGGTACGGGGCAAGGAAACCCACCGATCCTTCACGACTGGACTACGACGTAATCTGCTCGAGGGGGTACTCAACTGGCCTCTAGATCGCGGCCATCCCTGAATGCCCATCCTCTAGCGTCCCGCTAGCTGCTAGCTGTCTAGAGCATATTGGACTGTTAGCTGTATAGATCCATTGGCCAATTTCTTGGGCCACTATACCTATTTTGCCAATTGGACTTGGACCCCTCTGCTACTCAGAACCCTACTAATCCATCACGACTGGTCAATCGACGTCACCACACGTGGAGGCCGAAACAGACTTTCCTCCATTGAGACGTCCCTCTAAGGCCCTTCTGCTAGCTTGCTATCCCGTGCCTGTTAGCTGTCTGAATCGCCGTGTTTCCAGCCAGACCAACCACTTACTGGACCCCTATTGATCACCCGGCTACGCATGCATCTCCCCAATATCAATATGCCTTGTCTATTACTGTCCTGGTTAGTGATTATTGTCTTATTTCACTGTAGAGCCTCTAGCCCTGCACAATTTGCCTTGACCTACTATTTAGTTCCACCTCCCACATATGCGGTGGGATCACCTGGTTTAAACATCTCTGGAGACAATATCTCTCTCATCATTACTCAATGCCTAGGTTTACGTCCAATGTACTCACATCCTACCATACCTTTGTCTGTACATTATGCCTTGAATCTATTCTCTCAGACCCAGAAACCTGCTCCTTTTACTCTCTGCTCTGAATGCACTAAACAACCAGTTCTGATAGCCTTTAGCCGTACCCTCATCCCACTCCTCCTCTGTTCCTCTGGTGATGTAGAGGTTAATCCAGGCGCTGCAGTGCTTAGCTCCACTCCTATTCCCCAGTTGCTCTCATTTGTTGACTTCTGTAACTTTAAAAGCAATGGTTTCATGCATGTTAACATTATAAGCGTCCTCCCTAAGTTTGTTTAATTCACTGCTTTAGCACACTCTGCCAAACCGGATGTCCGAGCCGTGTCTGAATCCTGGCTTAGGAAGTCCACCAAAAACCCTGAAATTTCCATCCCTAACTATAACATTTTCTGACAAGATAGAACTGCCAATATGAGCGGTGTTGCAATCTAGCCTGCAGAGTTCTGTCTTACTACCCAGGTCTGTACCCAAACAATTAGAACTACTTTAAAAAAAAAAAAAAAATCTTTCCAGGAACAAGTCTCTCACTGTTGCCGCTTGCTACAGACCACCCTCTGCCCCCAGCTGTGCCCTGGACACCATATGTGAATTGATTGCCCCCCATCTATCTTCAGAGCTCGTGCTGCTAGGTGTCCTAAACTGTGACATGCTTAACACCCTGGCCATCCTACATTCTAAGCTTGATGCCCTCACCAGGTACAACCCCAAATCCGTAAACACGGGCACCCTCATAGATATCATTCTAATCAACTTGCCCTCCAAATACACCTCTGCTGTTTTCAACCAAGATCTCAGCGATCACTGCCTCATTGCCTGCATCCGTAATGGGTCTGCGGTCAAACGACCACCCCTCATCACTGTCAAACGCTCCCTAAAACACTTCAGCAAGCAGGCCCTTCTAATCAACCTGGCCCGGGTATCCTGGAAGGATATTGACCTCATCACGTCAGTAGAGGATGCCTGTTATTCTTTAAAAGTGCCTTCCTCACCATCTTAAATAAGCATGCCCAATTCAAAAAATGTAGAACCAAGAACAGATATAGCCCTTGGTTTTCTCATTTAACATTACATTTACATTTAAGTCATTTAGCAGACGCTCTTATCCAGACCTGACTGCCCTTGACCAGCACAAAAACATCCTGTGGCCTTCTGCATTAGCATCGAACAGCCCCCGTGATATGCAACTTTTCAGGGAAGTTAAGAACAAATATACACAGGCAGTTAAGAAAACTAAGTCTAGCTTTTTCAAGCAGAAATATGCATCCTGTAGCACAAACTCAGAAAAGTTCTGGGACATGGAGAATAAGAGCACCTCCTCCCAGCTGCACTGAGGCTAGGAAACACTGTTTCCGCCGATAAATCCACTATAATTGAGAATTTCAAAAAGCATTTTTCTACGGCTGGCCATGCTTTCCACCTGGCTACCCCTACCCCAGTCAACAGCCATGCGCTCCCCACAGCAACTCGCCCAAACCTCCACCACGTCTCCTTCACCCAAATCCAGATAGCTGATGTTCTAAAAGAGCTGAAAAATCTGGACCCCTACAAATAACCCAGGTATACAATCTTGACCCTCTCTTTCTAAAATTATCTGCCAAAATTGTTCCAACCCCTATTACTAGCCTGTTCAAAATCTCTTTCGTATCGTCTGAGATTCCGCTGTCGCGGTCATCCCCCTCCTCAAAGGGGGAGACAATCTAGACCCAAACTGCTACAGACCTATATCTATTCTACCCTGCCTTTCTAAGGCAAACAGATTACTGATCATTACCGACAATTTCGAATGGCACCGTACCTTCTCCGTTATGCAATCTGGTTTCAGAGTCGGTCATGGGTGCACCTCAGCCAAGCTCAAGGTCCTAAATGATAACATAACCGCCATCGATAAGAGACTACTGTGCAGCAGTATTCATCGACCTGAATAAGACTTTCGACTCTGTCAATCACAACATTCTTATTGGCAGACTCAACAGCCTTGGTTTCTCAAATTATTGCCTTTACCTGGTTCACCAACTACTTCTCTGATAGAGTTCAGTATGTCAAATCGAAGGGCCTGTTGTCCGGACCTCTGGCAGTCTCTATGGGGGTGCCACAGGGTTCAATTCTCGGGCAAACTCTCTTCTCTGTATACATTATGATGTCGCTCTCGCTGCTGGTGATTCTTTGATCCACCTCTACGCAGACGACACCATTCTGTATACTTCTGGCCCTTCTTTGGACATGGTTTTAACTAACCTCCAGATGAGCTTCAATGCCATACAACTCTCCTTCCGTGGCCTCCAACTGCCCTTAAATGCAAGTAAAACTAAATGCATGCTCTTCAACCGATTGCTGCCCGCACCTGCCCGCCCGTCCAGCATCACTACTCTAGACGGTTCTGACCTAGAATATGTGGACAACTACAAATACCTAGGTGTCTGGTTAGACTGTAAACTCTCCTACCAGACTCACATTAAACATCTCCAATCCAAAATATAATCTAGAATCGGCTTCCTATCTCGCAACAAAGCATCCTACACTCATGCTGCCAAACATACCCTCGTAAAACTGATCATCCTACCGATCATAGACTTTGGCGATGCCATTTACAAAATAGCCTCCAACACTCTACTCAACAAATTGGATGCAGTCTATCACAGTGCCATACCTTTCGCCACCAAAGCCCCATATATTACCCACCACAGCGACCTGTACGCTCTTGTTGGCTGGCCCTCGCTTCATACTCGTCGACAAACCCACTGGCTCCAGGTCATCTACAAGTTTCTGCTAGGTAAAGCCCAGCCTTCTCAGCTCACTGGTCACCATAGCAGCACTCACCCGTAGCACGTGTCACCATGGCCTATTTATTGCCTTACCTCTCTTATCCTACCTCATTTGCACATGCTGTATATAGATTTTTTCCACTGTATTATTGATTGTGTTTGTTGATTCCATGTGTAACTCTGTGTTGTTGTATGTGTCGAACTGCTTTGCTTTATCTTGGCCAGGTCTCAGTTGCAAATGAGAACTTGTTCTCGCTTAGCTGGTTAAATAAAGCTGGGAAAAAATACACAGTTGAAGTTTAAAGTTTACATCCACCTTAGCCAAGTACATTTAAACACAGTTTTCACAATTCCTGACATTTAATCCTAGTAAAAAATCCCTGTCTTGGGTCGGTTAGGATCACCACTTTATTTTAAGAATTTGAAATGTCAGAATAATAGTAGAGATAATTATTTATTTCAGCTTTTATTTCTTTCATCACATTCCCAGTAGGTCAGATGTTTACACACACTCAATTAGCATTTGGTAGCATTGCCTTTAAATTGTTTAACGTGGGTCAAACATTTCGGGTAGCCTTCCACAAGCTTCCCACAATAAGTTGGGTGAATTTTGGCCCATTACTCCTGACAGAGTTGGTGTAACTGAGTCAGGTTTGTAGGCCTCCTTGCTCTCACATGCTTTTTCTGTTCTGCCCACACATTTTCTATAGGGTTGAGGTCAGGGCTTTGTGATGGCCACTCCAATACCTTGACTTTGTTGTTCTTAAGTCATTTTGCGACAATTTGTAAGTAATATTGCTGTCAATGTCTATTTGGGAGAGCCATTTATGACCAAGCTTTAACCTCATGACTGATGTCTTGCGAGGTTGCTTCAATATATCCACATAATTTTCCTGCCTCATGATGCCATCTATTTTGTGAAGTGCACCAGTCCCTCCTGCAGCAAAGCACCCCCACAACATCATGCTGTACCCCCGTGCTTCACGGTTGGGATGGTGTCCTTCGGCTTGCAAGCCTTCCCCTTTTTCCTCCAAACATAAGAATGTGCATTATGGCCAAACAGCTTTGTTTTTGTTTCTTCAGACCAGAGGACATTTCTCCAAAAACTACAATATTTGTCCCCATCTGCAGTTGCAAACCATAGTCTGACTTTTATGTGTGACCATATTATGCGTTGTTTGTTTCTATGTTTTGTTTGGTTAGGGTGTGATTTGAGTGAGCATTCTATGTTGTATGTCTAGTTTATGTGTTTTGCATGATATGGTTCTCAATCAGAGGCAGGTGTTAGTCGTTGTCTCTGATTGGGACCATATTTAGGTAGCTTGTTTTGTATTGTGGGCTGTTCCTGTTTCCAGTGTTGGTATTCACGTTACGGGACAGTTTCGTCTTTGTTCTTTTTGTCGGTTCATTTAAGTATCCCATTAAAAATGGATATTCATCACGCTGCATTTTGGTCCTCCTCTCAGTCACCCGACGAAGATCGTTACATTATGGCAGTTTTGGAGCAGTGGCTTCTTCCTTGCTCAGCGGCCTTTCAGGTTATGTCGATAAAGGCCTCGATTATAGATAGATACTTTTAGTACCTGTTTCCTCCAGCAACTTCCCAATGTCCTTTGCTGTTGTTCTGGGATTGATTTGCCCCTTTCACACCAAAGTACGTTCATCTCTAGGAGACAGAATGTGTCTCCTTCCTGAGCGGTATGACGGCTGCGTGGTACCATGGTGTTTATACTTGCGTACTGTTGTTTTTACAGATGAACGAGGTACCCTCAGACGTTTGGAAATTGCTCCAAACGATGAACCAGACTTGTTGAGGTTTTTTCTGTGGTCTTGACTGATTTCTTTTGATTGTCCCATGATGTCGAGCAAGAGGCACTGAGTTTGAAGATAGGCCTTGAAATACATCCACAGGTACACCTGCAATTGACTCAAATGATATAAATGAAATACATTTCTGTAATTTTCCAAGCTGATTTAAGGCACAGTCAACTTAGTGTATATACACATCTGACCCACTGGAATTGTGACACAATCTGTCTGTTAACAATTGTTGGAAAATGCACTTTTGTCATGCACAAAGTAGATGTCCTAACCAACTTTCCAAAACTATAGTTTGTTAACCAGAAATTTGTGGAGTGGTTGAAAAACAAGTTTTAATGACTCCAACCTAAGTGTATGTAAACTTACAACTTCAACTGTATGTGTTCTGACTATGATAAAGCTGTGTCTAACATGACGCCTAGTAGTTTTTTTTCACTTGTGTTCGACAAATTCATTTGGGTTACAACAGCAAGCACATGTCTTGATCCAATTGTATTTGGTGTCGGAGTGGGTTGGTATGAACCATTCTTAGTTCACTTGCTCAGTACATCTGTTAGCTCATTACATGATCATGCTGCGCTATACATTGTAGTGTCAATCAGCATACTTGACCACTCTTGATTTGTTCATTACTGAAAGTTAATCATTGGAAAAGACAGAGCAGAGAATTGGGCCTAGGCAACTTCCGTGAGGAACACCACAGTGTATATCTTTACTGTTTGAAAAGCTACCATTAAAGAACACTTTTTCCCTTCTGGATAGATAGCTTTCCATCCAGGATAGAGCTGCAGACTTAAAACCATAACATTTGAGTTTACCTAGTAACAATTCATGATCAATTACATCAAATGCAGCACTAAAAACTAGCAACACTGCACCAACTAACTTCCTGCCATCCATACTCTTTAACCAATCATCTGTCATTTGTACTGAGGCCGTACTCGTAGAATGCCCTTCTTTGTGTGCATGCTGGAAACCATTTATCCGACCACTACATGAGAAATAATTATTTATTTGTACAGATTTCTTCCAATAATTTACTTAACACAGGCAGAAATCTTATAAGACGACTATTATGACCAGTGAATGCAGATTATATTTTATCCTTAGGTAGTGGAATAACCTTTGACTTTCCAGACTAGGCACACTCCATACATCAAGCACTTAGAAAAAAATATGACAGATTGGGGTAGATATTTGGTTAGCTGTAACTCTAAACAATTTTCCATTAGACACATGGTACAGATTATCTGTACCAGGTGACTTGTCATCTGAAAGAGACAACTTCATTCTTTCTACCGCTACCCTTTCTACTTGTGACTGCCGCTCCTCCTAACTCCTTGGAAGGGAGTGTGAACAATCAGTTCACACTCATAATCAGATATGCCATGTCACCTCATTCTCTTGCAGCCTTCATAGCTGGTATTAGTTCCTGTAGGCTATACGGTGAGTGTACAAAACATTAGGAACACCTTCCTAATATTGGGTTGCACAAGGTTTTGCCCTCTGAACAGCCTCAATTTGTCAGGGCATGGACTCTACAAGGTTTTGAAAGTGTTTCACGGGGATGCTGGCCCATGTTGACTCCAATGCTTCCCACAGTTGTTTCAAGTTGGCTGGATGTCCTTTGGGTGGTGGACCATTCTTGATACACACGGGATACTCTTGATCGTGAACAAAAACCAGCAGCATTGCAGTTCTTGACACACTCAAACCGGTGTGCCAGGCACCTACAACCATACCCCATTCAAAAGGTACTTAAATATTTTTTAATTCATTCTCTGACTGGCACACACACACAATCCATGTTTCTATTGTCAAAGGCCTAAAAATCCTTCTTTAACCTGTTGATGCTCTGGGGGCGCTATTTCATTTTTGGATGAAAAACGTTCCCGTTTTAAACAAGATATTTTGTCACAAAAAGATGCTCGACTATGCATATAATTGATAGCATTCGAAAGAAAACACTCTGACGTGTCCAGAACTACCAAGATATTTTCTGTGCATGCCCTAGAACGTGAGCTTCAGGCAAAACCAAGATGAGACGGCATCCAGGAAATGAGCAGGATTTTTGAGGCTCTGTTTTCCATTGTCACCTTATATGGCTGTGAATGCGAGAGGAATGAGCCTGCCCTTTCTGTCGTTTCCCCAAGGTGTCTGCAGCATTGTGACGTATTTGTAGGCAGATCATTGGAAGATTGACCATAAGAGACCACATTTACCAGGTGTCCGCCCGGTGTCCTGCGCCGAAATTGGTGCGCAAAAGTCACCTGCCAGTATTTTTCCATGGGATACAGAGAGGAAAGCAAGCTTCCACGAACTGCATATCAATGAAGAGATATGTGAAAAAACACCTTGAGGATTGATTCCAAACAACGTTTGCCATGTTTCGGTCGATATTATGTAGTTAATCCGGAAAAAGTTTTACGTTGTAGGTGACTGAATTTTCGGTTCGTTTCGGTAGCCAGACGCAATGTAGAAAACGGAACAATTTCTCCTACACACAGACGCTTTCAGGAAAAACTGCGCATTTGGTATGTAACTGAGAGTCTCCTCATTGAAAACATCAGAAGCTCTTCAAAGGTAAATGATTTTATTTATTTGGTTATCTGGTTTTTGTGAAAATGTTGCGTGCTAAATGCTACTCAAAATGCTATGCTAGCTTTGCATACTCTTACACAAATTAGTCAATTTCTATGGTTCAAAAGCATATTTTGAAAATCTGAGATGACAGTGTTGTTAAGAAAAGGCTAAGCTTGAGAGCAGACGCATTATTTTCATTTTATTTGAGATTTTCAGAAATCGTTAACGTTGCGTTATGCTAATGAGCCTGAGGCTTTAGTCACAAACCCGGATCCGGGATGGGGAGTTTCAAGAAATTAACCTGTCTCCTACCCTTCATCTACACTGACTGAAGTGGATTTGACATCAATAAGGGATCATAGCTTTCACCTGGATTCACCTGGTCAGTCTATGTCACGGAAAGAGCAGGTGTTCCTGATGTTTTGTACACATTCATGTTTTCGGGTTGTGTTTCGTTTAATTTGAACGACTTCCACAAGCATTTGTGACTGCAGCGATTCACTGGAGGCTAGAGGACGTTCTGCCAGATTAGGGCTCTTTCTCTTTGAGAAGGACGAGGAGCGAGGACGCAAGGAATCATGGAAAGACTAACTGAACCCAGACAAGGCTCATAGTCACACTAAGATATTCCAGTAGACACAATTGTCTGGCTCCATCAGGTGAACGACATCCATCCGCTTCTTTTCCTTGTCGTTGAGTGATCCGTTGACACTATTTCCATACTCAACATTTCAACCTCTCCCGAGATGGTGGTAAAGATGGTATAAAATGGAAATATTACACATCCAACCTGTATCCATCTCTGTTTGTGTCTTTGCTCTTCATAAAACACATACTCACCCATACACCCCCACAAACCAAGCAATGCACTGCAGCCTACGGAAAAACTGGTTTCCGCGAGTGAATCATGGCGTGTCTAGCCAGCATCAGGCGGTAAAAAATGGGAACATAAGGGAGCATTTCCTTTATCATACCCCATAAAAAGAGTAATTTGCCGGAGCCCTTGTAGCACAATATGGAAGGCGGTGTGTTTCGCTGATAATGTAGAGATGACAAATGGTTCCATACTGGGAGGTTTCCCCCTTTCTGTGTTGCTTGTGTAATAAATTGTGAGGAAAGACGGGGGAGAGAGACTCTGAACAAGAGCTAGATATAGAGAGAGGAGGGAGGGAGAGAGGGCGGGGGGAGAGGGGGGGAGAGAGGGGGAGAGAGAAAAATAGGGAGGGAAAGGAGGGAGAAAGAGAGGGATATTGGGGGGGAGAAAGAGTCCTGAACAAGAGCTAGAGATAGAAAGAGGAGGGAGGGAGAGAGGGGGAGAGAGAGAAAATAGGGAGAAAGAGAGGGATAGGGGAAGGGAGAGAGAGTCCTGAAACCTTTACCCACTCCGTCCAAACACAAAAAACCCTTTGGCTATACCAGTGAACAAACATGTGCAGACACACACCTGCATGTTGACAATCCAACGCATGCACACACACACGAATAATGTGTTGTGAATATCTGGGTATAGTCTGAAGAAATTAAGGAGTTTAGACCACTTACAATACTCTCAACAGAGAGGGTCTCTCTCTCTCCCTCTCTCTCTCTCTCTCTCTCTCTCTCTCTCTCTCTCTCTCTCTCTCTCTCTCTCTCTCTCTCTCTCTCTCTCTCTCTCAATATTATTCAAAGGGCTCTCAACAGGTTGCACTCCCATCAAAGGGCTCTCTTTCTCTCTCTCGCTTTCTCTCGCTCTCTCTCAAGATTATTACACATTCAAAATTCAAAAAAATTTGCATCCAGTATTTCAACTACTAGTTCATCACCAAATGACATGATTGTACTGCACAAAACTGCCACAGATCCATTGATTCGAAATCTTGACAATAAATAAAGTCCCCCTCACCGTCATGTTTTGAGTTGTACCCGACACAAATCTATTGTCACACTATAAACATTTCACTATTGTACAGATTAATTAATTCCAAACGAACACATATGCCTTGGGCTCTATGTATGTGTCAAGTGTGGATTTTATAAATATGTAAATTGTGTTGTCGTAGATATTGCCAATGATCAGGTGTGCATGCATGTGTGTCATAGCTTCTACTCAAGAACTCCTCAGTGTCTCTGTCAAGTCTGCCTTGTCAGAACAGACTGTGTTACTTTGATCAACCTTATAGTTCAAAGTGAAACCTGCCTGGATGAGTATGTGTGCGTAAGTCAGACAATGGGCGTGTTTGTGTGTGTGTGTGTGTGCTGGTCGCAGGTATTGTATAACTATGGCCTTAATTCAATGTTCCATAATGCAGTGTGCCTTCATACAATCACAATGTTGCTCCTCCAGGCTCATCTTCTATAGAGGTTTTCATTCCAATTCGCATCCTTCAACCTAAAGCGTTATGTTATGCACCTAGCAATGTGGAAATGGAAATATGCACTGTTGCCCAATCCCCATTTTCAATGATTTTAGCTTCAACTGCTGTATGTGTTAACAGATCAATGTGAATGTATAGGGATGGATGCAGCTACAGTATATAATACAAAATTATTCAAAGACTTCCATCTCAAAAGCTGCCAAGAGTCACGTCTGGCTGGTCGCTACTTACACGCACAAACACACTAAGACACTGTACATGAAAACACTTAAACCAGCTCATATATGCACATACTGACAAACGCATACACATACATGCAATTAATTCCCATTTCACTCCTTGATGCAATCATGCAACCCCCACTCCACTGTCAAGTCCAAGGTCTGTATCGGCCGTCAAGCTCTGGTGCGACGCAAAGAGAAGCTCTGGTCTAACGACCAACCAGAGGGACTCGTGTCTGATGCAACTCTTGCACCGAGCAACAGCAAAACGTCCACTCTGCTGAACAACAACAAGTTGACTTTGTCTTATTATTTTGACATCAGGAGTGTCTTGCTCTCACGTACAATGGCACGGAAGACGACCTGTGACACAGTGCAAAATGGAAGTCTGAACTTGAGATCGGCGCACGCAACTGGAGTTCTCACTCAATTCTCCCATTGGCAATGCTTGTTTTATGTGGAAGTCAGTTAGGTGTGCAGATCTCAAGTTAGGCTTCGGCCAATGGAGAATTAAAGACCGTGAGAACACCTGTCAATCCTAGAATGACATAATGATGCCTGCTCCCTAATCTGAATATGACAATAGTTAGCGGATGGTGGTCTCTCTTCTCATTCTCTCTGTCCTCCCTTGATATCACCCTTTTACATTGTTCTCTGTATACTCGTCTCACCACTTCTCTCTTCCTTTCTGTTGATAACGTTGTCTCCCGCCATCAGTTGCCAGTGTTAATATATCCATTGCAGTTCCCCATAGTGGCGCCTCACATTGAGCTCTTTTTGAAATGTGCGACACCGCCACTCTTTCATTCTCACATGTCTCTCAACCCCTCATTCGTTTGTCCCGAACTCCCTCTCCCGGTTCTTTCTCGCCATCTCTTTCTAACTTGAGTGTGCCTGGTCCCCACTTTACTCCCTCCCTCCTTTGTCTTATTCCAGTCCTCTATCTTTCTTCCCCTCTCCACCTCCATCTCCCTCCCTCTCCTCCCTCATTGCTACATGTGTCCAGCTCCCTGTCCAGTGGATAGATGCTGGCCCCATTTCTACTTCTTCATGTAACATTCTTATGGGGGTAGGCAGAAGGTGTGTGTGTGTTTGCGTGTGTCCATGCATGTGTGTGTATATAGGTTGCTTAAAGATTCATTTTGCTCTGCCATCCATGGATCAAAGTGACACATGGTCAGCATCAGCACATTATGAACTATGGGCGCCTGCCACAACGGACACATTGTTCCCCATATCCTGATATGGACAATATAAAAGACCCTGCGAGCCGAAATATCACTCTTATCACTCCTGCGCACTCCTGGATTCAAGTAGTATCCGTTATCTTTCAAATGATTTAGGTGTTTGTTTGAGCCCGTCGGAAGTGCATTTGCACGTTAGGGACCACTCCATTGGTTCCATTGCGCCAGGCATGATCATTCATGTGTAGCTCAAGGATTTTCCAAGGAAACAAATAGTATTTGAGGCAAGGTTTGTATAACTTCTGCTCTGTGCTGGAGTGAGGTGTGGAGGGAAGGAGTGCTAGGAGAAATGGGACAATCAGATGGCAGTTAGGGTTTCTTCCCTCCTATTATACAACTGTTCTCTGTCCACACATGATCATTCACTTACTAGAGAACGATGCCTGGGTGCAACGTGAATAACATGAAGGCAGTTGTAGAGCAAGCTGGATCCTTCACAAATGAGGTTATTTGATAGTCTAAGTTTGGACATGGTCGCTACGTGGTCGCCAAGGGGGTGGCATTAAAGGGAGATCTGAGTGAATGGATATGTGGACATCAGTCATTTTAATCACCTGCTTCATTATTCAGTGAAGAGATGTCACCGGTCTCCAACATACTGTAGTACTGCATAGGGGCATTGGAAGGCTGTCAAGTTGAAGTGCCAATTTGGCAAGGGCTCCAAGGGGATCCATGGAGGGCCAGGTTCCCCAAAGCCTTAATATTATTTTGCTTATATGTTGATAAATGAGGCCCACTGTAAATACTGTAAACTAATACTGTAGGCTGTCCAAGGACAATTAATAAAGAACATTAACATATGCAATAGACATCTAATAACATATGCCAATACACATAGAAAGTGGATATGCATGGAGGCATGTCACAATGGTGAAATGTCAACACAACTTGAGACCCTGTCATTTTAGGAGACACGGCAGCGCTACTGTACCTAGCAAAATAGTGTAGAAGAGATTGCTAACAAACTGTAAGCAATTAGCTGTCTAGCTTAGCGTCTTGACTAACTGTGAGGCGAAACAATGAACTTATTTACCGTTAACTAGCCACCGCAAATCTCTTTGCTAGCAAGTGTGTCTCCAAAACGGCAACGTGTCCCCGGCAAATGAATCCTTTTTGACGCTCTATGACGTCTCCACTTTCTAAGCGTATTCAATAAGGTTTTTTCAGCATTTTCTAAACTTATTGTCATCAATAAGGCCGGCTTATCAGACGTTTGATTACCAAGTATTAGTATTAGTCAGTAGACTATGACCTAAATGACCTAGTTAACAGAGCTCCCTTCTTTTCAAAGTGACAGAAGCGTCCTGAAACTGTTCCATGAGGACGTTCCCCCGTAGTCAGAGACGCCGTGGTACTTCTTAATGCCACAGTGTGACGCATTACTGTCACCTGGCATGTCACTCCTGTCCATCATCCACGCTGCCTATGTGGGGGGGGGGGGGGCACTCACATGTGTCACTAACACTCCCATATTACAGAAGGCTCCAAACATGCTAACGGCCTTGGTAATGCAGGGGGTGTTCACTGGTGGATAGGACAGAGGGTGAAAACACACGCGTGCAACCACACAAACACAAGACACACAACACAGATCACACATAACATATGGAATTGTTGTAAGATGGTCATACCAAGGATCATTTAGCTATTTGAATTAGATTTTAAAATATATATATATATACAGTACCAGTCCAAAGTTTTGACACACCAACTCATTCAATGGTTTTTCTACATTGTAGAATAAAAGTGTTGACATCAAAACGATTAAATAACACATATGAAATCATTTAGTAACCAATTTATTGTAGATTTTAGATCCCCCAAAGTAGCCACCCTTTGCCTTGTTGACAGCTTTGCACACTCTAGCGATTCTCTCAACCAGCTCCATGAGGAATCGTTTTCCAAAAGTATTGAAGGAGTTCTTACATACGCTGAGCACTTGTTGGCTGCTTTTCCTTCACTCTGTGATCCAACTCATCCCAAACAATCTTAATTGAGTTGAGGTTGGGTGATTATGGAGGCCAGGTCACTCCATCACTCTCATTCTTGGTCAAATAACCGTTATGCAGCCTGGAGGTGTGTTTAGGGTCATTGTTCTGTTGAAAAATAAATGATAGCCCCACTGAGCGCAAACCAGATGGGATGGCGTATCGCTGCAGAATGCTGTGGTAGCCATGCTGGTTGTGCTTTGAATTCCAAATAGATCACTGACAGTGTCACTAGCAAAGCACCTCCACACCATCACACCTCCTCCTCCATTGGAACAATCCGGGGGGGTGACACTGTGACCCCGTCTAAAATTAAAAGGGCCAACCAGGTAGGATATTACCCCACCCCCACCCAAAGCACAGCCCCCACACCACCAAAGGGACAGCAACAGACCACTAAGTCCGAGTGTAGCCCACGGAGATCTCCCCCACTGCACAAGCCTGAGGGGGCACAAAACTGGATAGGAAAGATCAGGTCAGTGACTCAACCACACACAAACGTAGCAAACAGATCATGACACACACTCATTCAATCCATCATTCCAGGGCACATGCATATTCAAAAGTTCAAGTACACACGCATAAAAGTATAGTATATTTCTGCTGTTAGTGCTTTTATCGCCTCCAAATACTTGTATCAATACCGAAACAAGAGCCTGACTTCCCTAGATCCCTAGACACCCGGGACTCAATATAACAACAACTGTGTCTCTGAAAGGGATTGCATTGGAGCGATGGTATGCTGGATATGTTGACGGAATAAGCGTCAATCAAACGGGAGCAAGACGCTTGTGTGTTCCCAGCTTATTCTGTTGTGTTGTTCCCTCAGGAGCTTATCTCCAATCATCAGTGCCGGGCAACCACTGTACACTCCCGAGGGAGGTCCAAATGTCTGGGGAATCAGGCTTCATTTAGCCCTCAAGAGCCTCTCTCACCGTCTCTCTCTTCCTCTCTTTGGCCGACTAAAACTCTTTCCTTCTTGCTGTCCTTTCTCAGCTCTCTGTTTCTTCCCCTCGTTCTTCCCATTTGCTGTGTGTGACTCCCTCTTGCTCAGATTAGTCCTCTATGTTTTTCTGCCACCTCTCTATCTCTCTCATCGTTCCTTCATACAAACACTCTCCCTCTTTGTTTCTACCCCTCTTTTTTCACACCTTCTTCTCCTCTATTTATTGAGGATATCTCGTCTCCATCTCTCTCATCCTCTCCTCCCCTCACACCCACGGGCCGTCCCTCCCTTCTTCCTCTCTCTCTGTCTCCCTCTCTCAATCCCTCCCTTTATAGTGCGGCCCCAAACAGGCACAGAGCGAGATAGTCACGGATAACGACGGGTGGGGGGTGGGGTGGGGGTGGGGTTGTGGGGGGGTGGGGGGGGAATAAAGAGTGCTGTAACACAGGAGTCGCCTGTAGCTCAGCCCCTAGCTTCACAAAGGCCTCCCCAGAGAGGAGAGACGATGAGGGGGCCGCCAGTGATCCGCGCGCTGGCTCCGCTTACTGGAGTGGATTAGAGTCAGTCAACTGAAGGGAGGGAGATGAGGGAGGAATGGAATGGGTGAGAAAGAGAGAGAGAGGAGAGGAGAGGGGGAAAGGGAAAGAGGGTGCGAGAGCGAGAGTTGGGAGGATGGTAGAGAGAGAAAGAAGAGGGGGCAATGGGTAAGAGAGAGAGAAAGAGAGCGAGTGAGAAAAAGAGTGAAAGGGAGAGAGAGATTGAGGCTTTTGACTTCTTGAAAGCACTCTTTGGCAACAAAAAGCATTGTTAAATGAAGGAGGGCGAGCAAGAAAAAGATTGAGAGAGAGAGAGAGATTGAGACTTTTGACTTTTTGACAGCACTCTTTGGCATCAAAAAGCATTGTTAAATGAAGGGCATTCATAGAAGTGGAAGAGAGAGAAGCTGCAAGAGGAAGAGTAGATATCTAGGGGTAAAAAATATATTCACTCATTCGTAGTATCAAAACACACTGGCACACCTAATGGATACACAAAATGTGTAGGTGTGTGCATGCTTGTGTGTGATGTATTTGAAACTCCTAAGTGATTAGATTATTGCTAGACAAGTGACAGAGAGAGAAAGAAAGAGAGAGAGAGAAACAGAGGGAAAGAGAGAGTGGGAGAGAGAGAGAGAAACAGAGGGAGAGAAAGAGAGAGAGAGAGAGAGAGCGAGAGAGAGAGAGAGAGAGAGAGAGAGAGAGAGAGGAGCAGTTCTCACCATGTGATGGCTTAATTTCTTGACAGGCTTGGCAATGAGCAGTCATTTGGAGACTGAGGAAGATGCTCTGCGTTCTAATTGGAAGAGGGAGAGGTAGAGTATGTATGTGTGTGTGTGTGTGTGTGTGTGTGTGTGTGTGTGTGTGTGTGTGTGTGTGTGTGTGTGTGTGTGTGTGTGTGTGTGTGTGTGTGTGTGTGTGTGTGTGTGTGCACGTGCGTGCGTGTGTGTGTATAATACAGATAAATAATTTACATCTCGGAGTGAACAAAGGAGATGGGCCAAATGATTGAGTGAGATATGGTGGATGAACAATGTAGATGGAGGTGGTTGAGTAGTGTTGTATGAGAATAAGTTCTATCTGAGTTTAAGTGGCTATTTGGCTGCAGACAGGTGAACGCCAAGGTCATAGTGGCTATGTTTGTGTCCCCTATTCCATCCACTCTCAAAGCCCATATCAGAACTGCCAGAGAAAAACCCCATTTTACAGTGTCACAATGAACACGTGCCTACACACAAACACCACGCTCACACATGCTAAATGAGGCTGGGATTTAACCCGATCGCGCTTTGTTGTCCATGCAACTTTTATGCACTTTGTTGTCTATGCAACTTTTAAAGGAAATGTGCTCTGCGATCGCGGAGACCACATTCACTGTAAACGCCTATGTTGGCTCAATCGGAAGTGACCTTTAAATGGTGAAGAGCCACCAACACACACACACTATCTCCGGCCAAAAAAGAACACCAGGCGTAACGGTGCGTGGGTAAAATCACAGGGGAAGCCAGATTTTTTTTTAACATAATATAACCTATGTGTTGTGATAATTGAATTGTCTTGCTCTATAACCTGTTAGTTCATATGCCTTGACTCTGTATTATATAGGCCTAAGACAATAAGAAGACACAGTGGCAGAATACATTCAAAACCGGAGAGCAACATCTGTCTGGTGGAGTCCACAAAGCATGTTGCATGTAACCAACAGTTACGTGACCTACAGCAGGGTCAAGCAAGGTAATGCTGCCGACATTTTCAGACCAATAAACAACTCTTGATTACGAACCACAGAGAGTGACGGCAAGGCACAAAGACAACAGGAGCTGCCTCCACTATTCCAACATCATTTTCAACTTCAACATTTCAACAAATCACTTATGTTAAGTCTAATTTAGTGACAACTAAAAGATACCATTTAGTCCCAATCAACCTAAGCTAAATATGATGTGGCTGCCCATGTTTCTGATTTCTGTGTGCGTGCGTGCGTGCGTGCGTGTGTGTGTGTGTGTGTGCGCGCGTTCGTGCAAGTAGAAAAAACATGTTGACTCACCCTACTTTTCGAGGAACGCCAATGCCATCCTCCTCTCTTCATGTTAACGAAACGGTACACTCTTTAATTTATTGTTATGCTTGGCTACCTGCCTAAAATGCTTGCTCGCTAGCCTAACTTCCTTTCAGGGGTAACGTTAGATAGTTAACATTAACTTTCTACATCTTGCTACTGTGCATATTGAACTTCCATCCTCTCAGGCCAGGGGCACAATGTATGAATTAATGGTTGGATCACCGTTATAATCATTGTCCTGTATGGTGAAGTCCAAATCCCAATGTCCATCCATGGCTAATTTAGGAAAGGGACAATTTTAGCTAGCCACTGGAGGACAACAACACAACGAGATGCAACAATTCAAGTTGTTTCTGCTCTCAATGCAATTTGACAGGAGTGACACCAAATCCAAACTGGCTTCCCTTGGACCAGGACCATTCACAGTTTAGCTCACTCAGTTTAGCTCAATGCTGATCGGCAATTATTTTATACTTTTTTTTATCAAGGGAGGCCAAATGCTCGCTGGCTTCTCTTGCATTCAATGCTACAGACGGCAACAATGGCATCCTCTCTTGGACCAGACAGCATCAGATAGAGGGCCTACACATACAGAGACAGAGGGGGCGCTGTTTCGCTCGCTCTGAAACTTTCTCCATTGAAATACATTCAGCCTCTAGCAAATTGAAGGATTTTATTTTTTTTTTTAATTTATTTTATATGTACATTTTTTTCACTCCTCACCACATATCTCTCTCCCTCCTTTACTCACTCACTCCATCCCTCTTTTCTCTTTTGAATTCGCCAATTTAATTACCTCAAGTGCTGTCAGAGGCGGCATTGAAAAATGGCTCCTATAAAACACAACAGCTTCAATCATGAGCGCTACGATTCTCCCGCCGCTGCCGCCGATCTCGCCCAATCCCTGCCTCTAATGAATTCATGTTGAAATGTGCAGGGGCTCACTAGTCATGAGACAAGCCGGCGCGAGATGTGATTTCAGATGGTTTCCCATTCTTTATGTCTGCCTTTTGGAGATGGACCTGGATGAGATGGTGAAATGTGTTTTAATCCTATTAGTGTAGAGGGGTGAAGGAAACGCCTGTTGGGTCCTGGGATAGGTGTGTTGGGGCTGTCCCCTGTGATTTCACTGGCACTTATAGGGTAGAGAAATGTTAAGTTACTTGTGTAACCCTGGTTTCATGTCACATGGCTCTACCCCGTCGACACTTCCTGTAAATATGAAAGAAGTGGATAGATATAAGCAATGCAAGTAGCTCCACTTTGGCCGCTGAAATGCTAGGCAAAAACAGTTGCCCTACAACTTAATCCAATGCAAAGACAACGGGGAAAAAGGTGTGTTCCATTGAATTGAGCCCGTAAGCTGCAGAATGTATATCTATGTGTAAAGCATCAAGAAGATAAACATGTCCTCCTTCTCTAAGACAGCCGTGACAAGCGTCTCATACCTTCACCTCATTTCCCAAAGGTGAGGCGCAGTGATGCTGTGATGTTGATTTAACAAACACTGATGTGTTTTACTTCTGTACTTTACCTCTGCAACATCAGCGGAGGAACGCGCCAGGATCCAGCATGGAGGATGTGAAGACATTCTACCCAGCTTCGCTAACACGTTGACGTTTTTCCCTCCAAGACCTCCCACTTTGGTTACAAAGAGGACTCGTTTTAGTTTAGCTTGAGCTCTGTTTGACAACGGCTCACGTTTCAGTCTCTTAACTTCCAGTTTCTTGTCAATGGGTGTTATCGTTTGTACGGTCCGTGTTGCTCTTCTCCTTCGATTCGTTTTTCTACAACAGGGAAGATTTTTTTTATTTGACCTTTATTCAACGAGGCAAGTCAGTTAAGAACAAAATTCTTATTTACAATGACGGCCTAAGAACAGTGGGTTAACTGCCTGTTCAGGGGCAGAACGACAGCTCGGGGGTTTGAACTTGCAACCTTCCGGTTAATATTCCAACGCTCTAACCACTAGGCTACCATGCCGCCCCAGATACAGTACGCTACTTAGACACTCCATCTGTAGGATCAAAGACTTGATATGGTATGAAAATAATGGTTTCAGTCTGACACCAAATATCTGGGCCCAAGCTGAACTAACTCCAAAACAACTAATAAAAAAAACATACAAGTAAAGGAAAAGTTGTATTTTTTTTGGACAAATGCCATTACTGCCAAACAGGACTGTAATCTTTTTCTGTAGACTCCTCCTCAACTTGAGATCCCACAATTACCAAAGTCAAAAATGAATAAATAAATAAACACCTCTTTATATGCTCATCAACATGGAGGTAAGAATAGCACTCGTTATCACAGGTGAATTAGCACTTTCTTTTCGTGTCAAAAAATAATAATAATTGTATCCCTTAGCAGCTTCTCCCATGAGATGTAAAAAGAAAATGGAGGAGGTAATAATGTACGCCGACCACCAGCGGTGCTAATTGATGCTTTCAGAGCCTTGCGTCAATGTTGCTGTCGTACTATGAGGGTGTCTAAAAGGCTCTCTACGAAGTACTGAAGTTAGACCAGTTTAAAACATTTTTTCTTCCCACAGTACCCTTAGGAATGGAGTGGTACGCTACTCACCTCCACAGAATGAAAGCTTGAATATCCCGTTTGTATTTCAACCACCGTACAAGAGAGAACGTCAACGACAAAGAGAAGGGAGCAGTGGTATAACACTGCGTGAGGCGGGAAATAAACTTCTCGGAGTACCTAAACAATTTCATTTTGGAAGTGTCAAGACATTCGACACCACAGTGAAGAGACACCAAAAGAAAGACAGAAAAAAAAGAAACACACACCAGACAGACAGTAATAAAAATTCATCGAATTTGCTCTCCCGACTAAAATGGATGACGGCAGCGAGGTCACATTGCATCCGAGACGATGGGGTCAGAGGGCGCAAACACTTCTGAGAAAAGACAGCATATTTTCATGCATCATGTAGCAGCTAAAGATTTTCAGGCTGAGGGGAGAGTGGCGAGGGGTGGGGGCGGCAAGCAAGGGGGGCATGTTTCTGGTAGGGGTGTGTGTGTAGTCTTTCTGTGTGTGTGTATGTGTGTGTGTGTGTGTGTGTGTGTGTGTGTGTGTGTGTGTATTCTCCTTGTGTTTATTCCGTCTGGGTTGTCACTCTTCCCACCATAACTGTGTCATGCACAGGCCTTTTCAGCCTTCACCCTCTGTGTGTGTGTGTGTGTGTGTGTGTGTGTGTGTGTGTGTGTGTGTGTGTGTGTGTGTGTGTGTGTGTGTGTGTGTGTGTGTGTGTGTGTGTGTGTGCGCGTGCGCGTGCGCGCGTGCGCGTGCGTGTGCGTGTGTGCGTGTGCGTGTGCGTGTGTGCGTGTGCGTGTGCAAGTGTGTGTGTGTTGGGGCTAGGGTAAGGGACAACGCGCTGTAAGGGTGACACCTCTCGTGCCATGCATGTAAAACCATCTTCACTTTGACGTCCTTCAAAGTGTTCATCGCTCGAAAGCCTGCCACAGGGGCAACAAAACCTGTTCGATACGAGGGACGTCAGCACTCATTCGATGGGAGCCGGAGAGCCTGCGAAAACCAGCTTAACATGATTGTTCCAACGCGAGTGACTACGACTTGACACAAGCCCGAAAGCATTTATTTTAAGATTTTTGCCCCCCCACACGCCACTGTTTGTCATGAAGGGGGAATTATGTATTATGACATCACAATAGCCGGATGAAATATAAGCTGAGATGGGGGAGCTGATTGTGGATAGGGCTGCGAGGGTTTTCATTAAAAACAGCAAATCGCTCATAAAAAGATTAGGGCTGGACAGTAGCAACTCTGATAGCATAAGGCTTCTGTAGCAGGCTAATCATAACCAGGACTCAAATGTTTTCTCTTGAAGAAAATATAATTGTCTGTTTGTTCATAGTGTGGTCGTGCTATAGGTGTGCAAATGTTACACATGGCCCACATTTCGAGTGAAAACATTTCACAAATTGTGTGTCAAAAGATTCACATTTATCTGTGAAAGCTATACCATCGTTTATTAGCAGATTGGTCTGTGAATAGGATATGTACACATGTATATATCAAAATCGGGCCTTCCCTAGGAAATACATTAAGATACCTATGTACTTTATCAGGTATCTTGTTGTTTAAACTGTATCCAACTAGCGTTAAAACATAACATTTCCTACATAACATCCACATGCATCTATCGTACCAATAACAGCTCCTTATCCTTCCGGATGCATTTTACACCCGAGAGGTTCTGCAAACCCTCCATTGCTGGTTTGAGTCTACTGCACTTGAGTGAGAGGATGTGACACGTTAGCCTGAGGTTCTGCCTCGAGGCCTCAGACATGCTGGGCATCATGGCCTATCAAAGAGGCTCTACTGCCGTGCAGTTCCCCCACATTAACTTAATGTGGCATGCCTTACCGGTTCACGCATCCAAATCCATTACCTGACAAGAACAAACAACGTGTGAAAAGTTGGTGAAGGAGGTACGAAATGGCAATTGAACTTAGATGATTTTTAACATGACAATAACTTCCTTGTTTCATAATTCACCGGGGGTGGAGGGGGGGGGGGTTAAACCTGATTAAGCCAAAATCATATTGACATTTCAACCTTGCCATTTACCTAATATCGGCTTGTAATGCAGAAATGCAAGCTTCATTAACCACAAACCCAGGAAGGGACTTCTTGTTGGTAAATAAAAAGCGTACAAACGACTGCGTACTTGCGTCCTCCTACAGTATTTAGCCCTACATTTAACCCCTGCAGCAGATAATAGTACACTTGGTATACAGGAAAAACAAATGGTAATCAGCAAATAGTAAATGTTGATTGTTTCAAAAAAGATAAGAAAAAGAAGGTGTTTCTATGCCATTTCTCATTTGGGTGGGATATGCGCGGCAGGGTGCCCTTGAAGGAGTAGACAACAGATGGGTTCGGCGCTGTGGACATCAAAGGCTCTTTGGCTCATTCCATCAAAGGCGTCTACTTTGTTTCCTAGCTTCCTCAGTTTGCTGTGATGACGAGCACGTCACTTTAGCAGTGCATTTCAGGAAATGTTCCCGATAAAAAGGGAAGGTGGCTCACGCTGCACAACACGAACAGCGGAGTCGTTCTTGTCAGAACAACATTGTTTTGTTCACATAGTCAAATGGACCGTTTAGCACAGGGTTGCTGGTTCAGGTACTAAGATAAACAAAATACTATGTATTTATGAGCATCGCAACCCTTGTATATTCAGCGGCATCTGACAAAAGACAGCAGACATGCACAAAGTGCAACGTCTTGTGTTAAACAACACAGCTAGCGGATTGCACATGTACATATGTGAAGGACGCCACGCTGCTGCTTGCTCAGCGAGCACCACTTCCTCCTAATTCGGCTAACGCGCAGGATCCTCTGCCTTGCTAGCACATGTGACCGCCCCTCCTGAAGCGTCTTAGCGGTAAGCGCCAATCGAAACGCTAGCTAGTTGGTGGCGCAAATGGGGACACTTCAGGCTGAGGAGGAAGTTACACACATCCCCATGTGTTCCCACACACAGGAGAGAGAATAAATGTGGAGACTTGCATGAATTGATTGCTGTAGTACCGCATCATGAATCCCTATTGCAGTACACAATCTGTGTCACGCTCAGCAAAAAAAGGAGAACATCAACGCAGAGGGTCGTAGCCACTGCCATTTGTTCAGTTGCGTCGAGGTCTTTGAAACCCGGCTAAACCCGGCTAATCTACCTTTCACGAGATGAAAGAACAGAAGGAGCACACGCTCGCCACCCCTCCTCTCCACGCCCATTGATTTATTAACCAACCCCACACCATTGTTTACTGTTAATTGCTATTAAATTATACTGCTGTTCCATGCAAGATGACATTTCAGCGGGAGTGGCCGTACAGCCAGTCATCGGGTTTTTAGCCCCATATGAATTCAAATAGCACAGGCTTGGGGTGAATTAGAGTGCAAATACATCTAATATGCAAATGATGGAGGGATGGAAAGAGATGGAGAGAAAAAAAAAAGAAAGAGATTAAGGAGAGAAAAAGAGAGCGGCGGTGGGAGATTGATAGAGAATAAAGTGAGAAAGAAAGAAAGAAAGAGAGAGAGAGAAAGAAAATAGAAAAAAAAGAAAGACAGTAGCCGTCATACGGTCACAGGTATGTCAGTCGCGGGGGAAAAAAGCAAGAAAATAATGGTTCCTGTAGAAGACAATAGCTTCAGACAGGCACACAAAAGGTTCATTAGAGGGTTAACATTATCAGTGAGAAGGAGATAGAGAGGAAATATCAAAGCGACATGTCCGGACTCAGCTGCCCGCCGCCAAAACCTGCCAATCATCCTGACGACTGTTGATTTCTGTTTGTAATCTGATGCTCATTAAGATGGTGGTGGCGGGTGGCATTGATAGGGCGACGGAGGCCGGTCACAGAGGTGGACAGCAGGCAGAGAGAGAGAGAGAGTGAGGGGAGGGAGGGAGGGAGGTAGGGGAGGCATAGTACAGCTAAAGATGTAGGAGCCAGTTTGCTACAGTAGGAAAATCATGCTGCAGTAATCAAATTAAGATCCTACATCTGTAAGGGGAGCTGGGAGAGTGGAGGTGTTGTGACTGTTGATGTGCATCTTCCAAGTGGATGATGCACAATGGTGGTGGAGGTAAATTGATGCCCCATACACACACACAGTAGAAGGACTACTGCACTTCACATCAATAAGCAAACCACAGGCCTCAAACAGGAGATATTAGTTTAAATGAATGAAAAACAGTAAGCATCGTGACCGAATGCTAGAGCTTCTCTCCACTGAGCTACAGTGAGTCGCATTATGCTACTAGTGTGGCATGTGGAATAATCACACCGCAAACAACCCCCCACAACCGTGTCATGCAGAATTAGCGCTGAACGTCAACCCGTGCTAAGAGGCCCCCTGTTACACACTGGCCAAGTTATCGATTGGGCTTGATCAATCAAGTTGCCGGTGAGTGCGCTATAAGTGCCCGCGTCATGACTTGTACACTAGCATCGGGGGAGCTGTCGCACAGCACTTACAATCAATTAACGAAAATAAGCCCCTTAACCCTCCTCGACGGATTCCTAGATAGTATTCATTACACCCAGAGTACGATGGTCAAGGCGAGGGTAGGGGTGGTTGGGGAGGCTTGGGACCCCTAGCAGCTGTATTCAGAGTGACATCACTAGAGGAGAAAGGGGGCGGCGGGGACAGGCACCTGGACAGGCACCTGCTAGGCAACCTAAGCAGCTGGGGTCCTAAAAAAAACCACAACTAATCCTAAGCAGAGATACTCTAGATAATGACGAGATGGTCTCGTCTCTGTCCTAACAATGGTAGTCATTTTCGCAAAGGCGGAAAAGGCAGGCGGGAGGAGGCGAAATCAATTGGGAACATTCTAGCCAATGAGAGGGCAGATACCCATGTGAACAACATACACAACTCTGATATAAAATGCACCTGCTAGCATACCTATGGAACAGGTCCTCAACAAGCAAAATAACACCCCAAAACCCTGAAATGAACTGAGTGTAATGAAAGACATAAATAAAGAGAGCTTGTTGGCTCTCTTAGGTCGGTTGCATTAGGGCCGTAAAACATTACGTTTTGTGTTAAATATTTCATTTGAAAGGTGATGGTGGTGGGCAGAGTAAAGCTATAATTTCCATGTGCATTGAGACATTTATTGCATACTGCCAGTACAAACAGGCTAGAACCTGTCTCCTCTCTGACCTCTTACTGGCCCTAAGAGTGACACTGAGTTTTTCAAACAGAAAGCTGATACTGTTTCTGAACATTAAATATGAATTGATTTTATTGCTATAGTACATACGACTGTAAATCAGGCAGCTAAAGAAAAGAACACAGGGGTGGGGGTTAAAATAATACTAGCCCTTTCACACCTCGGTCAGTGTTTTCATTCTCAACATTTATTTCATACAATGCATAATATCAGAACACGACTCTATGTAATGAAACAATAGAATATCCATTACAGATGTAGTGTCAGGGTCGTCATAAGGAGGAGACCAAGGCGCAGCATGATAAGCGTACATTCTATTTTATTAAATGAATGCAACACTGAACAAAACTATACAAAATAACAAAACGAGCCATGAAGCAATATGACTAGTGCGAAACAGGCAACTAAACATAGAATAATAACCCACAAAACCAAAATGGAAAATGGCAACCTAAATAGGATCCCCAATCAGAGACAACGATAAACAGCTGCCTCTGATTGGGAACCAAATTCAGGCCACCATAGACCTATATAAACCTAGACAATACCAAAACCCAATAGATATACAAAAAACCCTAGACAAAGCCATACACACATACGACTCTCGTCACACCCTGACCTAACCAAAAAAAAAAAAAAACTAAGATAACTAAGGTCAGGGCGTGACATGTAGGGTCTAAATTTGATCAATTTTGCTAGAGTACAGCAGGGAAAAAATCCTGCAGCAACAGGAAATGCAAATTATTATGTGGATTATAATGGATTGCTACATTTTCACAAGGGAAAATCAAGTCTGAAATTCCAAAGTGGAAATTAAAAAATTAAGAAGCATTTCTAAGCCTCAAATACACAACACATTTTACATTTCCTGAATTGCAGGAAAGTTCTCCTGCAAAAGATGATCAAATGAAGATCCGACATCTGTAGCTACAATTTCCAAACACCAAACATAACAAGTGTTTGCAGGCTCATAAGTGAGTTATAAGCTAATCTTGCTTCCTAATAATGAAAAATAAGCAGATCGTACAGCATAACCAATAGGAAGCAAAACTCTTACTCTTCTAGCTCTTCCTACAGCCCATGTCTATTTATTATTGTTTCCAGAGTGACAGGAAGTAGGATGAAGGTTGCCGATATACACTGTTCTAAGGTCAGCGCAATGTCCTTAAGTTTAGCATTTGGGAAGGGTAAGCTGGTCCCAGATCTGTGCATATGGGCAACTTCTACTAACAGCATGGTACAGCTTGAACAATGGTGTTAGCAAACTGCACTACCATGTCACGTTAGCATGTTAGTAAATTATCATAATAGCACTTTGAGCAGGGGAAGCAAAAAGGAGTCAGTACTTCTGGCTTTGAAGGTGACACTGCTAAGAAGATAATGTGACTAGGCTCTGTATCCAGGCCAGTGGTGAAGGGGTTGGGTTAAATGCAGAAGACACATTTCAGTTGAATGCATTCAGTTTTGCAACTGACTAGGTATCCCCTTTCCTACACATTCTCTCTCTGATACACACATACACACGGCACTGGTCCACCCCTAGAGGGCTGCCTACAAGGTCGCACCCCTCCCCGGATATGCCAGTGTCACAGAAAAAAAAAGATTATAATTTCAGCCATGTTCACTCTCACCTGTACACTGGTAATAAATCTTGTTTGGTGACAAAAATGTCCAATTAAAATAGGAATTGACAGAAAAATAAGGTTGTGAAAAAAATTCTGGAATGCCACCTCAAGGACAAAGTGGCTGGTAATGAAGAGAATAAATGAGTGTGGGATATAATAATCTTTCCAGAGCAATCGTAAAAAAAAAAGGTTGTTTCCATAGGGGCAGATATAAACTGTTGGTAGTTCAGTTTTAAGACTAACATGTGTTTTCCTCCAGCTAACTTCTATCACTGAATAACTATGTTACTTTGTTAATGTTATTGAACAACTCTGTTACTTCATGTAATAACAATGTAATAACAATTGTTACAATGATTGACACTTCGCCACACCGTACAGAATCGTCCGGCCTGTTCATTCATAATGATACTGTAACGTATTTGACGATTATGAACCAACCCTCTGGTTGTCACCGTGGAGATACTCCCCATGTAATGGATGGAGTCGTCACGACAACACGACGGAACCTCCACCCCATTTAAGAATCCCTCCATCAACTCCCAAAGGGAGGAACTTCGATTACTCCCACAATTAGCTGTGTCATCCCTGGATTAAGTGGTCAGGTTTGAGTTTTGAAGCCAATTAGCCTATTCTTTCTCGCTGATTTGTTGATTAATTATGGATATTTAGGTGGGAAACGAGACGTTAATTCTGAATCAAAATTGAATTATGTGGTGTAATTAGCCACAAGTTACATATTTTTCCTCTTCATCTCACGTGATATGTTCATAGTCAAGCCGATTCTGACACTGTGACACAATTGAAAAAACAAAATAGATCAGACTATGCATATACGACCTTGGTTTATATGAAAAGGCATTGAAAGCATTAACTAGCTGTTAATAGCCTTTGGAGCAATGTTTACTCCATTGTCAGCAAGTTGCCATAAGTGCTCAGTGTTGCTATCCAGTGCTCAAATCCAGAATCAATGGGCTCTTAGAAGCTTGTTATATTGATGCATCATTTTAAGGCCTTCCTCCTCATCAATGCTTTATGGCTTGGTGGCTATTGGCATTTATTGTTGACACATTGGCTCCTTAAATGTTATTTACGGCGCCTGCCACTCTGTGGTTCAAGCAAACGCCCTTGACTCAGACGATGAAGCAGATATTTGACTTTGCTACGTATGAGCGGAGGAGCGCGGCAAAGGTCCAGCTAGAGCTGCGGGAGCATCTTGAGCATTCAGCTTCTTGAACTTTTACAGTCCAGACCTAGACAGCAGGCGACTAAGGTCCAGATCTGGCGCCGCAAAGTGTCATATGGCCCAGAACATGTCTGATTGTCTGCAACAGGGCCCCTACAACCTCAGGCGGCTGAAGAAATTTGGCATGGGCCCTAAAACCCTCATAAACTTCTACAGATGCACCATTGAGAACATCCTGTCGCCACTGAGAGCATTCTGGATGCATCACCTCTTGGTATGGCAACTGCACCGCCCTCAACCGCATGGCTCTCCAGAGGGTGGCGCGGGCAGCCTGACTCATCACCGGTGGCACACTGTCTACACCTTATGGACATGTACAACACACTGTGTCAAAGGAAGGCCAAGAAGATCATTGAGCACTTCAGTCACCCAAGCCACGGACTGTTCATTTGGCTACTGTCCAACAGACAGAGTCTGTACAGGTGCATCAGAGCCAATAGACTAAAAAAACAGTTTCTATTAGCGGGCCATCAGACTGTTGAACAGCCACCACTAGCCATCTACCAGGTGATGCACACTCACACAAAACACACACTATTACAAGCTATTAGATACACACACTCACACACACTCACACACACACACACACACACACACACACACACACACACACACACACACACACACACACACACACACACACACACACACACACACACACACACAGCCAATGCTGCTGTCCCATGTTAAAGAGACATTAAACCACTGGATACTTTCCGTTTCACACGGTGTATTTAAATACAGTATTCTTCACACAGCTCCTCCTAATGTTTCTACTACTGTACATTACATCTGTAGTTACACTGTTTATACACACCACACATGTAACGGCGTTCTTTTGTTGTTGAAGGAGAGTCGGACCGAAATGCAGCGTGTAAGTTACTCATGTTTATTTAATGAAGACAAAACGAACGAACTAACACGAATAACTAATAAATACAAAAAAAACAACAAACAGAACGAAACCTAATACAGCCTGACTGGTGCAACCTACACAGAGACAGGAACAATCACCCACGAAATGCAAAGCGAAATCAGGCTACCTAAATACGGTTCCCAATCAGCGACAACGAGAAGCACCTGACTCCGATTGAGAACCGCCTCAGGCAGCCAACCTAATTAACACACACACACACCCCTAATCAACTACAATCCCAACTACTACAAACCCCAATATGAAACTACAATACATAATAACCCCATGTCACACCCTGGTCTGACTAACTAATAAACTAAAACACACAATACTAAGACCAAGGCGTGACAACACACTTATTTACAGTGCCTTCAGAAATATTCACACCCTGTGACTTTGTGTTGAGTGACAGCCTGAATTGTCATGCCTTGGTCTTAGTATTTTGTGTTTTAGATAATTAGTTGGTCAGGCCAGGGTGTGACATGGGTTTATGTTATTGTGTTGTCGTATTGGGGTTTTTGTAGGCATTGGGATTGTGGTTGATTAGGGGTGTGTTTAGTTTAGGTTTGGCTGCCTGAGGCGGTTCTCAATCAGAGTCAGGTGATTCTTGTTGTCTCTGATAGGGAACCGTATTTAGGTAGCCTGGGTTTCACTGTGTATTTCGTGGGTGATTGTTCCTGTCTCTGTGTAGTGTTCACCAGATAGGCTGTAATAGGTTTCACGTTCCGTTTGTTGTTTTTTTGTATTTATTAGTTATTTCATGTATCGTTCCGTTTTCTTCATTAAAGACATGAGTAACCACCACGCTGCATTTCGGTCCGACTCTCATTCAACAAACGAAGAACGCCGTTACAGAATCACCCACCACACACGGACCGAGCGGCGTGGTAACAGGCAGCGACAGCAGGAGCAGCGAAGGGAGGACGTTATGAACAGCAGAAGTATGGAGTATACGACGTGGGAGGAAATAGACAGGTGGGCGGTCGACCCAGAGAGAGTGCCGGAGCCCGCCTGGGATTCGCTGGAGCAGTGCGAAGAGGGCTATAGGAGAATGGAGTTGGAGAGGCAATCACGACGGTGCAGAGGGAAGCCCGGGAATCAGCCCCAAATATTTCTTGGGGGAGGCTTACCGGGAGTATGGCTACGCCAGGTAGGAGACCTGCGCAAACTCACTGTACTTACCGGGAGGCTAGAGAGACCGGGCAGGCACCGTGTTATGCAGTGGTGCGCACGGTGTCCCCAGTGCGGGTGCATAGCCCGGTGCAGTATATTTCAGCTCCGCGTATCGGCAGGGCTAGATTGAGCGTCGAGCCAAATGCCATGAAGCCGGCTCTACTCATCTGGTCCCCAGTGCGTCTCCTTGGGCCGGCTTACATGGCACCAGCCTTGCGCTCAGTGTCTCCGGTTCGTCTACTTTGCCCAGTGCGGGCTATTCCACCTCGCCGCACTGGCAGGGCGACCGAGAGTATTCAACCGGGTAAGGTTGGGCAGGCTCGGTGCTCAAGAGCTCCAGTGCGCCTGCATGGTCCAGTCTATCCAGTACCACCTCCACACCCCAGTCCTCCGGTAGCAGCTCCCTGCACCAGGCTTCCTGTGCGTGTCCTCGGCCCAATACCACCAGTGCCAGCAACACGCATCAGGCCTACAGTGCGCCTCGCCTCTCCTGCGCTGTCGGTGCCTTTCTCCTCTCCTGCGCTGTCGGAGTCTCCCGCCTGTTCAGCGCTTCTAGAGCCTTCCTCCTCTACAGCGCTGCCGGAGCCTCCTGCCTGTTCGGAGCAGCCTGAGCTGCCAGTCTGCATGGAGCAGCCAGAGCTGCCAGTCTGCATGGAGCAGCCAGAGCTGCCAGTCTGCATGGAGCAGCTAGAGCTGTCAATCTGCATAGAGCAGCTAGAGCTGCCAGTCTGCATGGAGCATCTAGAGCTGCCAGTCTGCATGGAGCTGCCAGTCTGCAAGGAGCTGCCAGTCTGCAAGGAGCTGCCAGTCTGCAAGGAGCTGCCAGTCTGCAAGGAGCTGCCAGTCTGCAAGGAAATGCCAGTCTGCATGGAGCTGCCAGTCTGCATGGAGTTGCCAGTCTGCAAGGAGCTGCCAGTCTGCAAGGAGCTGCCAGTCTGCAAGGAGCTGCCAATCTGCAAGGAGCTGCCAGTCGGCAAGGAGCTGCCAAAGCTGTTAGTCTGCACGGAACAGTCTGAGCTGTCAGTCTGCAAGAAGCCGCCAGAGCTGTCAATCTGCATGGAGCAGCCAGAGCCGCCAGTCAGCATGGAGCAGCCAGAGCCGTCAGTCAGCATGAAGCAGCCAGAGCCGTCAGTCTGCCAGGATCCGCCAGTCAGCCAGACTCTTCCAGATCTGCCAGTCAGCCAGACTCTTCCAGATCTGCGTCAGCCAGACTCTTCCAGATCTGCCAGTCAACCAGACTCTTCCAGATCTGCCAGTCAACCAGACTCTTCCAGATCTGCCAGTCAACAAGACTCTTCCAGATCTGCCAGTCAGCCAGACTCTTCCAGATCTGCCAGTCAGCCAGACTCTTCTAGATCTGCCAGTCAGCCAGACTCTTCCAGATCTGCCAGTCAGCCAGACCCTTCCAGATCTGCCAGTCAGCCAGACTCTTCCAGATCTGCCAGTCAGCCAGACTCTTCCAGATCTGCCAGTCAGCCAGACTCTTCCAGATCTGCTAGTCAACCAGACTCTTCCAGATCTGCTAGTCAGCCAGACTCTTCCAGATCTGCTAGTCAACCAGACTCTTCCAGATCTGCTAGTCAAGCAGACTCTTCCAGATCCGCCAGTCAGCCAGGATCTGCCAGAACGGCCAGCCAGCCAGGATCTGCCGGATTCAACTGCCTGGCTGGGCTTCCTCTCAGTGCTGGGCTGCCCCTCAGTCCCGAGCTGCCCCTCAGTCCCGAGCTGCCCCTCAGTCCTGAGCTTCCCCTCAGTCCCGAGCTGCTTCAGTCCCGAGCTGCCCCTCAGTCCCGAGCTGCCCCTCAGTCACGAGCTACTCCTCAGTTCAGTGGGGTTCTGGGTGAGGACTATTAGGCCATAGTCGGCGGCGAGGGTGGATTATCCCAGGACGCGAAGGGGAGGAACTATGACATTTATGGAGTGGGGTCCACGTCCCGAGCCGGAACCGCCACCATGGACAGACACCCACCCGGAACCTCCCTATGGTTTTGAGGTGCGTCCGGGAGTCCGCACCTTAGGGGGGGGTTCTGTTACGCCTTGGTCTTAGTATTTTGTGTTTTAGATAATTAGTTGGTCAGGCCAGGGTGTGACATGGGTTTATGTTATTGTGTTGTCGTATTGGGGTTTTTGTAGGCATTGGGATTGTGGTTGATTAGGGGTGTGTTTAGTTTAGGTTTGGCTGCCTGAGGTTCTCAATCAGAGTCAGGTGATTCTTGTTGTCTCTGATAGGGAACCGTATTTAGGTAGCCTGGGTTTCACTGTGTATTTTGTGGGTGATTGTTCCTGTCTCTGTGTAGTTTCACCAGATAGGCTGTATATAGGTTTCACATTCCGTTTGTTGTTTTTTTGTATTTATTAGTTATTTCATGTATCGTTCCGTTTTTCTTCATTAAAGACATGAGTAACCACCACGCTGCATTTCGGTCCGACTCTCATTCAACAAACGAAGAACGCCGTTACATGAATACAAAAAGATTGCGTTGAGATGTTGTGCCACTGATCTACACATAATACCCCATAATGTCAAATAGAACTGTTTACAAATCAATAAAAAATGAAAAGCTGAAACATCTTGAGTCAGAAAGGGTTTAACCTCTTTGTTAAGGCAAACCTAAATAAGTTCAGGTGTAAACATTTGCTCAGCAAGTCACATAAGTTGCATGGACTCACTCTGTGTGCAATAGGTGTTTAACATGATTTCTAAACAACTACCTCATCTCCGTACCCCACACATACAGGTATCTATAAGGTCCCTCAGCCGAGTAATGAATTTCAAGCACAGATTCAAATACAAAGACCAGGGAGGTTTTCCAATGTCTGAATACTGAAAACGTATATAAATCAAGACATATGTATTTGTTCATTTTTGTTTACATTTCAACTTCCACTTTGACATGACCAAGTATTTTGTGTAGCTTGTTGACCAAAATATTTTTTTAAATCCATTTTAACCACACTTTGTAACACAACAAAATGTGGAAAAAGGGTCATGAATACATTCTGAGGGCACTGTATACACTGAATGTACAAAACATTAGGAACACCTGCTCTTTCTATGAAATAGACTGAGCAGGTGAACGCAAGGGGAAATCTATGATCCTTATTGATGTCACCTGTTAAATTGACTCAATCAGTGTAGATGAAGGGGAGAAGACAGGTTTTTTAAGGATTGTTAAGCCTTGAGACAATTGAGACACGGATTGTGTATTACTATTGGATTACTATTACAGCGCTATTTGGGTTGTTAATTGAATTCGTTCCGACATTGATTTTCTCTGTTTGTGTACGTTTTTTCAACGTTTTACTGCGTTTTTAGGACCCGGTGACATTAGCATTTTGCGGCGCCCGTTTTAGCATCTGCTAAACTGTGTACGTGACCGATTTGACCGACTCTGATTTGATTTGACTTGTGGGTTAAACCAACCCTGTCACACTGATATGCTCACTGAGGTCAAGTTGTAAATGGTGACCTTGTAGATGTGGGCTGAACGTAAGCCATACAAATGTAGCCGCCTGTATGCTATGATACAGTTCTATTGGACAAAATACTAAACAAGTAACGTAATAATCACAACTACATAATTACACATTGACTGTACTGGGGGTTCCAACATTTTTGGTGTAGCTCACAGGTTAGACCACTCCCTCCTGAGGGTGGTATAATTCAAAAATACTATTAGCACAAGACTCACATCTCTTGAACATGAGGCCGTGCATCTGACAACATGAGATTACCAGGTCTATATCCCTGTCATAAGCAAACCGGTTACAAGCCTGAAATGACACAACTCTTCAACCTATTCTCATTCTTATGCCACCCATCATGGATACGTTTACACTACCTCATCATTACTAAGACGGTATTTGTCCAATATATACACAGGTATTGTTATCCATGGCTTGGATGTGACTAAATATAGCCATTTGTGTAACAGTGGGAGGTTTTGGTCTTTGGTTCTCCATCTTGTAGGTGAGGTGCCAGAGAACCAGGAGAGCATCTACTGAATACCCCTTTTCACCCTGCATGGAGACAGGGTGAATATTTAACTCTGTCGAAGTTGGCCAAGGTTCCTAACCTTTAGAGGGATAGATTGATGCGTGCCTGGGAGCAGGCTTTGCCAAAGACAATTTGGGAAACTTCCTAAAGGCTGCCCACTGGAGAATGTGTTTTAAAGGTAAACCAAATAGGAGTTGGAGAAGCAGCTGCCAAAACAGTTTCAATATTAGGATAGAGTTGTCCTAATATTGGCACTGTAAACCAAGCCTCTGGTATCATAAGGAAGAAGAGTGTCTCCTTCCTTGGAGATATCTCATTTTTGTGATTTCTTGCCTGATAGGAGCGTTTATGGTATTTTTGCTACAGTTTCCCTCCATTTTAAATGCATTTCACTGCCCATTTCTCACATTTCAATCTCAAAAGAAACCGTGACATGATGAAGTAGATAGTCAGACTTATCTAATTACCATAACAAATATCTAAGGCTTTGAATTTGAATTAAACACACATAGCTTTAAGATTAGCCTTAAAATGGAAGTGTGACACATTCAATCATGACCACAGGTCAATCTGATTGGCAACTGTATGAGAATCAACTGAAAGGGGTGGTAAATTCACTTCTAATGCTCCAGGAAACAGAAGATCACAAGACTTGATCGCTTCCAAAGTCATTTACCTTCTTTAAAAAAAAGAACAAGAAATAACACAGTATTCCCATAGACAAAACAAATACTTTCATGCTCAAAATATCTAATTTTTAACCAGAGGTCCAGGTAAGATCTAATGTAATTATTTGTTTTTTTTAATCAAATCTTATGAACTATGTGATGTGGTATACTGTAGAGTAATATACAGAAGCTCCTTCTATTGCCATACATTACAACCAGAATAGGTCTTGAGCCAGAGAGAAAGCAACAAATCTCCCATCCACAGCCTCAAGAAAGCATAACGAACCCTTCACTGCGCACCAGCTCTAGATGTATTAAGCCTGCGATTGTCTCAGGGAAATACACCCTTGTCATAATGAACATGCACAGTTAAACAGATTAACACGGAACCATTTGGTCTCGTTCCCTTTTCCGATTCTCTAATTGCACCGAGTCCTCAAATAAAAGGACTAAGAAAGGAATACAAAACACCATACACAGTCTGAATGGCCATAACCAAGCTCCAATGAACTGGACCAAGAGTCACTGTATATGTCATCATATTAGCTTATTATATTCAAATTAACTTGACTCCTCACAAAATGCCATTGTGGTCGATAAAAATGATTGTCAAAACACACAAATGACTGGATCACGGAAGGATTGTTTCCATCTCTGAATGCCATTACTACAGCGTCTTTAGAGAGCGACCATTTTGTTCCTATTGTCTTACTCTCCATTCAAACAGCATTGCCGTCATAGAGCCTTGAATAAGCCTATTCCTCTTATTCCTTTTATTAATCAGTTTATTTCTCTCTTATTGTCGGCCAACACTGGAATAGAATGTATATTACCCATTTAGAAACGGATTTGGCATAGGGGAAAAAATCCCTTTCGGTTTGATAGAAGTCTTGATTATCTTGAGTGGTTGGACATACAGTATCTGCCTGCAGAACTTATTGCCCGACTATCGAAGATCTGCCATTTTCTACCCCCCTCTCCCGCACAGAGAAAGTTGTGAGTAAATCAAAAAATCTATGGTCGATTGCTTTTACCTGTCCGGTCGTTTCAGATCCATTAGAGGCACTTGATAAGAGCAGAGGGAAAAAAATACTTGGAATTGTGATGGAATTGTACTCACATGGGGCGAATTGTAGGGAAAATTTATAAATGTAAGGTTATTAGCCATAATATGGCATTTTGACCTGCCAAGAAAAATCTGGAACCTAGTTATAGGCTATAACTAGATTTTGTTCCTGTCCCCTGTTCTCCTAGGTAGCAATTCAGTCTAAAAATGAGCTGAAGGCTAACAACCTGGCAACGTTACAGTAGGCCAGGGGTTACCAAACCTTTTTTGGCCCACGACCCCAAACTCTTGCAACCCGAACCATGTGAGAGAATTTAAAAGAGAAAAAAACACAGCCAATGTTTACTTTTTTATTTGGGGCTATTGCAGTCAGTTGAAAAACATTGTAACAATATTTCTGATTGTCTTCTCAACTCACTATCACCTATTTTTCATGAAGGGCTATGACAGTCAATTGCAAATTAGTCTGACATAATAGATCTTATCTCATGGGATGGGAGTGCATGTCGCGTCAGAACCTGGTGGTGGTCGACAGTGCGCACCTCATCTCTGCTGTCACATCAAACCTGGATGGATATTTGGTTTTGATGCAGACTAGAGACCTGAATCCAGCTTCACACAGATAGGAGCTGGCGAAGGGTACCATGAGTTTTATGGCGCTTTTCATGACAACTGTGAACTCTGAAAAATAGGTCTAATCATGACGCCAGTGATCTTCAGGTTGGAAAGTCAGAGCTACAGAAAGAGGCCAGAGTTCCTGAGTTAGAATTCCAAGTTGGATGACCACTCAAAACATTTGTTTTTCCCAGTCAGAGCTCAATTTTGTTGAGTTCCCAGTTGTCTTGAGAGCACTGAAGCCGGAAGTTCAAGTTCCCAGTTCTGAGTTCCCAGTTGTCTTGAGAGCACTGAAGCCGGAAGTTCAAGTTCCCAGTTCTGAGTTCTCAGATGTTTTGAACGCGGCATTAATGCTCAGAGGGAGACAGCGGGATATTCCCTTCGAGTCAGGAACCAAAACTCCTCCGTAGTGACCCGTGAATGCATTCGGTCACATGACAGTTTGATCAGCTGTTCGATTTCACCAATCAAACAAATTGGGAAGTAGGTTCCAAAGTGCTCTTCCAAGCGTTGAAGGTGAGCAGTCATCACTCGTGTGGGACACTTACTGATGCTGTTTTCTGTTAGAAACATGCACAGCCGAGGGAAGGGGGTATGGTTCGCTTTTCAGAGACTCTCTCTCTCCAATAAGAATTCTGTCCTCTAAATACACTGATTCAGTCACTCATCTGTAGAATGTTTTTGGATTTCCCCTGCATGCTTGCGTTCAGGTCGTTCAGTTCCAAATATGTCTGTTACATAGGCAGGAAGACACAAGCTTTCTATTCATTATACAGAAAGTCAACCAAGTCTGTTTTTTTTTGTTTTTACGTCCACTGAGAAAACAATTCCTCTCTCAATCTGAAAAATCTTTCCTACACTCCCCCTCGATAACCACCAAGCCGTGGTGTGAAACACAACATTGTCCTGCTCTGATCTCATATCGCCAGTTGCTCTCAGTATATCACACATTTCGTCCATACGGCAGAGGGAGACACATTCATAACTAGAATGCAGAAGGCCTGCCCACCGTTCCCGTTTTAGATGGTGGCCCATCTACGCAAAAGCCCACCATTCAATCCAATGGAATCAGTTTTTCCGTCAACATAGCCACGCAGCACACTGTACATCTCCTGTGCCATTTCATGCACAGGAATTGTGAGACAGAACAATATGTCCTCGCGAAAAGCATCCATATAGCGAGCAAAAGTCAATGCATGGGCATCTCGGCCTTCACAGCCGAGATGGAGAGCATAAGGTGGGGAGTTTTTGAGTCGTTCAGTCAGAGTTTCCTCTTGATTGCTAGCAATAGCATTCATTCTTAGTTTAACAGTGTTATCTGACAAAGGTATTGATGTGAGTTTATGTGCCTCTGCCTCCCCACATAATGTTTTCACCATATCAATTGCGGCCGGTAATATCAGTCTTTGCAATAGCGTGTGGTTTCATAGCGTAGCAGGCCGAGCCATTCACTGTGGGAATGATTCAAGAGCAACGGTGAAGTGTGGCCTTTTCCCATATCTATGGACACTCTCTGGTTGAATTTGATCTTTTAGACTTCAATCATTTTCATTTAGATGTTTAAGGCTAAACACATTACAATGATTTTGATATACATTTTTTTCTCTGAATTTTTGGAAATTCTCCCGCGACCCCATTTTCATATCAGTCGACCAGCCTCACTAGTAGTAATCTTTATTAATAAAATATTGCCATTCTGACCACAGGTTTCACAACCAACAGGACTTCAACCTTCTACATACATACACACATACCTTACCCTTTACCTCTCCCACCCACACACACACAAACGCACACATACACTCTACATTTCCTGAAATAAAAAAATAACATTCTACATTGTTTGACATGATATGTCTTAGGCAGGCTAAAACAACCATATAGAATTAAAATGAAGTGTTTTTTTTTTACTTAGTATCGGAGTCAAAGTGCTGTGTATTTAGGGGAAAGGGTTGCTTGTGTTTTTGGTTTACACATGTTTTATTGACCTTACAGTAACAGCTGTTGATAACTTTGTGAACCTAAATGAAAACTATCGCAAAGCAAAGTCTGAGATATACATATCCACACACACACACACACACACACACACACACACACACACACACACACACACACACACACACACACACACACACACACACACACACACACACACACACACAACCACACACACACACACAAGCACCCACCAACCAACTCACCCATTCTAGGACCAGCCTTCCTAACGTCAACACAAACCTTATAGCATTAGGAGTAAAAAAACAAAACTGTCATTGAGTCAGTACTTAGGGGCAACATCCACCTCACGCCCCTCTCTCTCTCTCTCAACAAACTCCCGTCGAGTGATGAAATATCATCTTAAATCAACGGAGGGATTAATAGAGGGAGGGGACGAGAGAGAAGGAGGGAGGAAGAAATACATGTGTAGGGAGGGAGATGCTGCAAGGTGCCAGAGCTGTCCTTGACCCTATTGGGGTCAGCAACTCTAGACATGGCACAGCCATAATACACAAAAACAACCACTAAGGTCAAAAAAGGGGAAAGCACTTCTGTATCTATCGCAGGAATGGGTTGACGGTAAAAATAACTTGTCTCAGAAATGGATAGATTTATTAAGAACGGTTTAGAAAAGCTCACTATGTATGTCATTCACATTAGTCCAATAGGCCACTGAGAATACGTACCATTGTATTATTATAAATCTATCATATCAATATGTATGTTCGAGCGGTTTGACAGAATGTTATCTGTCAAAACGAACTGGCGGCAGGTAGCCTAGCGTTTAAGAGCGTTGGGCCATGAACCGAAAGGTCGTTGGTCATTTGAATCACCGAGCCGACTGGATGAAAAAAAATCTGTCAAACTACATTGGAAGTGGTAACGTGCACAGTCATGTTTCAACACTCTCCCCTTCACCAACATTGATACACATTGTGGGATGCCACAAATGACAGGTGTTATGTCATTCTTTCTGACAGTGTTATTACAACAGCCACTCCGCGATAGTGTTGGAAAAAGCTTTTAACACTGACCGTAACCAGTTGGGCAGATGATCCATTCCCCTCCTCCCTACCATGTTACAACTGGCAGAGCAGAGATCTGACTGGGAGAGAAAGAGGAGAGAGGGCTTTACCGCAAACAAATTGATTTAATGACAACACTCGAAGTGTCCATTCCATGACCCTAGCTAACCTCTATCCGACTCAGTGCCGCCACATGTAGAGGAAATGACATGGACGATCCATATTGTAGCTTTTCTTGTTCGTTTCAATTGTGGGGGGGTTTTCTCTCCAAAGGAATCAAAGATGTGACACATAGCAATCACCATCAATGTTCAGCGCAGAAAAGTTGATTTCTCAAATCAAAAGCTTGAAAATAAATGGTGCTTTGAAGGTAGCTATTTACATTGTGACCTGCTCATATTAACCACATGACGCAATACACAATGCATGTGTTGCATGGTTTGACATTGACTCGTTTGTTTTACCAACAGACACTGAACACATGGATACGTTCAAGATACTCGTCCTTGAGCATCTTAACAGGAGGACAATGTACACTCATTGCATGCACTTGTTCACGTGCAAATCCTGATTAAATGACAATATTACATTGCTTAGGAAGTATATTAACAACAACGAAAATATAACAATTTCATATCCTATTTCATATTCAAACAGGCAGGCCAACTTTATAACGTATGGTGTCCGATCCGCAAAGACAAACCCCCAAATGTTCCCCCCTTCTGTTCATGGAGGGAAGTTACATGTATCAGGTGCAGGCTTGAGTTGTGCTGCAGCAGTTAGGTTTCTAGCCCTTCCACTTTCTTTCGCCACAGGGCCAGCTATTATTATTAACATCATTTGTCTGAGACACTCGCCGGTTCAGCAGGAGCTATAAAGATGGCATGGTAATAAACGACAGCGGTGTCTCTCTGGCCTGGGCCTGTTCCTCATCTGCTACCTCATCCTCACACACACACACATACACACACACCACACACACACACACACACACACACACACACACACACACACACACACACACACACACACACACACACACACACACACACACACACACACACACCACACACCACACACCACACACACACAAACTTTACTATCCCTAGCAGGGACGGGAGTGGCGATTTGTTTTCCTGCAGGTCCCCACTCTGTCTATTGTTGTTTGCACTAAAGGGGACAAATTCAATTCATTCTTATGACAAGAAAGCACTGATACAAGGGAAGGAGGAGCAGGAAAAGGAGGAGAAGGAAGAGGAGGAGGAAGAGGAGGGGGAGGAACGGAGGATGTGACTGCCCAAGAGGAAACAAAGAGACGAGAGAAGAAAGGGGAAAAAAGGTACAAAAAAGTTTCTGAATTGAATGTGAACTTTTAGGAAGAAGGGAAGCACCCTGGTCGAGTACTCACTCAGTCAATTTTACTTGTGGGAGTGGTGTTCTTCAGGCTGCAGCTGTACCTATTTCTTAATGTGAGTTACTACTCCTGAACCTACACCTACCATGGCACAAGTTTTATACTCCCTTTGTTGGTTTGCTTGTCGGAAACTAACCTGCACTGAAGCAGAACCTAGACATAACAATGTTGAGTTGTTACGTCTGGAAACACAATAAATATAAACAATCAATTACACTCCTTCGGGAAAATGTAAATTAACTACAGTTTCCCCTATGTTCTTGTATAACCAGTTGGACAACATAACATCTCCGGTTAAAATGAATACCCCTGGCTCAGTCATAGGAAGAAATCGGAAGCCAATTTAAATATATGTCTCCGAAGCCATTCAGAGGAACCATGGAGAAATTCATATTCTTCCTTATTATTGCTCGTCTTTTTTTTAAAATTCTACCATTTAAAAAAAACAACACCTACTTTTCTGCAATAAAAATCCTTGTGAATCTCCCCAGGAAGTCTGCCATAGGACCTGGCACATTAATAATCCTATGCTCATATTCAAATGTTCTGTCAAAAGCTAAAGAAAGATGGAGTGCCTTTCTGTGGCGAAAGCTAAGATTGAAGACATGTTCTCATTGACATTGTTAAAAGTTTATGAAAATATATGAATCCTCAACTGTCATTGGCCACTCCACTCCCAACTCCCGTTGCAGTTCCAGGAGACATCGGTCTTTTAATCAAAATGATCGAATACCAGCAGGTTGGATTGAGGGATATGAATAAAAACAAGTGGGTTGGAGTCGATTGTGAGGAAGGGGGTGCTTTGAGTCATAACCGCGCGCTTGCATACGAAAACACACAATCGGATTGCATTTCTCCGCACTCTGACAGTTAAACACGTGGGCGGCCAATTTCAAATGAGCGCTGTTCAGATCCGATAGCGAGTCAAACTTCCGTCAAATGGAGACATAATGGTGGCTTTTGCCATGCTTAGCCTAACAGATGCTGGGCGTATTACGTTTTCTTCTACCTATGAACCTGAGTGACACGATGGCAAATCAGGGGCATGTTTAATAAAACTTTGTCCTGCCTTGCGTTTACATTGATGGATTGTGGGATATCGGAGAGCAGAGTTGGGGTGGAATAACAGACAAACGGATGGACAGATATGGGGTGGACTTTCTCCTGGAAGGTGAGCTCAATGACGAGGACACCTTAAAGGTCTTAACATGCCCTTGGACATTTGTTGTCCACCGACTTATGGACTCCAATATGTGGTAATTTCTCTTTGACAGTTGAATTGGTCCATCAACAGTGAAACCTCCTTGTCTATTTAGTGGAAAGCACATTCATTCTAAGCAAGGAAACGACAAACCCAAAGGGAAAGTGAATCTTCAGGATTCATTTTGTATGTGTATGTGAAGGTCATGCAAAGCTATAATTATTGCCTTTTAATTCATTCAAAGCTCATTTGCTTATAATACTGATGATACCAAAGGACTCTTGGTGGATTGACACACAAAGTCAATCCACTCACCTTAAAGGTGTAGCAACCAAAAAGCTGAGGGATGGCGTCCATTTTGCACCAGTACACCCTCCTCCTCCCCACACATGGCAGTCTGGTGGGAGATGGTAAGATGGAATGTCTATACACAGACTGGGAAGGAGAGTGATTGAGCGCCGCAGGGCTGTTCGCATCATGCCGTCTGCTCTATCTCCTCTATGTACTCCATCATAGCCACACAAGGCTCTAAGGGTGTCCCTGGAGGCTCGGGGGTCCTGACCCTCTGCACCTGTGCTTGTCTGGTCGTAAAGGGAAGAAGACAACACACCTGCTAAATCAAGGGGGTGCACCACACCTGTTCCCAGGAGCCATAGTGCCTGTTGTATTTTTGATTCTTCTTGATTGGCTAGTAGATCCACTCATGGTTTTCTAGGGGTTGTTTTTGGAGAGGTGAAACGTTCAGATTGTTGCAGATAGAAGTTGTATAAATAGAGTTTACACGAATCCCTATTCTACATTACAGACAATCGTATCTGTTCTACACAACGCATCTCTATGTGAATGTTCGGTAATGTTGCAGCGTTCTGAACAGGCCGCAGGTCTTAAACACACAGCCGATTAAAAAGGGTCAAGAAGACAATACTAAAGCTACCCTGTCTAATATGTCCTGTGATGGCGAGAGAGGGAGATAAAAGATTAACCTGCAATTATACATTGTGTATTGTGAGCACTCAGCTAATCTTAGCTCTTTAAAGTCACAGCTCATTGTTAAATAGAGCTGTGACATCTTCACACCTCTTCACTTGGTCATATATTGTTCAAAAGGCTTCAATCTTGTACGACATTTTGAAAATGGTTCCAAATCCCCCCTCACACTTTCTCTATATATTTATTTTGATAGAAAGGCACTGAAGAGAAAAGGAGGTTTGAAGCGGTCTCCGAATCTGCACAGCCTGTCACAATACAAAAACATGTCTCTTTCAGCTACATGTGAAGCATGCGTAATTGAAGATAAATCTAGTGTTTCTCTCTCCTCTCCTTCCCTCTAACTCCCATCCTTGCCATGGTTACCGTTGATGAGTGGTAAATTGGAAATGATCCCGAGTCTGAACATCCAGGCAGAATGTCGTCCCATTATGGCCCGTCCGTCAAGGGAGAAAGAAATTACTCAGCCGTCAATCTGGCCATCAAATGAACGGGATTGTGGAATTGATCAGTGGAATAAAGGCAGAAATACAAAAAAATCCCACTGTAATTCCCCCCTTCCACTGCAGTGGCATGAATACATCAAACGCAAATGGATTTAGTCATTAACTCCTTCCCTGCCTTCCTCGTTTGTGTGGAACCAGTCTAACGACACTCCACTGTCCCAATTAGATGGACAAAAGGAGAAATAATTGCAGATTAAAGAAGGGAAACACATGAAATCATATAGGTCAACCCCCCCACACCCCACTGATCTTAATACTTTAAATAAAAAGTTTGGTCTGCAATCATTTCGTGGCAGAAGAGAATGAAAACACCTCTTGATCGCCGCAAAGCTAAATTAATTGCGCCAATTATTCACGGCCGAGAATTGTCTAACGCAGGTGTTGAACTGAACTCAAATCCTCCCAGGCAACTCAAATTCTCTCGTTTGTAATTGGCTGCCCGGCTTCAATAATTGATTGGAACAAATGTGAAATGGATTAGAGGGTGTAAGGGTCCTCCATCACAGGCCTTCTGGGCAGCTGAGAGTTTATGGGCATCATGGAAAGCCAGAGGGGACACCTGCACTGATTCACTGATCTTTATATCATCTGATTTTCTTGGCTGCTACAGGGATAATTGAACTGACCCATCCGCATGTTATAATGATCAGTGGAAATGGTGTAGGGACTGGCTGTTTGCGGCACCTAATGAATGATGGATGACTGGTGGGGACATGTGCTTTATGCATGTGCAGCGTATTGGGACAGTTACTATCACTTCAGCAACAGGTTTTTACAAACATAACTGAAAACATATGCCCATCAAAGACACAATAAAACAGTACTGAATCTAAATGTAATAAAATACTATTTGTGTGTGTGTGTGTGTGTCCTCACAAGAATAATAAACCAAATAACATTCAGAGAAGTGAGGACATTTTGCCCGTCCTCACTTTAAAAAAAGGCTTAGGGTTAGAATTATGGTTAGGGTAGGGGTTAATGGTTAGGACTAGAATGATTAATTAGGTTTAGCTTCAGGGAATGTGTGTGTGTGTGTGCAGGGTTAAATCAAAGGGGCATAGATTGTGTATATGTGTATTTTACTGTCTTTCTCACACACACACACACACACACACACACACACACACACACACACACACACACACACACACACACACACACACACACACAGAGGCCTGCAGAACCCACTCTCACCTAAACCCACAAATCAGACACAATTGACTCCCTTGAGCATTGTGTGTGCCAAGAAAAAAACAGCTAATGTTATCAGGAATCAAAGTAAGACCCAGATGCAGACTGTCAAAGTAACAATATTTAATGTTCCAATGGGGACAAGCAGAAGACAGGTCAAGGCAGGCAGAGGTCAGTAATGCAGAGTAAGGCAGGGGTACAGGTCGGAGGGTAGGCTCAGGGTCGGGGGCAGGCAGGCGGGCACAGAATCCAGAAAAGAGGCAAGGGTCAAAACCTGGAGGACAAGCAAAGAGAAATCAAAAGCAGGATCAAAGGACAAACACACTGGTAGACTTGAAAACATACAAGACCAACTGGCACAGAGAGACAGGAAACACAGGGATAAATACACTGGGGGAAAGAAGCGACACGTGGAGGGGGGTGGAGACAATAACGAGACAGGTGAAACAGATCAGGGCGTGACAAATGTAACATTGTCCTTGCTACAGGCTAGTAAAGGAAACAATTAGCGTAGCGCTGTGGCTAAGGTCCACCAACATCGATAGTCCCTGATAGTATTGTAAGCCTATTGACCAAATTGTGCATTTCACCTCCGAACCCCGACTGCAATAGATACCCTGAGAGGGGATTAGGGATTTCAGCCTGTGCAAATGTAGACAGATCACTGTGCATATTTAAGTATAGGGCCTTCGGGAGCTATAGCAGTGTTAAATCAGAGTCCTCCCTGCCAACTTGGGTCGTGTTCATTTGGGCATGCAAAGAAACATGTCTTAAAATGGTTTGCAATAGAAAATGTGTGTTTTCTATTGGAGAAATCCAGGTAATCTCTCCCTGTTCCAATCCTTTTTTCTTCCTTTTGGTGCCTAATAAACACGACCACGGCACTTTCAAGTTGACTCATATCAACTCTTTGTCAAAGACCCACAATGTGGTTGTTAGAATGTCCAGGATTTTTTGCCCACACACACACACGCAATCACACTTTCAGTGTAAGCAGATGGATGCTGGGAGGTTGGTATACTTGAGAACTCTGGAGTCTTCTCATTTTAGTGCTGCACATTTGAGCACCTGTAGCTAAGCAGCAAGGGTACAGCCACCTTTTTCTCATAAGGTAACTCGTGTCTCACCCACCAGACTGCCCACTGCCAACTGCACCTAAAGCTGTGCCATAAGCACTTAACAAAATACAGAAACGTTTTGGTATCGTTCCCTGTATCTCTCTCGCACTCACTCACTCACTCACTCACTCACTCACTCACTCACTCACTCACTCATTCGTGGGTGGGCGGGCACATACACAGAAACATGAACAAAGAGTTGATGGCTTTTAGTCACAGCTGGCTTTATGCCAACTTAAGAAATGCAGCTTCATAATAAATATCATAGCAGGGTCCAACAATAACAGACTACCTATATGCAATTGCCTCAATCTCTATCTCAATCATCTCTGGAAACAAACCAATTTACTGGTAGCTAACTTTCAACCTCCGGCTAACTGTCTGTCTGTTCCCATGAAAGGGAAAAGGAGACCCGTCACCATAAAGCACGCGGTACATGAGAATGCAGGTGCTGAAATTTTTCCCATTTCATGCTGAATAATTGCACCGGCCCAGCCCTCTCCGTCCTCACCAATCCCCACTCCTCCCCGAGCTAGCAAATCCTCCCCACAAGGCATTGCCGCCAAAAGCCCATCCACCTGCCAAGGGCAAAACGCTACTCCATCCATCATGGGCCCACTTGACAAACACATTCCATAATAGAAGTTTCTTTTTATGGGAGGCTGTATCAAAGGCCTTGCCATGCATACAAAAAAAAACGCGTCAGAGATATTTATGAGTGCTGCTGCAAAGCACAACATGTCGTATCAAACCAAAAATGTCCCTTTCCTCCTTGCACCGGCTGTCAATAGCAGCGTGTCTATCAAGAATGTGTGGTACACCGCAGAGATAAAGCCCTCCCGAGTCTGCAGGTCAGCGGCTAGGAAAACACAAATACGCACAAACATAGATTATGACATATGGGCGTTTTTTCACAAAGACTCAATCAAACACACAGATAGTACAAGTGTTCTCTCTTCACTCAACGGCTCCACCATTCCTTTTCTTCCCTCGAAGGACATTTTCTTGACCTAAAATGGACAGTTTTTATGGTGACTGATACACGGAGTCAATAAATTGCTAATGTGTCCGAGCAAGTTCCTCTGGATGTTGAGTGATCTTCACAGGAGCTCTATGTGAATATCTGTCGAAACATTGAATATTTGTATGTAACGTGGACATTAACATTTAGCTAGGCTCAAAAGGAGATGAGTGACAACTTTAGTGGTGAGAAGCAAAAACTAGGCTTTCGGAAGCACAGTGGAATTCAGTAGCATTAAGTAGCCCATCTTTCACAAGGTGTCTACATAAATGTGCTAACTCTGGTCCATTACATCGATTGTGTTAATCATCATTCTATTTCACGATACAGCAGGCTTGGGTTTACTGTAACTGCTTGATTTAGCTTCTCTGGCACAACAAAACAAACGCAATAGTCTCAAAAGTGCAAACCACACCCATCTGGCACAGAACTTGAGTTTTTTTTTACATTTTAGAAGAGCGACTTACAGGAGCAACCAGATTCATGAGGAATGCTTTTCCAACAGTCTTCAAGAAGTTCCCAAATATGCTGAGCACTTGTTGGCTGCTTTTCATTCAGGCCAGATCATCTGATGCAGCACTCCATCACTCTCCTTCTTGTTCAAATAGCCCTTACACAGCCTGGAGGTGTGTTTTGGGTCATTGTCCTGTTGAAAAACAAACCAAACCAAATGGGATGGGGTATCACTGCAGAATGCTGTGGTAGTCATGTTGGTTAAGTGTGCCTTGAATTCTAAATAAATCACAGACAGTGTCACCAGCAACCCCCCCCCCCCCCCACACACACACACACACCAGCACACCTCCTCATCCATGCTTCATGTTGAGAACCACCTCCAAGCTGTGTAAGGGCTATTTTATCAAGAAGGAGAGTGATGTAGTACTGCATCAGATGACCTGGCCTCCACAATCCCACGACCTCAACCAAATTGAGATGGTTTGGGATGAGTTGGACTGCAGAGTGAAGGGAAATGAGCCAACAAGTGCTCAGCATATGTGGGAACTCCTTCAAGACTGTTGGAAAAGCATTCCAGGTGAAGCTGGTTGAGAGAATGCCAAGAGTGTGCAAAGCTGTCATCAAGGCAAAAGGTGGCTATTTGAAGAATCTCAAATATAAAATATATTTTGATTTGCTTAACACTTTTTTGGTTACTACATGATTCCATATGTGATATTTCATAATTGTGATGTCTTCATTATTAGTCTACAATCCAGACAATAGTAAAACATAAAAATAAACCCTTGAATGAGTAGGTGTTCTAAAAATGTTGACCGGTAGTGTATATACAGTGGGGAGAACAAGTATTTGACACACTGCCGATTTTGCAGGTTTTCCTACTTACAAAGCATGTAGAGGTCTGCAAAATCGGCAGTGTATCAAATACTTGTTCTCTCACACTGTTCTCCCCATATGTAACGCCCATCTCAGTTTTAACTGTGTAACTGCATTAAATGAATAAAAGTAAATATAGAATATTAATAGCCTTGTGTAAAAATAAAATCCATACTGATGTTTATGAAATAGATATTCCGGCCGTGTATACAAGCAAAACAACATTGCAGTCAGGGAGTGAGAGAGCACTCATTGAAAATACATAGATTTCTGTCATCTGAAATTTGGGACCAATTCACAATTGCCACTTGGCTACCAAAGAATCCACTATACAATTATTTGGTAATGGCTGTTTGGTTCAAACTGTTCCTAGGAGAGAATCTGAAGTTTGTCACTCAACATGTGACAGGTCTTTTCAGTGAAAGAAATTGTAAAAATTGGGTCCCCAGATAAGGCCGACAAACCAATCAAACACAGACAAAAATGAACTGATCCGACTTAAGAGCTTTCAATCAATACGATAGTCAAGCTCACCAGTTGACTCATAGCAGAGCAAGTAGGGGATGGAGGGAGAGAGAGAAGTAGGGTAAAGAAAGAGAGGTGGGAGGAGAGAGATGTTGGTCATCTTTCCAATCACTGATTAAAGGAATGAGAACATTTGAGTTAGTTCACAATCCCAAATTGCCCTCAACCTTACCATTTCAGAACTAAGGTAATGATGCTGAAACGGTAATACGGTTTGGATAAAGTGAAAGGCAGTGACAGAGAACAAAGAGGATATAAAAGAAAGAGAATAATACATTTCCCCATCATAATTAAATTACATTTGATGATCGGGTTCACTCCTCCATTCCTACTTCCCACCCCACTGTTTTTAACATCCTCACTTTTCTCAAGGCATGCTGGGAAACAGCTGGGTACAGGTGACCCATTGGCTTGTTGCCACGGTGATGCTATGCTTGTGGTAAATGATACATCACTGTGTATTCTCCGCTACTGCTGCTCTGCTGCAAAGAAGTAGCATCTCCTCTCACCCCCTCTAATGTCGGGACAGGAGGGGGGGGTACCTGTCTGTGAATCCTTGAAATGTAGTGGTAATTCTGAGCAGCTGAGCTTTATATTCTGGAGGGCAGCAGAACTATGGGGAATTACACAGAAAAGATGGAGGCATAGATTGCTTTTTAGCAGCAACATTAAAGGATTACATGGAGTAGTCTATTATAAACTTGCGGCATATCAATTCACAGCTTTAATTGTGTGTAATTTAGTCACAATAGAAAGGAAAATGATTTGTTGGCCTGATATTATCACAAAAAATCTCAGGGCGTTTCAAAGTCATAGCGTTTCAAAGTCATAGATAGAGAAATATCTACAGTTGACTATGTCAGTCACTGCTATTTTCATGCGGTCAAGGGTTATATTTTATTCGTTGACTGGAAAGGACTGGAATTCTTACAGACTGCTTTTGTCACGCCCTGATCTGTTTCACCTGTCTCGTTATTGTCTCCACCCCCCTCCAGGTGTCGCTTCTTTCCCCCAGTGTATTTATCCCTGTGTTTCCTGTCTCTCTGTGCCAAGCTGTCTCTCTGTGCCTGTCTCTCTTGTATGTCCAAGCCTACCAGTGGGTTTTCCCGTTTTCTTGCTTTGCCTTTTATCCTTTTTCTAGTCCTCCCGGTTTTGACCCTTGCCTTTTCTAGACTCTGTACCCGCCTGCCTGACCATTCTGCCTGCCCTGACATCGAGCCCGCCTGCCACTCTGTACCTCCTGGACTCTGACTTGGTTATGACCTTTTGCCTGTCCACGACCGTTCTCTTGCCTATTTCTTTTGGATTGATTAAACATCTTAAACTCCAACCATCTGCCTCCTGTGTCTGCATTTGGGTCTCGCCGAGTGTCATGTTATAGCTTTAACATCAAATTCTGAGTCCAACAACTGCTACCACCACTGGGCATAGACCTCCTGCTTTCTTCAACTCATTCCCACAGCTCGCTTGCGGCTCCTTTCACTTCCCCACATTACCGTTAGGCCTGCACGCCGCGCCCCATTGCATATTCACCGACACGCAGGGGGATTAGATGCCACGCCGAGCAGAACAGCACAATCCTTTTTATTTCTCAGTAGGATTCGGCATAGTCTGCGTGGTGTGAATGAATTAGGGTCGGGCCTACGTGGTCTAAGAAGTGACGCCTGCCTCTCCGTTTGAAATCCTATTCGGGAACTGATGACACCTTTGACTTAATTTGGCCTCCCTAGAAGGCGGCCCCTATCTTTATTATGCACTGCTACAGCTCACCAATCCTCAGGGGGGCACGGGAGATGTGTCGAGAGGAAGAGTGGTCTGGGAGGGAACTGGTGTGCAGAGTGAAACAGCTGAGCTCCTTCACTGACAGCTGGCAGGACCCTGTCAGTGGCTATAGAAGCATTATGTTAAACAGGGTGATGACTGATTTGAGAGCTACAGTATCTTGTGTCTCGGAGGGTTCTAACATAGGGTTCCTCATCCACTTACGCCATGCATGTCTGTTCGCACTGGGATTGTTAAACACACACATAACAGTGCTCCCATTGCACCCCCCCCCCCCACTCCCAGATGGTACTACTGTTAGACATACATTTCCAAGAGCCATCATTTTCCACACACAAAAAATAGACATATTAAAAGTCTGTTGATATAATGGCTGTCAAAATGTTACCTATTGAATACTGGAATTGGTCAGACTCAACTTCTCATGGATGTTGAAAACATTTCTGAAACATTGCACACACTGAATGTACTCTCAAACCTAGGGAACAAGAGGGGTAAATTCAGTTCACTGCACCCACATCTGTTTCTTATAGTGGTTCAATGTTTGACAGATATTATTCAACCACTCTGATCATTTCTCCATCAACATGTTTTATACAAGGAGTGTTGGCCTGCAGGATCACTTTGTTGATGGAGACGCGGAGCTGAACCATGAGCTGAACCATAAGAGAGGAGGAAGGACAGTCTCTTGTTTTCTTTTTCCCTGTTCGTCTTTGCTTTTCAAGGCTACATTAACCGTAGAAGTTTCTGCAACAATGTAATGTGGTGGACATTGCATTTATATACTGTAGAGCTTTTAATTTAGTCTAAAGCACAGTAGATTCTCAGGGCATTCACCACCAATATGTAGCAACCAGCTATACATACACACACACATACATACATACATACATACATACATACATACATACATACATACATACACACACACACACACACACACACACACACACACACACACACACACACACACACACACACACACACACACACACACACACACACACACACACACACACACACACACACACACACACACACACACACACACACACACACACACATACATACATACATACATACATACATACATACATACATACATACATACATACATAAATCCCAGGCACAGTGACATGTGTCCTGTATTTTGTAACCAAAAAACAAAACAATTGAAAACCTATTTGAAGGCTTCCCGGTAACTTTTTACAGGCTATTTAACTGCATTTGACTATGAGATATCCGCTTGTTTATATGGCTGACGAGCAGGGGATCTGACATTTAATCCTTTGTGTGTGTTATGGAGAAAGAAATGGAAACATAAAGAACACTTTAAGATGGATGTTATCCAGACCCCTATAGGACCACCTCAAACGTTGCTAACACATAAGATGTTTTCATCCCACCCCTTTTTTCACTGTGGATTGATTGCAGTGGGCACTTTTACTAAAGTTTTCTTTACAGATCAACTGATATCAGCATTCAAAATGCTTTCTAATAGAAAGAAAAGCATGTGACTTGAGAAAGACTGTTGACGCTAATCGATTTGTATTGACTTATCTGAAAAAAAAAAACAGCCGCTTAGCTTTTGAAATACGCTTCAATAAAGTTTCTCATTTTGTGTGGGGATCAAAGACTTTAAATGGTGCAGATCTTTTTCATTTTAATTTCTCTGCAGCATACTCATATTTGCACATTGACAATGAAACAACAGCCAACAATTTTTTTTTTTGGGGGGGGGGGTGTGATCACGTTTCATTACAGCTCATTTGAACCCATTTGAGTGTCAAAGAGTGCTACATTGGCCTGGACAGCCTGAGACAGGCAGCGAAATGAGGCCGAGGTTACAGCATGACTCCATTTTCCAATACGACGAGGCCCTGATGCATCCCGACCCAAATGTTAAGCCACCAAGGACATCAAGACACACCCACATGCATGCACACACAGTTCAGGACAAAGAAGCGGTAAAGTTGACGTGTCCCCATTATCTTTAGTTTCTTTCAAACATGTTTGAGGGATTAATGACATTGAAGAAGCTGCAGAGCCATCTTCACGATGGGAGGATTTTGGAGGAAATTATACCAGACTTGTCCAAAACTGTTGGGGACTGGTGAACTGTGGGGGGTAAGGCCACCAGCATTGTTGCTCAGCAAAGGGGAGTGTGGTGGGGCATAAGAGTTTTTTGTCGTTTCATGTTTTAAATTGAGTTGCTGCCATCCTATACAGTACATCTCTAACGCCAATGACATGAACATTACATCCTTCAACTCACTCGCCTAGAATATGACCGAAGAATCATTAGCGTGAACCTTTCTTCAAATCAACACAGAAACAGGCTCTTCCTGTGGGGTGGAGTTTGTATTAGTAGAATGACACGTTTCTCACAGGCTTTTCTTCACACCAAGATGTACGTCCCGATACAGAAAGCCACACTCATAGCATTGACTTGCCAAATGAGTATTTGTCACAACCCTTTTAACGTGTCCATATTGAAGGCATTAGGTCCTCGGTTTGGCCTATTCTCAGACCTCTCAGACGGTTTAGCCTACTTCTCTATCAGAGTGTTGGCATTAGCGATATCTATGGCATCCATCTTCTCTAAAGCCACTGTAGTGTTGGCAGCCTGTGTGGCAGCTGTAAGAAACACACAGTTACTGTCACTTACACAGAGCAGGCCTAGGATCATTTTCTGTTTTACTTCCAGTCACCTCCTGAAATAAATTCAAGCTAAGTTCAGCAATTGAAAAAAACCCTCGCGGAAAGTTTTGGGAAATATCCAATTCAGGAATTGAGTGTCAGTTAGTTTCCTGACTTATTTAGATTGACCCTAACCCCGATTGTAACACGACTCATAAAGGGACAGCAATGAGCATTATGTTGTAAAAAATGAACCCTCCTTCAGCCTCTTTTCTTTCGCAGTTCTGTGCCAGTCAGCTATACTACCCCATCATTTTATTTTGACTGCCCCATGCCTCTCTCCAAAGACCCATTTAATGCCACCCACAAAGAAGTACCTCACGCAGCTAATGCGGACTTTAATGAAGCAGGCTACAGATCCGAGTGATTTATCAAGGGCGATTGAGTTACTGAGAAGGGGCAGAAATGTAAATTTTTACACATTTGTACAAATTTTTTAAAGAAAAAACAGCAGTCGTCGGCCAAACCTCTGGTAGATGGGCCGTTTTGTTGTGTTTCTCCCCACAAGCCGGAAATGGAGGCTGTTTCAGTACAAAGCTACATTAACAGTTCCTGGTCGGTGAATTGTTTGATTTTAATATT